>NC_092728.1:110226799-110526799 GCF_047496885.1 Scyliorhinus torazame | reverse complement strand
AGAGGGGGAATATCCAATAGGGTGTGTGTGTGAGAGGGGGAATATCCAATAGGGTGTGTGTGAGAGGGGGAATATCCAATAGGGTGTGTGTGTGAGAGGGAATATCCAATAGGGTGTGTGTGTGAGAGGGAATATCCAATAGGGTGTGTGTGTGAGAGGGGGAATATCCAATAGGGTGTGTGTGAGAGGGGGAATATCCAATAGGGTGTGTGTGAGAGGGGGAATATCCAATAGGGTGTGTGTGAGAGAGGGGGAATATCCAATAGGGTGTGTGTGAGAGGGAATATCCAATAGGGTGCGTGTGTGAGAGAGGGGGAATATCCAATAGGGTGTGTGTGAGAGAGGGAATATCCAATAGTGTGTGTGTGAGAGGGGGAATATCCAATAGGGTGTGTGTGAGAGAGGGAATATCCAATAGGGTGTGTGTGAGAGAGGGGGAATACCCAATAGGGTGTGTGTGAGAGGGGGAATATCCAATAGGGTGTGTGAGAGAGGGAATATCCAATAGGGTGTGTGTGTGAGAGAGGGGGAATATCCAATAGGGTGTGTGTGAGAGGGGGAATATCCAATAGGGTGTGTGTGTGAGAGGGGGAATATCCAATAGAGTGTGTGTGAGAGGGGGAATATCCAATAGGGTGTGTGTGTGAGAGGGGGAATATCCAATAGGGTGTGTGTGAGAGAGGGAATATCCAATAGGGTGTGTGTGTGAGAGGGAATATCCAATAGGGTGTGTGTGAGAGAGGGAATATCCAATAGGGTGTGTGTGAGAGAGGGAATATCCAATAGGGTGTGTGTGTGAGAGGGAATATCCAATAGGGTGTGTGTGTGAGAGGGAATATCCAATAGGGTGTGTGTGAGAGATGGAATATCCAATAGGGTGTGTGTGAGAGAGGGAATATCCAATAGGGTGTGTGTGAGAGAGGGAATATCCAATAGGGTGTGTGTGTGAGAGGGAATATCCAATAGGGTGTGTGTGTGAGAGGGAATATCCAATAGGGTGTGTGTGAGAGATGGAATATCCAATAGGGTGTGTGAGAGAGAGGGAATATCCAATAGGGTGTGTGTGAGAGGGAATATCCAATAGGGTGTGTGTGAGAGGGGGAATATCCAATAGGGTGTGTGAGAGAGGGAATATCCAATAGGGTGTGTCTGTGAGAGGGGGAATATCCAATAGGGTGTGTGTGTGAGAGGGGGAATATCCAATAGGGTGTGTGTGTGAGAGGGAATATCCAATAGGGTGTGTGTGAGAGAGGGAATATCCAATAGGGTGTGTGTGAGAGGGAATATCCAATAGGGTGTGTGTGTGTGAGAGGGAATATCCAATAGGGTGTGTGTGTGAGAGAGAGGGAATATCCAATAGGGTGTGTGTGTGAGATGGAATATCCAATAGGGTGTGTCTGAGAGAGGGAATATCCAATAGGGTGTGTGAGAGAGAGGGAATATCCAATAGGGTGTGTGTGAGAGGGAATATCCAATAGGGTGTGTGTGTGTGAGAGGGAATATCCAATAGGGTGTGTGTGTGAGATGGAATATCCAATAGGGTGTGTCTGAGAGAGGGAATATCCAATAGGGTGTGTGTGAGAGGGGGAATATCCAATAGGGTGTGTGTGTGCGAGGGAATATCCAATAGGGTGTGTGTGAGAGAGGGGGAATATCCAATAGGGTGTGTGTGAGAGAGGGAATATCCAATAGGGTGTGTGTGTGAGATGGAATATCCAATAGGGTGTGTGAGAGAGGGGGAAATCCAATAGGGTGTGTGTGAGAGAGAGGGAATATCCAATAGGGTGTGTGTGAGAGGGAA
The DNA here is from genome assembly GCF_047496885.1 of Scyliorhinus torazame. Classification (NCBI taxonomy): domain Eukaryota; kingdom Metazoa; phylum Chordata; class Chondrichthyes; order Carcharhiniformes; family Scyliorhinidae; genus Scyliorhinus; species Scyliorhinus torazame. The sequence goes on along the minus strand of NC_092728.1, from coordinate 110,524,998 downwards.
TATCCAATAGGGTGTGTGTGAGAGAGAGGGAATATCCAATAGGGTGTGTGTGTGAGAGGGAATATCCAATAGTGTGTGTGTGTGAGGGGGAATATCCAATAGGGTGTGTGTGAGAGAGGGAATATCCAATAGGGTGTGTGTGAGAGAGGGGGAATACCCAATAGGGTGTGTGTGAGAGGGGGAATATCCAATAGGGTGTGTGAGAGAGGGGGAATATCCAATAGGGTGTGTGTGAGAGGGGGAATATCCAATAGGGTGTGTGTGAGAGAGGGAATATCCAATAGTGTGTGTGTGAGAGGGGGAATATCCAATAGGGTGTGTGTGAGAGAGGGAATATCCAATAGGGTGTGTGTGAGAGAGGGGGAATACCCAATAGGGTGTGTGTGAGAGGGGGAATATCCAATAGGGTGTGTGTGAGAGAGGGAATATCCAATAGGGTATGTGTGAGAGAGGGGGAATATCCAATAGGGTGTGTGTGAGAGGGGGAATATCCAATAGGGTGTGTGTGTGAGAGGGAATATCCAATAGGGTGTGTGTGTGTGTGAGAGGGAATATCCAATAGGGTGTGTGTGAGAGGGAATATCCAATAGGGTGTGTGTGAGAGAGAGGGAATATCCAATAGGGTGTGTGTGAGAGGGGGAATATCCAATAGGGTGTGTGTGAGAGAGGGAATATCCAATAGTGTGTGCGTGTGAGAGAGGGAATATCCAATAGGGTGTGTGTGAGAGGGGGAATATCCAATAGGGTGTGTGTGAGAGAGGGAATATCCAATAGGGTGTGTGTGAGAGAGGGGGAATACCCAATAGGGTGTGTGTGAGAGGGGGAATATCCAATAGGGTGTGTGTGAGAGAGGGGGAATATCCAATAGGGTGTGTGTGTGAGAGGGAATATCCAATAGGGTGTGTCTGTGTGTGAGAGGGAATATCCAATAGGGTGTGTGTGAGAGGGAATATCCAATAGGGTGTGTGTGTGAGAGGGGGAATATCCAATAGGGTGTGTGTGAGAGAGGGAATATCCAATAGGGTGTGTGTGTGAGAGGGGGAATATCCAATAGGGTGTGTGTGAGAGGGAATATCCAATAGGGTGTGTGTGAGAGGGAATATCCAATAGGGTGTGTGTGAGAGAGGGAATATCCAATAGGGTGTGTGTGAGAGAGGTAATATCCAATAGGGTGTGTGTGTGAGAGGGAATATCCAATAGGGTGTGTGTGTGAGAGGGGGAATATCCAATAGGGTGTGTGTGAGAGAGGGAATATCCAATAGGGTGTGTGTGTGAGAGGGGGAATATCCAATAGGGTGTGTGTGTGTGAGAGGGAATATCCAATAGGGTGTGTGTGAGAGGGAATATCCAATAGGGTGTGTGTGTGAGAGGGGGAATATCCAATAGGGTGTGTGTGAGAGAGGGAATATCCAATAGGGTTTGTGTGTGAGAGAGGGAATATCCAATAGGGTGTGTGTGTGAGAGGGAATATCCTATAGGGTTTGTGTGTGAGAGGGAATATCATATAGAGTGTGTGTGAGAGGGAATATCCAATAGGGTGTGTGTGAGAGGGAATATCCAATAGGGTGTGTGTGTGAGAGGGAATATCCAATAGGGTGTGTGTGTGAGAGGGAATATCCAATAGGGTGTGTGTGAGAGAGGGAATATCCAATAGGGTGTGTGAGAGAGAGGGAATATCCAATAGGGTGTGTGTGAGAGGGAATATCCAATAGGGTGTGTGTGTGTGAGAGGGAATATCCAATAGGGTGTGTGTGTGAGATGGAATATCCAATAGGGTGTGTCTGAGAGAGGGAATATCCAATAGGGTGTGTGTGAGAGAGGGAATATCCAATAGGGTGTGTGAGAGAGAGGGAATATCCAATAGGGTGTGTGTGAGAGAGGGAATATCCAATAGGGTGTGTGTGAGAGGGAATATCCAATAGGGTGTGTGTGTGTGAGAGGGAATATCCAATAGGGTGTGTGTGTGAGATGGAATATCCAATAGGGTGTGTCTGAGAGAGGGAATATCCAATAGGGTGTGTCTGAGAGAGGGAATATCCAATAGGGTGTGTGTGTGAGAGGGAATATCCAATAGGGTGTGTGTGAGAGGGAATATCCAATAGGATGTGTCTGAGAGAGGGAATATCCAATAGGGTGTGTGTGTGAGATGGAATATCCAATAGGGTGTGTCTGAGAGAGGGAATATCCAATAGGGTGTGTGTGAGAGGGGGAATATCCAATAGGGTGTGTGTGTGCGAGGGAACATCCAATAGGGTGTGTGTGAGAGAGGGGGAATATCCAATAGGGTGTGTGTGAGAGGGGGAATATCCAATAGGGTGTGTGTGTGCGAGGGAATATCCAATAGGGTGTGTGTGAGAGAGGGGGAATATCCAATAGGGTGTGTGTGAGAGAGGGAATATCCAATAGGGTGTGTGTGTGAGATGGAATATCCAATAGGGTGTGTGAGAGAGGGGGAAATCCAATAGGGTGTGTGTGAGAGAGAGGGAATATCCAATAGGGTGTGTGTGAGAGGGAATATCCAATAGGGTGTGTGTGAGAGAGAGGGAATATCCAATAGGGTGTGTGTGAGAGGGGGAATATCCAATAGGGTGTGTGTGAGAGAGGGAATATCCAATAGTGTGTGTGTGAGAGGGGGAATATCCAATAGGGTGTGTGTGAGAGAGGGAATATCCAATAGGGTGTGTGTGTGAGAGGGAATATCCAATAGGGTGTGTCTGTGAGAGAGGGAATATCCAATAGGGTGTGTGTGTGAGAGGGAATATCCAATAGGGTGTGTGTGTGAGAGGGAATATCCAATAGGGTGTGTGTGAGACAGGGAATATCCAATAGGATGTGTGTGAGACAGGGAATATCCAATAGGGTGTGTGTGTGAGAGAGGGAACATCCAATAGGGTGAGTGTGAGAGAGGGGGAATATCCAATAGGGGGTGTGTGTGAGAGGGAATATCCAATAAGGTGAGTGTGAGAGGGAATATCCAATAGGGTGTGTGTGAGAGAGGGAATATCCAATAGGGTGTGTGTGAGAGAGGGAATATCCAATAGGGTGTGTGTGTGAGAGAGGGAATATCCAATAGGGTGTGTTTGAGAGAGGGGGAATATCCAATAGGGTGTGTGTGTGAGAGAGGGAATATCCAATAGGGTGTGTGTGTGAGAGGGGGAATATTTAATAGGGTGTGTGAGTGAGAGGGAATATCCAATAGGGTGTGTGTGTGAGAGGGAATATCCAATAGGGTGTGTGTGAGAGGGAATATCCAATAGGGTGTGTGTGTGAGAGGGAATATCCAATAGGGTGTGTGTGTGAGAGGGAATATCCAATAGGGTGTGTGTGTGAGAGGGAATATCCAATAGGGTGTGTGTGTGAGAGGGAATATCCAATAGGGTGTGTGTGTGAGAGGGAATATCCAATAGGGTGTGTGTGAGAGAGGGAATATCCAATTGGGTGTGTGTGTGAGAGGGTGAATATTTAATAGGGTGTGTGTGTGAGAGGGAATATCCAATAGGGTGTGTGTGTGAGAGGGAATATCCAATAGGGTGTGTGTGAGAGGGAATATCCAATTGGGTGTGTGTGTGAGAGGGTGAATATTTAATAGGGTGTGTGTGTGAGAGGGAATATCCAATAGGGTGTGTGTGTGAGAGAGGGATTATCCAATAGGGTGCGTGTGAGAGAGGGATTATCCAATAGGATGTGTGTGTGAGAGAATGAATATCCAATAGGGTGTGTCTGAGAGGGGGAATATCCAATAGGGTGTGTGTGTGAGAGGGAATATCCAATAGGACATTTGTGTGAGAGGGAATATCCAATAGGGTGTGTGTGTGAGAGAGGGAATATCCAATAGGGTGTGTGTGTGAGAGGGGGAATATCCAATAGGGTGTGTGTGTGAGAGGGAATATCCAATAGGGTGTGTGTGAGAGAGGGATAATCCAATAGGGTGTGTGTGAGAGGGATAATCCAATAGGGTGTGTGTGAGAGAGGGATAATCCAATAGGGTGTGTGTGAGAGAGGGGGAATATCCAATAGGGTGTGTGTGTGAGAGGGAATATCCAATAGGGTGTGTGTGTGAGAGAGGGAATATCCAATAGGGTGTGTGTGTGAGGGGGAATATCCAATAGGGTGTGTGTGTGAGAGGGAATATCCAATAGGGTGTGTGTGTGAGAGGGAATATCCAATAGGACATTTGTGTGAGAGGGAATATCCAATAGGGTGTGTGTGTGGGAGGGAATATCCAATAGGGTGTGTGTGTGAGGGGAAATATCCAATAGGGTGTGTGTGAGAGAGGGATAATCCAATAGGGTGTGTGTGAGAGAGGGGGGATATCCAATAGGGTGTGTGTGTGAGAGGGGGAATATCCAATAGGGTGTGTGTGTGAGAGGGGGGATATCCAATAGGGTGTGTGTGTGAGAGGGAATATCCAATAGGACATTTGTGTGAGAGGGAATATCCAATAGGGTGTGTGTGTGGGAGGGAATATCCAATAGGGTGTGTGTGTGAGGGGGAATATCCAATAGGGTGTGTGTGAGAGAGGGATAATCCAATAGGGTGTGTGTGAGAGAGGGGGGATATCCAATAGGGTGTGTGTGTGAGAGAGGGAATATCCAATAGGGTGTGTGTGTGAGAGGGAATATCCAATAGGGTGTGTGTGAGAGAGGGAATATCCAATAGGGTGTGTGTGTGAGAGGGAATATCCAATAGGGTGTGTGTGTGAGAGGGAATATCCAATAGGGTGTGTGTGTGAGAGGGGGAATATCCAATAGGGTGTGTGTGTGAGAGGGAATATCCAATAGGGTGTGTGTGTGAGAGGGAATATCCAATAGGGTGTGTGTGTGAGAGGGAATATCCAATAGGGTGTGTGTGTGAGAGGGGGAATATCCAATAGGGTGTGTGTGTGAGAGGGAATATCCAATAGGGTGTGTGTGTGAGAGGGAATATCCAATATGGTGTGTGTGAGAGAGGGAATATCCAATAGGGTGTGTGTGTGTGTGAGAGGGGATATCCAATAGGGTGTGTGTGTGAGAGGGAATATCCAATAGGGTGTGTGTGTGAGAGGGAATATCCAATAGGGTGTGTGTGTGAGAGGGAATATCCAATAGGGTGTGTGTGTGAGAGGGAATATCCAATAGGGTGTGTGTGTGAGATGGAATATCCAATAGGGTGTGTGTGTGAGAGGGAATATCCAATAGGGTGTGTGTGTGAGAGAGGGAAAATGCAATAGGGTGTGTGTGTGAGAGGGAATATCCAATAGGGTGTGTGTGTGAGATGGAATATCCAATAGGGTGTGTGTGTGAGAGGGAATATCCAATAGGGTGTGTGTGTGAGAGGGGGAATATCCAATAGGGTGTGTGCGTGAGAGGGAATATCCAATAGGGTCTGTGTGAGAGAGGGGGAATATCCAATAGGGTGTGTGTGTGAGATGGAATATCCAATAGGGTGTGTGAGAGAGGGGGAAATCCAATAGGGTGTGTGTGAGAGAGGGAATATCCAATAGGGTGTGTGTGAGAGGGAATATCCAATAGGGTGTGTGTGAGAGGGAATATCCAATAGGGTGTGTGTGAGAGGGGGAATATCCAATAGGGTGTGTGTGTGAGAGAGGGAATATCCAATAGTGTGTGTGTGAGAGGGGGAATATCCAATAGGGTGTGTGTGAGAGAGGGAATATCCAATAGGGTGTGTGTGAGAGAGGGGGAATACCCAATAGGGTGTGTGTGAGAGGGGGAATATCCAATAGGGTGTGTGTGAGAGAGGGAATATCCAATAGGGTATGTGTGAGAGAGGGGGAATATCCAATAGGGTGTGTGTGAGAGGGGGAATATCCAATAGGGTGTGTGTGTGAGAGGGAATATCCAATAGGGTGTGAGTGTGAGAGGGGGAATATCCAATAGGGTGTGTGTGAGAGAGGGAATATCCAATAGGGTGTGTGTGTGTGTGAGAGGGAATATCCAATAGGGTGTGTGTGAGAGAGGGAATATCCAATAGGGTGTGTGTGTGAGAGGGAATATCCAATAGGGTGTGTGTGTGAGAGGGGGAATATCCAATAGGGTGTGTGTGTGAGAGAGGGAATATCCAATAGGGTGTGTGTGTGTGAGAGGGAATATCCAATAGGGTGTGTGTGAGAGAGGGAATATCCTATAGGGTGTGTGTGAGAGGGGGAATATCCAATAGGGTGTGTGTGTGAGAGAGGGAATATCCAATAGGGTGTGTGTGTGTGAGAGGGAATATCCAATAGGGTGTGTGTGAGAGGGAATATACTATAGAGTGTGTGTGAGAGGGAATATCCTATAGGGTGTGTGTGTGAGAGGGAATATCCAATAGGGTGTGTGTGAGAGGGAATATCCTATAGAGTGTGTGTGAGAGGGAATATCCAATAGGGTGTGTGTGAGAGAGGGGGAATATCCAATAGGGTGTGTGAGAGAGAGGGAATATCCAATAGAGTGTGTGTGAGAGAGGGGGAATATCCAATAGGGTGTGTGAGAGAGGGGGAATATCCTATAGGGTGTGTGTGAGAGAGGGAATATCCAATAGAGTGTGTGTGAGAGAGGGGGAATATCCAATAGGGTGTGTGTGTGAGAGGGAATATCCTATAGAGTGTGTGTGAGAGGGAATATCCAATAGGGTGTGTGTGAGAGGGAATATCCAATAGGGTGTGTGTGTGTGAGAGGGAATATCCAATAGGGTGTGTGTGTGAGATGGAATATCCAATAGGGTGTGTCTGAGAGAGGGAATATCCAATAGGGTGTGTGTGTGAGATGGAATATCCAATAGGGTGTGTCTGAGAGAGGGAATATCCAATAGGGTGTGTGTGAGAGGGAATATCCAATAGGGTGTGTGTGTGTGAGAGGGAATATCCAATAGGGTGTGTGTGTGAGATGGAATATCCAATAGGGTGTGTCTGAGAGAGGGAATATCCAATAGGGTGTGTGTGAGAGGGGGAATATCCAATAGGGTGTGTGTGTGCGAGGGAATATCCAATAGGGTGTGTGTGAGAGAGGGGGAATATCCAATAGGGTGTGTGTGAGAGAGAGGGAATATCCAATAGGGTGTGTGTGAGAGAGAGGGAATATCCAATAGGGTGTGTGTGAGAGAGGGAATATCCAAGAGGGTGTGTGTGAGAGAGAGGGAATATCCAATAGGGTGTGTGTGAGAGAGAGGGAATATCCAATAGGGTGTGTGTGAGAGAGAGGGAATATCCAATAGGGTGTGTGTGAGAGAGAGGGAATATCCAATAGGGTGTGTGTGTGAGAGGGAATATCCAATAGGGTGTGTCTGTGAGAGAGGGAATATCCAATAGGGTGTGTGTGTGAGAGGGAATATCCAATAGGGTGTGTGTGAGACAGGGAATATCCAATAGGGTGTGTGTGTGAGAGGGGGAATATCCAATAGGGTGTGTGTGTGAGAGGGAATATCCAATAGGGTGTGTGTGTGAGAGGGAATATCCAATAGGGTGTGTGTGTGAGAGGGAATATCCAATAGGGTGTGTGTGTGAGAGGGGGAATATCCAATAGGGTGTGTGTGTGAGAGGGAATATCCAATAGGGTGTGTGTGAGACAGGGAATATCCAATAGGGTGTGTGTGTGAGAGAGGGAATATCCAATAGGGTGTGTGTGTGAGAGGGAATATCCAATAGGGTGTGTGTGTGAGAGAGGGAATATCCAATAGGGTGTGTGTGTGAGAGGGAATATCCAATAGGGTGTGTGTGTGAGAGGGAATATCCAATAGGGTGTGTGTGTGAGAGGGGGAATATCCAATAGGGTGTGTGTGTGAGAGGGAATATCCAATAGGGTGTGTGTGTGAGAGAGGGAATATCCAATAGGGTGTGTGTGTATGAGAGGGAATATCCAATAGGGTGTGTGTGTGAGAGAGGGAATATCCAATAGGGTGTGTGTGTGAGAGGGAATATCCAATAGGGTGTGTGTGTGAGAGGGGGAATATCCAATAGGGTGTGTGTGTATGAGAGGGAATATCCAATAGGGTGTGTGTGTGAGAGAGGGAATATCCAATAGGGTGTGTGTGTGAGAGGGAATATCCAATAGGGTGTGTGTGAGAGGGAATATCCAATTGGGTGTGTGTGTGAGAGGGTGAATATTTAATAGGGTGTGTGTGTGAGAGGGAATATCCAATAGGGTGTGTGTGTGAGAGGGGGAATATCCAATAGGGTGTGTGTGTGAGAGAGGGAATATCCAATAGGGTGTGTGTGTGAGAGGGAATATCCAATAGGGTGTGTGTGTGAGAGGGGGAATATCCAATAGGGTGTGTGTGAGAGAGGGATAATCCAATAGGGTGTGTGTGAGAGAGGGAATATCCAATAGGGTGTGTGTGTGAGAGGGGGAATATCCAATAGGGTGTGTGTGTGAGAGGGGGGATATCCAATAGGGTGTGTGTGTGAGAGGGTGAATATTTAATAGGGTGTGTGTGTGAGAGGGAATATCCAATAGGGTGTGTGTGTGAGAGGGGGAATATCCAATAGGGTGTGTGTGTGAGAGAGGGAATATCCAATAGGGTGTGTGTGTGAGAGGGAATATCCAATAGGGTGTGTGCGTGAGAGAGGGAATATCCAATAGGGTGTGTGTGAGAGGGGGAATATCCAATAGGGTGTGTGTGAGAGAGGGAATATCCAATAGGTTGTGTGTGTGAGAGGGAATATCCAATAGGGTGTGTGTGAGAGAGGGAATATCCAAGAGGTTGTGTGTGAGAGAGGGAATATCCAATAGGTTGTGTGTGTGAGAGGGAATATCCAATAGGGTGTGTGTGAGAGAGGGAATATCCAATAGGGTGTGTGTGAGAGGGGGAATATCCAATAGGGTGTGTGTGAGAGGGGGAATATCCAATAGGGTGTGTGTGAGAGGGGGAATATCCAATAGGGTGTGTGTGAGAGGGGGAATATCCAATAGGGTGTGTGTGAGAGAGGGAATATCCAATAGGGTGTGTGTGTGAGAGAGGGAATATCCAATAGGGTGTGTGTGAGAGGGGGAATATCCAATAGGTTGTGTGTGTGAGAGGGAATATCCAATAGGGTGTGTGTGAGAGAGGGAATATCCAATAGTGTGTGTGTGAGAGGGGGAATATCCAATAGGGTGTGTGTGAGAGGGGGAATATCCAATAGGGTGTGTGTGAGAGGGGGAATATCCAATAGGGTGTGTGTGAGAGAGGGAATATCCAATAGGGTGTGTGTGAGAGGGGGAATATCCAATAGGGTGTGTGTGAGAGGGGGAATATCCAATAGGGTGTGTGTGAGAGAGGGAATATCCAATAGGGTGTGTGTGTGAGAGGGAATATCCAATAGGGTGTGTGTGAGAGAGGGGGAATATCCAATAGGGTGTGTGTGAGAGAGGGAATATCCAATAGGGTGTGTGTGAGAGAGAGGGAATATCCAATAGGGTGTGTGTGTGAGAGGGAATATACAATAGGGTGTGTGTGTGAGAGGGAATATCCAATAGGGTGTGAGTGTGAGAGGGAATATCCAATAGGGTGTGAGTGTGAGAGGGGGAATATCCAATAGGGTGTGTGTGAGAGGGAATATCCAATAGGGTGTGTGTGTGAGAGGGGGAATATCCAATAGGGTGTGTGTGAGAGGGAATATCCAATAGGGTGTGTGTGTGTGAGAGGGAATATCCAATAGGGTGTGTGTGTGTGTGAGAGGGAATATCCAATAGGGTGTGTGTGTGAGAGGGAATATCCAATAGGGTGTGTGTGTGAGAGGGGGAATATCCAATAGGGTGTGTGTGAGAGGGAATATCCAATAGGGTGTGTGTGTGTGAGAGGGGGAATATCCAATAGGGTGTGTGTGTGAGAGGGAATATCCAATAGGGTGTGTGTGAGAGAGGGAATATCCTATAGGGTGTGTGTGAGAGGGAATATCCAATAGGGTGTGTGTGAGAGGAAATATCCAATAGGGTGTGTGTGTGTGAGAGGGAATATCCAATTGGGTGTGTGTGTGAGAGAGGGAATATCCAATAGGGTGTGTGTGTGAGAGAGGGAATATCCAATAGGGTGTGTGTGTGAGAGAGGGAATATCCAATATGGTGTGTGTGTGTGAGAGGGAATATCCAATAGGGTGTGTGTGTGTGAGAGGGAATATCCAATAGGGTGTGTGTGAGAGGGAATATCCAATAGGGTGTGTGTGTGAGATGGAATATCCAATAGGGTGTGTGTGAGAGAGGGGGAATATCCAATAGGGTGTGTGTGTGAGAGGGGGAATATCCAATAGGGTGTGTGTGTGAGAGGGAATATCCAATAGGGTGTGTGTGAGAGAGGGAATATCCAATAGGGTGTGTGTGTGAGATGGAATATCCAATAGGGTGTGTGTGTGAGAGAGGGAATATCCAATAGGGTGTGTGTGAGAGAGGGAATATCCAATAGGGTGTGTGTGTGAGAGGGAATATCCAATAGGGTGTGTGTGAGAGAGGGAATATCCAATAGGGTGTGTGTGTGAGATGGAATATCCAATAGGGTGTGTGTGTGAGAGGGAATATCCAATAGGGTGTGTGTGAGAGGGAATATCCAATAGGGTGTGTGTGTGAGAGGGGGAATATCCAATAGGGTGTGTGTGAGAGGGAATATCCAATAGGGTGTGTGTGAGAGGGAATATCCAATAGGGTGTGTGTGAGAGGGAATATCCAATAGGGTGTGTGTGAGAGAGGGGGAATATCCAATAGGGTGTGTGTGAGAGAGGGGGAATATCCAATAGGGTGTGTGTGTGAGAGGGAATATCCAATAGGGTGTGTGTGTGAGAGAGGGAATATCCAATAGGGTGTGTGTGTGAGAGAGGGGGAATATCCAATAGGGTGTGTGTGAGAGGGAATATCCAATAGGGTGTGTGTGAGAGGGAATATCCAATAGGGTGTGTGTGAGAGAGAGGGAATATCCAATAGGGTGTGTGTGTGAGAGGGAATATCAAATAGGGTGTGTCTGTGAGAGAGGGAATATCCAATAGGGTGTGTGTGTGTGAGAGGGAATATCCAATAGGGTGTGTGTGAGACAGGGAATATCCAATAGGGTGTGTGTGAGACATGGAATATCCAATAGGGTGTGTGTGTGAGAGGGGGAATATCCAATAGGGTGTGTGTGAGACAGGGAATATCCAATAGGGTGTGTGTGTGAGAGAGGGAATATCCAATAAGGTGAGTGTGAGAGGGAATATCCAATAGGGTGTGTGAGAGAGGGGGAAATCCAATAGGGTGTGTGTGAGAGAGAGGGAATATCCAATAGGGTGTGTGTGAGAGGGAATATCCAATAGGGTGTGTGTGAGAGAGAGGGAATATCCAATAGGGTGTGTGTGAGAGGGGGAATATCCAATAGGGTGTGTGTGAGAGAGGGAATATCCAATAGTGTGTGTGTGAGAGGGGGAATATCCAATAGGGTGTGTGTGAGAGAGGGAATATCCAATAGGGTGTGTGTGTGAGAGGGAATATCCAATAGGGTGTGTCTGTGAGAGAGGGAATATCCAATAGGGTGTGTGTGTGAGAGGGAATATCCAATAGGGTGTGTGTGTGAGAGGGAATATCCAATAGGGTGTGTGTGAGACAGGGAATATCCAATAGGATGTGTGTGAGACAGGGAATATCCAATAGGGTGTGTGTGTGAGAGAGGGAACATCCAATAGGGTGAGTGTGAGAGAGGGGGAATATCCAATAGGGGGTGTGTGTGAGAGGGAATATCCAATAAGGTGAGTGTGAGAGGGAATATCCAATAGGGTGTGTGTGAGAGAGGGAATATCCAATAGGGTGTGTGTGAGAGAGGGAATATCCAATAGGGTGTGTGTGTGAGAGAGGGAATATCCAATAGGGTGTGTTTGAGAGAGGGGGAATATCCAATAGGGTGTGTGTGTGAGAGAGGGAATATCCAATAGGGTGTGTGTGTGAGAGGGGGAATATTTAATAGGGTGTGTGAGTGAGAGGGAATATCCAATAGGGTGTGTGTGTGAGAGGGAATATCCAATAGGGTGTGTGTGAGAGGGAATATCCAATAGGGTGTGTGTGTGAGAGGGAATATCCAATAGGGTGTGTGTGTGAGAGGGAATATCCAATAGGGTGTGTGTGTGAGAGGGAATATCCAATAGGGTGTGTGTGTGAGAGGGAATATCCAATAGGGTGTGTGTGTGAGAGGGAATATCCAATAGGGTGTGTGTGAGAGAGGGAATATCCAATTGGGTGTGTGTGTGAGAGGGTGAATATTTAATAGGGTGTGTGTGTGAGAGGGAATATCCAATAGGGTGTGTGTGTGAGAGGGAATATCCAATAGGGTGTGTGTGAGAGGGAATATCCAATTGGGTGTGTGTGTGAGAGGGTGAATATTTAATAGGGTGTGTGTGTGAGAGGGAATATCCAATAGGGTGTGTGTGTGAGAGAGGGATTATCCAATAGGGTGCGTGTGAGAGAGGGATTATCCAATAGGATGTGTGTGTGAGAGAATGAATATCCAATAGGGTGTGTCTGAGAGGGGGAATATCCAATAGGGTGTGTGTGTGAGAGGGAATATCCAATAGGACATTTGTGTGAGAGGGAATATCCAATAGGGTGTGTGTGTGAGAGAGGGAATATCCAATAGGGTGTGTGTGTGAGAGGGGGAATATCCAATAGGGTGTGTGTGTGAGAGGGAATATCCAATAGGGTGTGTGTGAGAGAGGGATAATCCAATAGGGTGTGTGTGAGAGGGATAATCCAATAGGGTGTGTGTGAGAGAGGGATAATCCAATAGGGTGTGTGTGAGAGAGGGGGAATATCCAATAGGGTGTGTGTGTGAGAGGGAATATCCAATAGGGTGTGTGTGTGAGAGAGGGAATATCCAATAGGGTGTGTGTGTGAGGGGGAATATCCAATAGGGTGTGTGTGTGAGAGGGAATATCCAATAGGGTGTGTGTGTGAGAGGGAATATCCAATAGGACATTTGTGTGAGAGGGAATATCCAATAGGGTGTGTGTGTGGGAGGGAATATCCAATAGGGTGTGTGTGTGAGGGGAAATATCCAATAGGGTGTGTGTGAGAGAGGGATAATCCAATAGGGTGTGTGTGAGAGAGGGGGGATATCCAATAGGGTGTGTGTGTGAGAGGGGGAATATCCAATAGGGTGTGTGTGTGAGAGGGGGGATATCCAATAGGGTGTGTGTGTGAGAGGGAATATCCAATAGGACATTTGTGTGAGAGGGAATATCCAATAGGGTGTGTGTGTGGGAGGGAATATCCAATAGGGTGTGTGTGTGAGGGGGAATATCCAATAGGGTGTGTGTGAGAGAGGGATAATCCAATAGGGTGTGTGTGAGAGAGGGGGGATATCCAATAGGGTGTGTGTGTGAGAGAGGGAATATCCAATAGGGTGTGTGTGTGAGAGGGAATATCCAATAGGGTGTGTGTGAGAGAGGGAATATCCAATAGGGTGTGTGTGTGAGAGGGAATATCCAATAGGGTGTGTGTGTGAGAGGGAATATCCAATAGGGTGTGTGTGTGAGAGGGGGAATATCCAATAGGGTGTGTGTGTGAGAGGGAATATCCAATAGGGTGTGTGTGTGAGAGGGAATATCCAATAGGGTGTGTGTGTGAGAGGGAATATCCAATAGGGTGTGTGTGTGAGAGGGGGAATATCCAATAGGGTGTGTGTGTGAGAGGGAATATCCAATAGGGTGTGTGTGTGAGAGGGAATATCCAATATGGTGTGTGTGAGAGAGGGAATATCCAATAGGGTGTGTGTGTGTGTGAGAGGGGATATCCAATAGGGTGTGTGTGTGAGAGGGAATATCCAATAGGGTGTGTGTGTGAGAGGGAATATCCAATAGGGTGTGTGTGTGAGAGGGAATATCCAATAGGGTGTGTGTGTGAGAGGGAATATCCAATAGGGTGTGTGTGTGAGATGGAATATCCAATAGGGTGTGTGTGTGAGAGGGAATATCCAATAGGGTGTGTGTGTGAGAGAGGGAAAATGCAATAGGGTGTGTGTGTGAGAGGGAATATCCAATAGGGTGTGTGTGTGAGATGGAATATCCAATAGGGTGTGTGTGTGAGAGGGAATATCCAATAGGGTGTGTGTGTGAGAGGGGGAATATCCAATAGGGTGTGTGCGTGAGAGGGAATATCCAATAGGGTCTGTGTGAGAGAGGGGGAATATCCAATAGGGTGTGTGTGTGAGATGGAATATCCAATAGGGTGTGTGAGAGAGGGGGAAATCCAATAGGGTGTGTGTGAGAGAGGGAATATCCAATAGGGTGTGTGTGAGAGGGAATATCCAATAGGGTGTGTGTGAGAGGGAATATCCAATAGGGTGTGTGTGAGAGGGGGAATATCCAATAGGGTGTGTGTGTGAGAGAGGGAATATCCAATAGTGTGTGTGTGAGAGGGGGAATATCCAATAGGGTGTGTGTGAGAGAGGGAATATCCAATAGGGTGTGTGTGAGAGAGGGGGAATACCCAATAGGGTGTGTGTGAGAGGGGGAATATCCAATAGGGTGTGTGTGAGAGAGGGAATATCCAATAGGGTATGTGTGAGAGAGGGGGAATATCCAATAGGGTGTGTGTGAGAGGGGGAATATCCAATAGGGTGTGTGTGTGAGAGGGAATATCCAATAGGGTGTGAGTGTGAGAGGGGGAATATCCAATAGGGTGTGTGTGAGAGAGGGAATATCCAATAGGGTGTGTGTGTGTGTGAGAGGGAATATCCAATAGGGTGTGTGTGAGAGAGGGAATATCCAATAGGGTGTGTGTGTGAGAGGGAATATCCAATAGGGTGTGTGTGTGAGAGGGGGAATATCCAATAGGGTGTGTGTGTGAGAGAGGGAATATCCAATAGGGTGTGTGTGTGTGAGAGGGAATATCCAATAGGGTGTGTGTGAGAGAGGGAATATCCTATAGGGTGTGTGTGAGAGGGGGAATATCCAATAGGGTGTGTGTGTGAGAGAGGGAATATCCAATAGGGTGTGTGTGTGTGAGAGGGAATATCCAATAGGGTGTGTGTGAGAGGGAATATACTATAGAGTGTGTGTGAGAGGGAATATCCTATAGGGTGTGTGTGTGAGAGGGAATATCCAATAGGGTGTGTGTGAGAGGGAATATCCTATAGAGTGTGTGTGAGAGGGAATATCCAATAGGGTGTGTGTGAGAGAGGGGGAATATCCAATAGGGTGTGTGAGAGAGAGGGAATATCCAATAGAGTGTGTGTGAGAGAGGGGGAATATCCAATAGGGTGTGTGAGAGAGGGGGAATATCCTATAGGGTGTGTGTGAGAGAGGGAATATCCAATAGAGTGTGTGTGAGAGAGGGGGAATATCCAATAGGGTGTGTGTGTGAGAGGGAATATCCTATAGAGTGTGTGTGAGAGGGAATATCCAATAGGGTGTGTGTGAGAGGGAATATCCAATAGGGTGTGTGTGTGTGAGAGGGAATATCCAATAGGGTGTGTGTGTGAGATGGAATATCCAATAGGGTGTGTCTGAGAGAGGGAATATCCAATAGGGTGTGTGTGTGAGATGGAATATCCAATAGGGTGTGTCTGAGAGAGGGAATATCCAATAGGGTGTGTGTGAGAGGGAATATCCAATAGGGTGTGTGTGTGTGAGAGGGAATATCCAATAGGGTGTGTGTGTGAGATGGAATATCCAATAGGGTGTGTCTGAGAGAGGGAATATCCAATAGGGTGTGTGTGAGAGGGGGAATATCCAATAGGGTGTGTGTGTGCGAGGGAATATCCAATAGGGTGTGTGTGAGAGAGGGGGAATATCCAATAGGGTGTGTGTGAGAGAGAGGGAATATCCAATAGGGTGTGTGTGAGAGAGAGGGAATATCCAATAGGGTGTGTGTGAGAGAGGGAATATCCAAGAGGGTGTGTGTGAGAGAGAGGGAATATCCAATAGGGTGTGTGTGAGAGAGAGGGAATATCCAATAGGGTGTGTGTGAGAGAGAGGGAATATCCAATAGGGTGTGTGTGAGAGAGAGGGAATATCCAATAGGGTGTGTGTGTGAGAGGGAATATCCAATAGGGTGTGTCTGTGAGAGAGGGAATATCCAATAGGGTGTGTGTGTGAGAGGGAATATCCAATAGGGTGTGTGTGAGACAGGGAATATCCAATAGGGTGTGTGTGTGAGAGGGGGAATATCCAATAGGGTGTGTGTGTGAGAGGGAATATCCAATAGGGTGTGTGTGTGAGAGGGAATATCCAATAGGGTGTGTGTGTGAGAGGGAATATCCAATAGGGTGTGTGTGTGAGAGGGGGAATATCCAATAGGGTGTGTGTGTGAGAGGGAATATCCAATAGGGTGTGTGTGAGACAGGGAATATCCAATAGGGTGTGTGTGTGAGAGAGGGAATATCCAATAGGGTGTGTGTGTGAGAGGGAATATCCAATAGGGTGTGTGTGTGAGAGAGGGAATATCCAATAGGGTGTGTGTGTGAGAGGGAATATCCAATAGGGTGTGTGTGTGAGAGGGAATATCCAATAGGGTGTGTGTGTGAGAGGGGGAATATCCAATAGGGTGTGTGTGTGAGAGGGAATATCCAATAGGGTGTGTGTGTGAGAGAGGGAATATCCAATAGGGTGTGTGTGTATGAGAGGGAATATCCAATAGGGTGTGTGTGTGAGAGAGGGAATATCCAATAGGGTGTGTGTGTGAGAGGGAATATCCAATAGGGTGTGTGTGTGAGAGGGGGAATATCCAATAGGGTGTGTGTGTATGAGAGGGAATATCCAATAGGGTGTGTGTGTGAGAGAGGGAATATCCAATAGGGTGTGTGTGTGAGAGGGAATATCCAATAGGGTGTGTGTGAGAGGGAATATCCAATTGGGTGTGTGTGTGAGAGGGTGAATATTTAATAGGGTGTGTGTGTGAGAGGGAATATCCAATAGGGTGTGTGTGTGAGAGGGGGAATATCCAATAGGGTGTGTGTGTGAGAGAGGGAATATCCAATAGGGTGTGTGTGTGAGAGGGAATATCCAATAGGGTGTGTGTGTGAGAGGGGGAATATCCAATAGGGTGTGTGTGAGAGAGGGATAATCCAATAGGGTGTGTGTGAGAGAGGGAATATCCAATAGGGTGTGTGTGTGAGAGGGGGAATATCCAATAGGGTGTGTGTGTGAGAGGGGGGATATCCAATAGGGTGTGTGTGTGAGAGGGTGAATATTTAATAGGGTGTGTGTGTGAGAGGGAATATCCAATAGGGTGTGTGTGTGAGAGGGGGAATATCCAATAGGGTGTGTGTGTGAGAGAGGGAATATCCAATAGGGTGTGTGTGTGAGAGGGAATATCCAATAGGGTGTGTGCGTGAGAGAGGGAATATCCAATAGGGTGTGTGTGAGAGGGGGAATATCCAATAGGGTGTGTGTGAGAGAGGGAATATCCAATAGGTTGTGTGTGTGAGAGGGAATATCCAATAGGGTGTGTGTGAGAGAGGGAATATCCAAGAGGTTGTGTGTGAGAGAGGGAATATCCAATAGGTTGTGTGTGTGAGAGGGAATATCCAATAGGGTGTGTGTGAGAGAGGGAATATCCAATAGGGTGTGTGTGAGAGGGGGAATATCCAATAGGGTGTGTGTGAGAGGGGGAATATCCAATAGGGTGTGTGTGAGAGGGGGAATATCCAATAGGGTGTGTGTGAGAGGGGGAATATCCAATAGGGTGTGTGTGAGAGAGGGAATATCCAATAGGGTGTGTGTGTGAGAGAGGGAATATCCAATAGGGTGTGTGTGAGAGGGGGAATATCCAATAGGTTGTGTGTGTGAGAGGGAATATCCAATAGGGTGTGTGTGAGAGAGGGAATATCCAATAGTGTGTGTGTGAGAGGGGGAATATCCAATAGGGTGTGTGTGAGAGGGGGAATATCCAATAGGGTGTGTGTGAGAGGGGGAATATCCAATAGGGTGTGTGTGAGAGAGGGAATATCCAATAGGGTGTGTGTGAGAGGGGGAATATCCAATAGGGTGTGTGTGAGAGGGGGAATATCCAATAGGGTGTGTGTGAGAGAGGGAATATCCAATAGGGTGTGTGTGTGAGAGGGAATATCCAATAGGGTGTGTGTGAGAGAGGGGGAATATCCAATAGGGTGTGTGTGAGAGAGGGAATATCCAATAGGGTGTGTGTGAGAGAGAGGGAATATCCAATAGGGTGTGTGTGTGAGAGGGAATATACAATAGGGTGTGTGTGTGAGAGGGAATATCCAATAGGGTGTGAGTGTGAGAGGGAATATCCAATAGGGTGTGAGTGTGAGAGGGGGAATATCCAATAGGGTGTGTGTGAGAGGGAATATCCAATAGGGTGTGTGTGTGAGAGGGGGAATATCCAATAGGGTGTGTGTGAGAGGGAATATCCAATAGGGTGTGTGTGTGTGAGAGGGAATATCCAATAGGGTGTGTGTGTGTGTGAGAGGGAATATCCAATAGGGTGTGTGTGTGAGAGGGAATATCCAATAGGGTGTGTGTGTGAGAGGGGGAATATCCAATAGGGTGTGTGTGAGAGGGAATATCCAATAGGGTGTGTGTGTGTGAGAGGGGGAATATCCAATAGGGTGTGTGTGTGAGAGGGAATATCCAATAGGGTGTGTGTGAGAGAGGGAATATCCTATAGGGTGTGTGTGAGAGGGAATATCCAATAGGGTGTGTGTGAGAGGAAATATCCAATAGGGTGTGTGTGTGTGAGAGGGAATATCCAATAGGGTGTGTGTGTGAGAGAGGGAATATCCAATAGGGTGTGTGTGTGAGAGAGGGAATATCCAATAGGGTGTGTGTGTGAGAGAGGGAATATCCAATATGGTGTGTGTGTGTGAGAGGGAATATCCAATAGGGTGTGTGTGTGTGAGAGGGAATATCCAATAGGGTGTGTGTGAGAGGGAATATCCAATAGGGTGTGTGTGTGAGATGGAATATCCAATAGGGTGTGTGTGAGAGAGGGGGAATATCCAATAGGGTGTGTGTGTGAGAGGGGGAATATCCAATAGGGTGTGTGTGTGAGAGGGAATATCCAATAGGGTGTGTGTGAGAGAGGGAATATCCAATAGGGTGTGTGTGTGAGATGGAATATCCAATAGGGTGTGTGTGTGAGAGAGGGAATATCCAATAGGGTGTGTGTGAGAGAGGGAATATCCAATAGGGTGTGTGTGTGAGAGGGAATATCCAATAGGGTGTGTGTGAGAGAGGGAATATCCAATAGGGTGTGTGTGTGAGATGGAATATCCAATAGGGTGTGTGTGTGAGAGGGAATATCCAATAGGGTGTGTGTGAGAGGGAATATCCAATAGGGTGTGTGTGTGAGAGGGGGAATATCCAATAGGGTGTGTGTGAGAGGGAATATCCAATAGGGTGTGTGTGAGAGGGAATATCCAATAGGGTGTGTGTGAGAGGGAATATCCAATAGGGTGTGTGTGAGAGAGGGGGAATATCCAATAGGGTGTGTGTGAGAGAGGGGGAATATCCAATAGGGTGTGTGTGTGAGAGGGAATATCCAATAGGGTGTGTGTGTGAGAGAGGGAATATCCAATAGGGTGTGTGTGTGAGAGAGGGGGAATATCCAATAGGGTGTGTGTGAGAGGGAATATCCAATAGGGTGTGTGTGAGAGGGAATATCCAATAGGGTGTGTGTGAGAGAGAGGGAATATCCAATAGGGTGTGTGTGTGAGAGGGAATATCAAATAGGGTGTGTCTGTGAGAGAGGGAATATCCAATAGGGTGTGTGTGTGTGAGAGGGAATATCCAATAGGGTGTGTGTGAGACAGGGAATATCCAATAGGGTGTGTGTGAGACATGGAATATCCAATAGGGTGTGTGTGTGAGAGGGGGAATATCCAATAGGGTGTGTGTGAGACAGGGAATATCCAATAGGGTGTGTGTGTGAGAGAGGGAATATCCAATAAGGTGAGTGTGAGAGGGAATATCCAATAGGGTGTGTGTGAGACAGGGAATATCCAATAGGGTGTGTGTGTGAGAGAGGGAATATCCAATAGGGTGAGTGTGAGAGGGAATATCCAATAGGGGGTGTGTGAGACAGGGAATATCCAATAGGGTGTGTGTGAGAGAGAGGGAATATGCAATAGGGTGTGTGTGTGAGAGGGGGAATATCCAATAGGGTGTGTGTGTGAGAGAGGGAATATCCAATAGGGTGTGTGTGTGAGGGGGAATATCCAATAGGGTGTGTGTGAGAGGGAATATCCAATAGGGTATGTGTGTGAGAGGGAATATCCAATAGGGTGTGTGTGTGAGAGGGAATATCCAATAGGGTGCGTGTGTGAGAGAGGGGGAATATCCAATCGGGTGTGTGTGAGAGGGGGAATATCCAATAGGGTGTGTGTGAGAGAGGGAATATCCAATAGGGTGTGTGTGTGAGAGGGGGAGTATCCAATAGGGTGTGTGTGTGAGTTTGAATATCCAATAGGGTGTGTGTGAGAGAGGGAATATCCAATAGGGTGTGTGTGTGAGAGAGGGAATATCCAATAGGGTGTGTGTGAGAGAGAGGGAATATCCAATAGGGTGTGTGTGTGAGAGGGGGAATATCCAATAGGGTGTGTGTGTGAGAGAGGGGGAATATCCAATAGGGTGTGTGTGTGAGAGAGGGAATATCCAATAGGGTGTGTGTGAGGGAATATCCAATAGGGTGTGTGTGTGAGAGAGGGGGAATATCCAATAGGGTGTGTGTGTGAGAGAGGGAATATCCAATAGGGTGTGTGTGAGAGAGGGAATATCCAATAGGGTGTGTGTGAGAGGGAATATCCAATAGGGTGTGTGTGTGAGGGAATATCCAATAGGGTGTGTGTGTGAGATGGAATATCCAATAAGGTGTGTGAGAGAGGGAATATCCAATAGGGTGTGTGTGTGAGGGAGGGAATATCCAATAGGGTGTGTGTGAGAGAGGGAATATCCAATAGGGTGTGTGTGAGAGAGGGAATATCCAATAGGGTGTGTGTGTGAGATGGAATATCCAATAGGGTGTGTGTGAGAGGGAATATCCAATAGGGTGTGTGTGAGAGGGAATATCCAATAGGGTGTGTGTGAGAGAGGGGGAATATCCAATAGGGTGTGTGTGAGAGAGGGAATATCCAATAGGGTGTGTGTGTGAGAGGGAATATCCAATAGGGTGTGTGTGAGAGAGGGGGAATATCCAATAGGGTGTGTGTGTGAGATGGAATATCCAATAGGGTGTGTGTGAGAGGGAATATCCAATAGGGTGTGTGTGAGAGGGAATATCCAATAGGGTGTGTGTGAGAGAGGGGGAATATCCAATAGGGTGTGTGTGAGAGAGGGAATATCCAATAGGGTGTGTGTGAGAGAGGGAATATCCAATAGGGTGTGTGTGTGAGATGGAATATCCAATAGGGTGTGTGTGAGAGGGGGAATATCCAATAGGGTTTGTGTGAGAGAGGGAATATCCAATAGGGTGTGTGTGAGAGGGGGAATATCCAATAGGGTGTGTGTGAGAGAGGGAATATCCAATAGGGTGTGTGTGTGAGATGGAATATCCAATAGGGTGTGTGTGTGAGAGGGAATATCCAATAGGGTGTGTGTGAGAGAGAGGGAATATCCAATAGGGTGTGTGTGTGAGAGGGGGAATATCCAATAGGGTGTGTGTGAGAGAGGGGGAATATCCAATAGGGTGTGTGTGTGAGAGGGAATATCCAATAGGGTGTGTGTGAGAGAGGGAATATCCAATAGGGTGTGTCTGTGAGAGAGGGAATATCCAATAGGGTGTCTGTGTGAGAGGGAATATCCAATAGGGTGTGTGTGTGTGAGAGGGAATATCCAATAGGGTGTGTGTGTGAGAGGGAATATCCAATAGGGTGTGTGTGTGAGAGAGAGGGAATATCCAATAGGGTGTGTGTGAGAGAGGGGGAATATCCAATAGTGTGTGTGTGTGAGAGGGAATATCCAATAGGGTGTGTGTGTGAGAGAGGGAATATCCAATAGGGTGTGTGTGTGAGAGGGAATATCCAATAGGGTGTGTGTGTGAGAGGGGGAATATCCAATAGGGTGTGTGTGAGAGAGGGAATATCCAATAGGGTGTGTGTGAGAGAGAGGGAATATCCAATAGGGTGTGTGTGAGAGAGGGAATATCCAATAGGGTGTGTGTGTGAGAGAGGGGGAATATCCAATAGGGTGTGTGTGTGTGAGAGGGAATATCCAATAGGGTGTGTGTGTGAGAGGGATATCTAATAGGGTGTGTGTGTGTGAGAGGGAATATCCAATAGGGTGTGTGTGTGAGAGGGAATATCCAATAGGGTGTGTGTGTGAGAGGGAATATCCAATAGGGTGTGTGTGAGAGGGAATATCCAATAGGGTGTGTCTGTGAGAGAGGGAATATCCAATAGGGTGTGTGTGTGAGAGGGAATATCCAATAGGGTGTGTGTGTGTGAGAGGGAATATCCAATAGGGTGTGTGTGAGAGAGGGGGAATATCCAATAGGGTGTGTGTGTGAGAGGGAATATCCAACAGGGTGTGTGTGAGAGGGGGAATATCCAATAGGGTGTGTGTGTGAGAGGGGGAATATCCAATAGGGTGTGTGTGTGTGAGAGGGAATATCCAATAGGGTGTGTGTGAGAGAGGGGGAATATCCAATAGGGTGTGTGTGTGAGAGGGAATATCCAATAGGGTGTGTGTGAGAGGGAATATCCAATAGGCTGTGTGTGAGAGAGAGAGGGAATATCCAATAGGGTGTGTGTGAGACAGGGAATATCCAATAGGGTGTGTGTGAGAGGGAATATCCAATAGGGTGAGTGTGAGAGGGAATATCCAATAGGCTGTGTGTGAGAGAGAGAGGGAATATCCAATAGGGGGTGTGTGAGACAGGGAATATCCAATAGGGTGTGTGTGTGAGACAGGGAATATCCAATAGGGTGTGTGTGAGAGGGAATATCCAATAGGGTGAGTGTGAGAGGGAATATCCAATAGGGGGTGTGTGAGACAGGGAATATCCAATAGGGTGTGTGTGTGAGAGAGGGAATATCCAATAGGGTGAGTGTGAGAGGGAATATCCAATGGGGGGTGTGTGAGACAGGGAATATCCAATAGGGTGTGTGTGTGAGAGAGGGAATATCCAATAGGGTGAGTGTGAGAGGGAATATCCAATAGGGTGTGTGTGAGAGGGAATATCCAATAGGGTGTGTGTGTGAGAGGGGGAATATCCAATAGGGTGTGTGTGTGAGAGGGAATATCCAATAGGGTGAGTGTGAGAGGGAATATCCAATAGGGTGTGTGTGAGAGGGAATATCCAATAGGGTGTGTGAGAGAGGGGGAATATCCAATAGGGTGTGTGTGTGAGAGAGGGAATATCCAATACGGTGTGTGTGTGAGAGAGAGGGAATATCCAACACGGTGTGTGTGTGAGAGAGGGAATATCCAATAGGGTGTGTGTGAGAGAGGGAATATCCAATAGGGTGTGTGTGTGAGAGAGAGGGAATATCCAACACGGTGTGTGTGTGAGAGGGGGAATATCCAATAGGGTGTGTGTGTGAGAGGGAATATCCAATAGGGTGTGTGTGAGAGAGGGATAATCCAATAGGGTGTGTGTGAGAGGGAATATCCAGTAGGGTGTGTGTGTGAGAGAGGGGGAATATCCAATAGGGTGTGTGTGTGAGGGGGAATATCCAATAGGGTGTGTATGTGAGAGAGAGGGAATATCCAATAGGCTGTGTGTGAGAGAGAGAGGGAATATCCAATAGGGTGTGTGTGTGAGAGGGAATATCCAATAGGGTGTGTGTGTGAGAGAGGGAATATCCAATAGGGTGTGTGTGAGAGAGGGAATATCCAATAGGGTGTGTGTGTGAGAGGGAATATCCAATAGGGTGTGTGTGTGAGAGAGGGAATATCCAATAGGGTGTGTGTGAGAGAGGGAATATCCAATAGGGTGTGTGTGTGAGAGAGGGAATATCCAATAGGGTGTGTGTGTGAGAGAGAATATCCAATAGGGTGTGTGTGTGAGAGGGAATATCCAATAGGGTGTGTGTGAGAGAGGGAATATCCAATAGGGTGTGTGAGAGAGAGGGAATATCCAATAGGGTGTGTGTGAGAGGGAATATCCAATAGGGTGTGTGTGTGAGAGGGAATATCCAATAGGGTGTGTGTGAGAGGGGGAATATTTAATAGGGTGTGTGAGTGAGAGGGAATATCCAATAGGGTGTGTGTGTGAGAGGGAATATCCAATAGGGTGTGTGTGAGAGAGGGAATATCCAATAGGGTGTGTGAGAGAGAGGGAATATCCAATAGGGTGTGTGTGAGAGGGAATATCCAATAGGGTGTGTGTGTGAGAGAGGGAATATCCAATAGGGTGTGTGTGAGAGGGAATATCCAATAGGGTGTGTGTGTGAGAGAGGGAATATCCAATAGGGTGTGTGTGAGAGGGAATATCCAATTGGGTGTGTGTGTGAGAGGGTGAATATTTAATAGGGTGTGTGTGTGAGAGGGAATATCCAATAGGGTGTGTGTGTGAGAGGGAATATCCAATAGGGTGTGTGTGAGAGGGTGAATATTTAATAGGGTGTGTGAGTGAGAGGGAATATCCAATAGGGTGTGTGTGTGAGAGGGAATATCCAATAGGGTGTGTGTGAGAGGGAATATCCAATAGGGTGTGTGAGAGGGAATATCCAATTGGGTGTGTGTGTGAGAGGGTGAATATTTAATAGGGTGTGTGTGTGAGAGGGAATATCCAATAGGGTGTGTGTGTGAGAGGGAATATCCAATAGGGTGTGTGTGTGAGAGGGGGAATATCCAATAGGGTGTGTGTGAGAGAGGGAATATCCAATAGGGTGTTTGTGTGAGAGAGAGGGAATATCCAATTGGGTGTGTGTGTGAGAGGGGGAATATCCAATAGGGTGTGTGTGTGAGAGGGAATATCCAATAGGGTGTGTGTGTGAGAGGGAATATCCAATAGGGTGTGTGTGAGAGGGAATATCCAATAGGGTGTGTGTGTGAGAGGGAATATCCAATAGGGTGTGTGTGTGTGAGGGTGAATATTTAATAGGGTGTGTGTGTGAGAGGGAATATCCAATAGGGTGTGTGTGTGAGAGGGAATATCCAATAGGGTGTGTGTGTGAGAGGGAATATCCAATAGGGTGTGTGTGAGAGAGGGAATATCCAATAGGGTGTGTGTGTGAGAGGGAATATCCAATAGGGTGTGTGTGAGAGGGAATATCCAATAGGGTGTGTGTGTGAGAGGGAATATCCAATAGGGTGTGTGTGTGTGAGGGTGAATATTTAATAGGGTGTGTGTGTGAGAGGGAATATCCAATAGGGTGTGTGTGTGAGAGGGAATATCCAATAGGGTGTGTGTGAGAGGGAATATCCAATAGGGTGTGTGTGTGAGAGGGAATATCCAATAGGGTGTGTGTGTGAGAGGGAATATCCAATAGGGTGTGTGTGTGAGAGGGTGAATATTTAATAGGGTGTGTGTGTGAGAGGGAATATCCAATAGGGTGTGTGTGTGAGAGGGAATATCCAATAGGGTGTGTGAGAGAGGGGGAATATCCAATAGGGTGTGTGTGTGAGAGGGAATATCCAATAGGGTGTGTGTGTGAGAGGGAATATCCAATAGGGTGTGTGTGTGAGAGAGGGGGAATATCCAATAGGGTGTGTGTGTGAGAGGGTGAATATTTAATAGGGTGTGTGTGTGAGAGGGAATATCCAATAGGGTGTGTGTGTGAGAGGGAATATCCAATAGGGTGTGTGTGAGAGGGAATATCCAATGGGGTGTGTGTGTGAGAGGGAATATCCAATAGGGTGTGTGTGTGTGAGGGTGAATATTTAATAGGGTGTGTGTGTGAGAGGGAATATCCAATAGGGTGTGTGTGTGAGAGGGAATATCCAATAGGGTGTGTGTGAGAGGGTGAATATTTAATAGGGTGTGTGTGTGAGAGGGAATATCCAATAGGGTGTGTGTGTGAGAGGGAATATCCAATAGGGTGTGTGTGTGAGAGGGTGAATATTTAATAGGGTGTGTGTGGGAGAGGGAATATCCAATAGGGTGTGTGTGTGAGAGGGAATATCCAATAGGGTGTGTGTGTGAGAGGGAATATCCAATAGGGTGTGTGTGTGAGAGGGAATATCCAATAGGGTGTGTGTGTGAGGGGGAATATCCAATAGGGTGTGTGTGTGAGAGGGAATATCCAATAGGGTGTGTGTGTGAGAGGGAATATCCAATAGGGTGTGTGTGTGAGAGGGGGAATATCGAATAGGGTGTGTGTGTGAGAGGGAATATCCAATAGGGTGTGTGTGTGAGGGGGAATATCCAATAGGGTGTGTGTGTGAGAGGGAATATCCAATAGGGTGTGTGTGTGAGAGGGAATATCCAATAGGGTGTGTGTGTGAGAGGGAATATCCAATAGGGTGTGTGTGTGAGAGGGAATATCCAATAGGGTGTGTGTGTGAGAGGGAATATCCAATAGGGTGTGTGTGTGAGAGGGTGAATATTTAATAGGGTGTGTGTGTGAGAGGGAATATCCAATAGGGTGTGTGTGTGAGAGGGAATATCCAATAGGGTGTGTGTGTGAGAGAGGGAATATCCAATAGGGTGTGTGTGTGAGAGGGAATATCCAATAGGGTGTGTGTGTGAGAGAGGGAATATCCAATAGGGTGTGTGTGTGAGAGGGAATATCCAATAGGGTGTGTGTGTGAGAGGGAATATCCAATAGGGTGTGTGTGAGAGGGAATATCCAATAGGGTGTGTGTGTGAGAGGGGGAATATCCAATAGGGTGTGTGAGAGAGGGAATATCCAATAGGGTGTGTGTGTGAGATGGAATATCCAATAGGGTGTGTGTGTGAGAGGGAATATCCAATAGGGTGTGTGTGTGAGAGGGAATATCCAATAGGGTGTGTGTGAGAGAGGGGGAATATCCAATAGGGTGTGTGTGAGAGGGGGAATATCCAATCAGGTGTGTGTGTGAGAGGGAATATCCAATAGGGTGTGTGTGAGAGGGGGAATATCCAATCAGGTGTGTGTGTGAGAGGGAATATCCAATAGGGTGTGTGTGTGAGAGAGGGAATATCCAATAGGGTGTGTGTGTGAGAGGGAATATCCAATAGGGTGTGTGAGAGAGGGAATATCCAATAGGGTGCGTGTGTGAGAGGGAATATCCAATAGGGTGTGTGTGAGAGGGAATATCCAATAGGGTGTGTGTGTGAGAGAGGGAATATCCAATCAGGTGTGTGTGTGAGAGGGAATATCCAATAGGGTGTGTGTGTGAGAGGGAATATCCAATAGGGTGTGTGTGTGAGATGGAATATCCAATAGGGTGTGTGTGTGAGAGGGAATATCCAATAGGGTGTGTGTGTGAGAGAGGGAATATCCAATAGGGTGTGTGTGTGAGAGGGAATATCCAATAGGGTGTGTGTGTGAGAGGGAATATCCAATAGGGTGTGTGTGAGAGAGGGAATATCCAGTAGGGTGTGTGTGTGAGAGGGAATATCCAATAGGGTGTGTGAGAGAGGGAATATCCAATAGGGTGTGTGTGTGTGAGAGGGAATATCCAATAGGGTGTGTGTGTGAGAGAGGGGGAATATCCAATAGGGTGTGTGAGAGAGGGAATATCCAATAGGGTGTGTGTGTGAGAGGGAATATCCAATAGGGTGTGTGTGTGAGAGAGGGAATATCCAATAGGGTATGTGTGTGAGAGAGGGGGAATATCCAATCAGGTGTGTGTGTGAGAGGGAATATCCAATAGGGTGTGTGTGTGAGGGGGAATATCCAATAGGGTGTGTGTGAGAGAGGGGGAATATCCAATAGGGTGTGTGCGTGAGAGGGAATATCCAATAGGGTGTGTGTGTGAGAGGGGGAATATCCAATAGGGTGTGTGTGTGAGAGGGAATATCCAATAGGGTGTGTGTGAGAGGGAATATCCAATAGGGTGTGTGTGTGAGATGGAATATCCAATAGGGTGTGTGTGTGAGAGGGAATATCCAATAGGGTGTGTGTGTGAGAGGGGGAATATCCAATAGGGTGTGTGCGTGAGAGGGAATATCCAATAGGGTGTGTGTGTGAGAGGGGGAATATCCAATAGGGTGTGTGTGTGAGAGGGAATATCCAATAGGGTGTATGTGTGAGAGGGAATATCCAATAGGGTGTGTGTGTGAGAGGGAATATCCAATAGGGTGTGTGTGTGAGAGAGGGGGAATATCCAATCAGGTGTGTGTGTGAGGGGGAATATCCAATAGGGTGTGTGTGTGAGAGGGGGAATATCCAATAGGGTGTGTGTGAGAGGGGGAATATCCAATAGGGTGTGTGTGTGAGAGGGGGAATATCCAATAGGGTGTATGTGTGAGAGGGGGAATATCCAATAGGGTGTGTGTGTGAGAGGGGGAATATCCAATAGGGTGTGTGTGTGAGAGGGGGAATATCCAATAGGGTGTGTGTGAGAGGGGGAATATCCAATAGGGTGTGTGTGTGAGAGGGGGAATATCCAATAGGGTGTGTGTGAGAGGGGGAATATCCAATAGGGTGTGTGTGTGAGAGGGAATATCCAATAGGGTGTGTGTGTGAGAGGGAATATCCAATAGGGTGTGTGTGTGAGAGGGGGAATATCCAATAGGGTGTGTGTGAGAGGGGGAATATCCAATAGGGTGTGTGTGAGAGGGGGAATATCCAATAGGGTGTGTGTGAGAGAGGGGGAATATCCAATAGGGTGTGTGTGAGAGGGAATATCCAATAGGGTGCGTGTGTGAGAGAGGGGGAATATCCAATAGGGTGTGTGTGAGAGAGGGAATATCCAATAGTGTGTGTGTGAGAGGGGGAATATCCAATAGGGTGTGTGTGAGAGAGGGAATATCCAATAGGGTGTGTGTGAGAGAGGGGGAATACCCAATAGGGTGTGTGTGAGAGGGGGAATATCCAATAGGGTGTGTGAGAGAGGGAATATCCAATAGGGTGTGTGTGTGAGAGAGGGGGAATATCCAATAGGGTGTGTGTGAGAGGGGGAATATCCAATAGGGTGTGTGTGTGAGAGGGGGAATATCCAATAGAGTGTGTGTGAGAGGGGGAATATCCAATAGGGTGTGTGTGTGAGAGGGGGAATATCCAATAGGGTGTGTGTGAGAGAGGGAATATCCAATAGGGTGTGTGTGTGAGAGGGAATATCCAATAGGGTGTGTGTGAGAGAGGGAATATCCAATAGGGTGTGTGTGAGAGAGGGAATATCCAATAGGGTGTGTGTGTGAGAGGGAATATCCAATAGGGTGTGTGTGTGAGAGGGAATATCCAATAGGGTGTGTGTGAGAGATGGAATATCCAATAGGGTGTGTGTGAGAGAGGGAATATCCAATAGGGTGTGTGTGAGAGAGGGAATATCCAATAGGGTGTGTGTGTGAGAGGGAATATCCAATAGGGTGTGTGTGTGAGAGGGAATATCCAATAGGGTGTGTGTGAGAGATGGAATATCCAATAGGGTGTGTGAGAGAGAGGGAATATCCAATAGGGTGTGTGTGAGAGGGAATATCCAATAGGGTGTGTGTGAGAGGGGGAATATCCAATAGGGTGTGTGAGAGAGGGAATATCCAATAGGGTGTGTCTGTGAGAGGGGGAATATCCAATAGGGTGTGTGTGTGAGAGGGGGAATATCCAATAGGGTGTGTGTGTGAGAGGGAATATCCAATAGGGTGTGTGTGAGAGAGGGAATATCCAATAGGGTGTGTGTGAGAGGGAATATCCAATAGGGTGTGTGTGTGTGAGAGGGAATATCCAATAGGGTGTGTGTGTGAGAGAGAGGGAATATCCAATAGGGTGTGTGTGTGAGATGGAATATCCAATAGGGTGTGTCTGAGAGAGGGAATATCCAATAGGGTGTGTGAGAGAGAGGGAATATCCAATAGGGTGTGTGTGAGAGGGAATATCCAATAGGGTGTGTGTGTGTGAGAGGGAATATCCAATAGGGTGTGTGTGTGAGATGGAATATCCAATAGGGTGTGTCTGAGAGAGGGAATATCCAATAGGGTGTGTGTGAGAGGGGGAATATCCAATAGGGTGTGTGTGTGCGAGGGAATATCCAATAGGGTGTGTGTGAGAGAGGGGGAATATCCAATAGGGTGTGTGTGAGAGAGGGAATATCCAATAGGGTGTGTGTGTGAGATGGAATATCCAATAGGGTGTGTGAGAGAGGGGGAAATCCAATAGGGTGTGTGTGAGAGAGAGGGAATATCCAATAGGGTGTGTGTGAGAGGGAATATCCAATAGGGTGTGTGTGAGAGAGAGGGAATATCCAATAGGGTGTGTGTGTGAGAGGGAATATCCAATAGTGTGTGTGTGAGAGGGGGAATATCCAATAGGGTGTGTGTGAGAGAGGGAATATCCAATAGGGTGTGTGTGAGAGAGGGGGAATACCCAATAGGGTGTGTGTGAGAGGGGGAATATCCAATAGGGTGTGTGAGAGAGGGGGAATATCCAATAGGGTGTGTCTGAGAGGGGGAATATCCAATAGGGTGTGTGTGAGAGAGGGAATATCCAATAGTGTGTGTGTGAGAGGGGGAATATCCAATAGGGTGTGTGTGAGAGAGGGAATATCCAATAGGGTGTGTGTGAGAGAGGGGGAATACCCAATAGGGTGTGTGTGAGAGGGGGAATATCCAATAGGGTGTGTGTGAGAGAGGGAATATCCAATAGGGTATGTGTGAGAGAGGGGGAATATCCAATAGGGTGTGTGTGAGAGGGGGAATATCCAATAGGGTGTGTGTGTGAGAGGGAATATCCAATAGGGTGTGTGTGTGTGTGAGAGGGAATATCCAATAGGGTGTGTGTGAGATGGAATATCCAATAGGGTGTGTGTGAGAGAGAGGGAATATCCAATAGGGTGTGTGTGAGAGGGGGAATATCCAATAGGGTGTGTGTGAGAGAGGGAATATCCAATAGTGTGTGTGTGTGAGAGAGGGAATATCCAATAGGGTGTGTGTGAGAGGGGGAATATCCAATAGGGTGTGTGTGAGAGAGGGAATATCCAATAGGGTGTGTGTGAGAGAGGGGGAATACCCAATAGGGTGTGTGTGAGAGGGGGAATATCCAATAGGGTGTGTGTGAGAGAGGGGGAATATCCAATAGGGTGTGTGTGTGAGAGGGAATATCCAATAGGGTGTGTCTGTGTGTGAGAGGGAATATCCAATAGGGTGTGTGTGAGAGGGAATATCCAATAGGGTGTGTGTGTGAGAGGGGGAATATCCAATAGGGTGTGTGTGAGAGAGGGAATATCCAATAGGGTGTGTGTGTGAGAGGGGGAATATCCAATAGGGTGTGTGTGAGAGGGAATATCCAATAGGGTGTGTGTGAGAGGGAATATCCAATAGGGTGTGTGTGAGAGAGGGAATATCCAATAGGGTGTGTGTGAGAGAGGTAATATCCAATAGGGTGTGTGTGTGAGAGGGAATATCCAATAGGGTGTGTGTGTGAGAGGGGGAATATCCAATAGGGTGTGTGTGAGAGAGGGAATATCCAATAGGGTGTGTGTGTGAGAGGGGGAATATCCAATAGGGTGTGTGTGTGTGAGAGGGAATATCCAATAGGGTGTGTGTGAGAGGGAATATCCAATAGGGTGTGTGTGTGAGAGGGGGAATATCCAATAGGGTGTGTGTGAGAGAGGGAATATCCAATAGGGTTTGTGTGTGAGAGAGGGAATATCCAATAGGGTGTGTGTGTGAGAGGGAATATCCTATAGGGTTTGTGTGTGAGAGGGAATATCCTATAGAGTGTGTGTGAGAGGGAATATCCAATAGGGTGTGTGTGAGAGGGAATATCCAATAGGGTGTGTGTGTGAGAGGGAATATCCAATAGGGTGTGTGTGTGAGAGGGAATATCCAATAGGGTGTGTGTGAGAGAGGGAATATCCAATAGGGTGTGTGAGAGAGAGGGAATATCCAATAGGGTGTGTGTGAGAGGGAATATCCAATAGGGTGTGTGTGTGTGAGAGGGAATATCCAATAGGGTGTGTGTGTGAGATGGAATATCCAATAGGGTGTGTCTGAGAGAGGGAATATCCAATAGGGTGTGTGTGAGAGAGGGAATATCCAATAGGGTGTGTGAGAGAGAGGGAATATCCAATAGGGTGTGTGTGAGAGAGGGAATATCCAATAGGGTGTGTGTGAGAGGGAATATCCAATAGGGTGTGTGTGTGTGAGAGGGAATATCCAATAGGGTGTGTGTGTGAGATGGAATATCCAATAGGGTGTGTCTGAGAGAGGGAATATCCAATAGGGTGTGTCTGAGAGAGGGAATATCCAATAGGGTGTGTGTGTGAGAGGGAATATCCAATAGGGTGTGTGTGAGAGGGAATATCCAATAGGGTGTGTCTGAGAGAGGGAATATCCAATAGGGTGTGTGTGTGAGATGGAATATCCAATAGGGTGTGTCTGAGAGAGGGAATATCCAATAGGGTGTGTGTGAGAGGGGGAATATCCAATAGGGTGTGTGTGTGCGAGGGAATATCCAATAGGGTGTGTGTGAGAGAGGGGGAATATCCAATAGGGTGTGTGTGAGAGGGGGAATATCCAATAGGGTGTGTGTGTGCGAGGGAATATCCAATAGGGTGTGTGTGAGAGAGGGGGAATATCCAATAGGGTGTGTGTGAGAGAGGGAATATCCAATAGGGTGTGTGTGTGAGATGGAATATCCAATAGGGTGTGTGAGAGAGGGGGAAATCCAATAGGGTGTGTGTGAGAGAGAGGGAATATCCAATAGGGTGTGTGTGAGAGGGAATATCCAATAGGGTGTGTGTGAGAGAGAGGGAATATCCAATAGGGTGTGTGTGAGAGGGGGAATATCCAATAGGGTGTGTGTGAGAGAGGGAATATCCAATAGTGTGTGTGTGAGAGGGGGAATATCCAATAGGGTGTGTGTGAGAGAGGGAATATCCAATAGGGTGTGTGTGTGAGAGGGAATATCCAATAGGGTGTGTCTGTGAGAGAGGGAATATCCAATAGGGTGTGTGTGTGAGAGGGAATATCCAATAGGGTGTGTGTGTGAGAGGGAATATCCAATAGGGTGTGTGTGAGACAGGGAATATCCAATAGGATGTGTGTGAGACAGGGAATATCCAATAGGGTGTGTGTGTGAGAGAGGGAATATCCAATAGGGTGAGTGTGAGAGAGGGGGAATATCCAATAGGGGGTGTGTGTGAGAGGGAATATCCAATAAGGTGAGTGTGAGAGGGAATATCCAATAGGGTGTGTGTGAGAGAGGGAATATCCAATAGGGTGTGTGTGAGAGAGGGAATATCCAATAGGGTGTGTGTGTGAGAGAGGGAATATCCAATAGGGTGTGTTTGAGAGAGGGGGAATATCCAATAGGGTGTGTGTGTGAGAGAGGGAATATCCAATAGGGTGTGTGTGTGAGAGGGGGAATATTTAATAGGGTGTGTGAGTGAGAGGGAATATCCAATAGGGTGTGTGTGTGAGAGGGAATATCCAATAGGGTGTGTGTGAGAGGGAATATCCAATAGGGTGTGTGTGTGAGAGGGAATATCCAATAGGGTGTGTGTGTGAGAGGGAATATCCAATAGGGTGTGTGTGTGAGAGGGAATATCCAATAGGGTGTGTGTGTGAGAGGGAATATCCAATAGGGTGTGTGTGTGAGAGGGAATATCCAATAGGGTGTGTGTGAGAGAGGGAATATCCAATTGGGTGTGTGTGTGAGAGGGTGAATATTTAATAGGGTGTGTGTGTGAGAGGGAATATCCAATAGGGTGTGTGTGTGAGAGGGAATATCCAATAGGGTGTGTGTGAGAGGGAATATCCAATTGGGTGTGTGTGTGAGAGGGTGAATATTTAATAGGGTGTGTGTGTGAGAGGGAATATCCAATAGGGTGTGTGTGTGAGAGAGGGATTATCCAATAGGGTGCGTGTGAGAGAGGGATTATCCAATAGGATGTGTGTGTGAGAGAATGAATATCCAATAGGGTGTGTCTGAGAGGGGGAATATCCAATAGGGTGTGTGTGTGAGAGGGAATATCCAATAGGACATTTGTGTGAGAGGGAATATCCAATAGGGTGTGTGTGTGAGAGAGGGAATATCCAATAGGGTGTGTGTGTGAGAGGGGGAATATCCAATAGGGTGTGTGTGTGAGAGGGAATATCCAATAGGGTGTGTGTGAGAGAGGGATAATCCAATAGGGTGTGTGTGAGAGGGATAATCCAATAGGGTGTGTGTGAGAGAGGGATAATCCAATAGGGTGTGTGTGAGAGAGGGGGAATATCCAATAGGGTGTGTGTGTGAGAGGGAATATCCAATAGGGTGTGTGTGTGAGAGAGGGAATATCCAATAGGGTGTGTGTGTGAGGGGGAATATCCAATAGGGTGTGTGTGTGAGAGGGAATATCCAATAGGGTGTGTGTGTGAGAGGGAATATCCAATAGGACATTTGTGTGAGAGGGAATATCCAATAGGGTGTGTGTGTGGGAGGGAATATCCAATAGGGTGTGTGTGTGAGGGGAAATATCCAATAGGGTGTGTGTGAGAGAGGGATAATCCAATAGGGTGTGTGTGAGAGAGGGGGGATATCCAATAGGGTGTGTGTGTGAGAGGGGGAATATCCAATAGGGTGTGTGTGTGAGAGGGGGGATATCCAATAGGGTGTGTGTGTGAGAGGGAATATCCAATAGGACATTTGTGTGAGAGGGAATATCCAATAGGGTGTGTGTGTGGGAGGGAATATCCAATAGGGTGTGTGTGTGAGGGGGAATATCCAATAGGGTGTGTGTGAGAGAGGGATAATCCAATAGGGTGTGTGTGAGAGAGGGGGGATATCCAATAGGGTGTGTGTGTGAGAGAGGGAATATCCAATAGGGTGTGTGTGTGAGAGGGAATATCCAATAGGGTGTGTGTGAGAGAGGGAATATCCAATAGGGTGTGTGTGTGAGAGGGAATATCCAATAGGGTGTGTGTGTGAGAGGGAATATCCAATAGGGTGTGTGTGTGAGAGGGGGAATATCCAATAGGGTGTGTGTGTGAGAGGGAATATCCAATAGGGTGTGTGTGTGAGAGGGAATATCCAATAGGGTGTGTGTGTGAGAGGGAATATCCAATAGGGTGTGTGTGTGAGAGGGGGAATATCCAAAAGGGTGTGTGTGTGAGAGGGAATATCCAATAGGGTGTGTGTGTGAGAGGGAATATCCAATATGGTGTGTGTGAGAGAGGGAATATCCAATAGGGTGTGTGTGTGAGAGGGGATATCCAATAGGGTGTGTGTGTGAGAGGGAATATCCAATAGGGTGTGTGTGTGAGAGGGAATATCCAATAGGGTGTGTGTGTGAGAGGGAATATCCAATAGGGTGTGTGTGTGAGAGGGAATATCCAATAGGGTGTGTGTGTGAGATGGAATATCCAATAGGGTGTGTGTGTGAGAGGGAATATCCAATAGGGTGTGTGTGTGAGAGAGGGAATATGCAATAGGGTGTGTGTGTGAGAGGGAATATCCAATAGGGTGTGTGTGTGAGATGGAATATCCAATAGGGTGTGTGTGTGAGAGGGAATATCCAATAGGGTGTGTGTGTGAGAGGGGGAATATCCAATAGGGTGTGTGCGTGAGAGGGAATATCCAATAGGGTCTGTGTGAGAGAGGGGGAATATCCAATAGGGTGTGTGTGTGAGATGGAATATCCAATAGGGTGTGTGAGAGAGGGGGAAATCCAATAGGGTGTGTGTGAGAGAGGGAATATCCAATAGGGTGTGTGTGAGAGGGAATATCCAATAGGGTGTGTGTGAGAGGGAATATCCAATAGGGTGTGTGTGAGAGGGGGAATATCCAATAGGGTGTGTGTGTGAGAGAGGGAATATCCAATAGTGTGTGTGTGAGAGGGGGAATATCCAATAGGGTGTGTGTGAGAGAGGGAATATCCAATAGGGTGTGTGTGAGAGAGGGGGAATACCCAATAGGGTGTGTGTGAGAGGGGGAATATCCAATAGGGTGTGTGTGAGAGAGGGAATATCCAATAGGGTATGTGTGAGAGAGGGGGAATATCCAATAGGGTGTGTGTGAGAGGGGGAATATCCAATAGGGTGTGTGTGTGAGAGGGAATATCCAATAGGGTGTGAGTGTGAGAGGGGGAATATCCAATAGGGTGTGTGTGAGAGAGGGAATATCCAATAGGGTGTGTGTGTGTGTGAGAGGGAATATCCAATAGGGTGTGTGTGAGAGAGGGAATATCCAATAGGGTGTGTGTGTGAGAGGGAATATCCAATAGGGTGTGTGTGTGAGAGGGGGAATATCCAATAGGGTGTGTGTGTGAGAGAGGGAATATCCAATAGGGTGTGTGTGTGTGAGAGGGAATATCCAATAGGGTGTGTGTGAGAGAGGGAATATCCTATAGGGTGTGTGTGAGAGGGGGAATATCCAATAGGGTGTGTGTGTGAGAGAGGGAATATCCAATAGGGTGTGTGTGTGTGAGAGGGAATATCCAATAGGGTGTGTGTGAGAGGGAATATACTATAGAGTGTGTGTGAGAGGGAATATCCTATAGGGTGTGTGTGTGAGAGGGAATATCCAATAGGGTGTGTGTGAGAGGGAATATCCTATAGAGTGTGTGTGAGAGGGAATATCCAATAGGGTGTGTGTGAGAGAGGGGGAATATCCAATAGGGTGTGTGAGAGAGAGGGAATATCCAATAGAGTGTGTGTGAGAGAGGGGGAATATCCAATAGGGTGTGTGAGAGAGGGGGAATATCCTATAGGGTGTGTGTGAGAGAGGGAATATCCAATAGAGTGTGTGTGAGAGAGGGGGAATATCCAATAGGGTGTGTGTGTGAGAGGGAATATCCTATAGAGTGTGTGTGAGAGGGAATATCCAATAGGGTGTGTGAGAGAGAGGGAATATCCAATAGGGTGTGTGTGAGAGGGAATATCCAATAGGGTGTGTGTGTGTGAGAGGGAATATCCAATAGGGTGTGTGTGTGAGATGGAATATCCAATAGGGTGTGTCTGAGAGAGGGAATATCCAATAGGGTGTGTGTGTGAGATGGAATATCCAATAGGGTGTGTCTGAGAGAGGGAATATCCAATAGGGTGTGTGTGAGAGGGAATATCCAATAGGGTGTGTGTGTGTGAGAGGGAATATCCAATAGGGTGTGTGTGTGAGATGGAATATCCAATAGGGTGTGTCTGAGAGAGGGAATATCCAATAGGGTGTGTGTGAGAGGGGGAATATCCAATAGGGTGTGTGTGTGCGAGGGAATATCCAATAGGGTGTGTGTGAGAGAGGGGGAATATCCAATAGGGTGTGTGTGAGAGAGAGGGAATATCCAATAGGGTGTGTGTGAGAGAGAGGGAATATCCAATAGGGTGTGTGTGAGAGAGGGAATATCCAAGAGGGTGTGTGTGAGAGAGAGGGAATATCCAATAGGGTGTGTGTGAGAGAGAGGGAATATCCAATAGGGTGTGTGTGAGAGAGAGGGAATATCCAATAGGGTGTGTGTGAGAGAGAGGGAATATCCAATAGGGTGTGTGTGTGAGAGGGAATATCCAATAGGGTGTGTCTGTGAGAGAGGGAATATCCAATAGGGTGTGTGTGTGAGAGGGAATATCCAATAGGGTGTGTGTGAGACAGGGAATATCCAATAGGGTGTGTGTGTGAGAGGGGGAATATCCAATAGGGTGTGTGTGTGAGAGGGAATATCCAATAGGGTGTGTGTGTGAGAGGGAATATCCAATAGGGTGTGTGTGTGAGAGGGAATATCCAATAGGGTGTGTGTGTGAGAGGGGGAATATCCAATAGGGTGTGTGTGTGAGAGGGAATATCCAATAGGGTGTGTGTGAGACAGGGAATATCCAATAGGGTGTGTGTGTGAGAGAGGGAATATCCAATAGGGTGTGTGTGTGAGAGGGAATATCCAATAGGGTGTGTGTGTGAGAGAGGGAATATCCAATAGGGTGTGTGTGTGAGAGGGAATATCCAATAGGGTGTGTGTGTGAGAGGGAATATCCAATAGGGTGTGTGTGTGAGAGGGGGAATATCCAATAGGGTGTGTGTGTGAGAGGGAATATCCAATAGGGTGTGTGTGTGAGAGAGGGAATATCCAATAGGGTGTGTGTGTATGAGAGGGAATATCCAATAGGGTGTGTGTGTGAGAGAGGGAATATCCAATAGGGTGTGTGTGTGAGAGGGAATATCCAATAGGGTGTGTGTGTGAGAGGGGGAATATCCAATAGGGTGTGTGTGTATGAGAGGGAATATCCAATAGGGTGTGTGTGTGAGAGAGGGAATATCCAATAGGGTGTGTGTGTGAGAGGGAATATCCAATAGGGTGTGTGTGAGAGGGAATATCCAATTGGGTGTGTGTGTGAGAGGGTGAATATTTAATAGGGTGTGTGTGTGAGAGGGAATATCCAATAGGGTGTGTGTGTGAGAGGGGGAATATCCAATAGGGTGTGTGTGTGAGAGAGGGAATATCCAATAGGGTGTGTGTGTGAGAGGGAATATCCAATAGGGTGTGTGTGTGAGAGGGGGAATATCCAATAGGGTGTGTGTGAGAGAGGGATAATCCAATAGGGTGTGTGTGAGAGAGGGAATATCCAATAGGGTGTGTGTGTGAGAGGGGGAATATCCAATAGGGTGTGTGTGTGAGAGGGGGGATATCCAATAGGGTGTGTGTGTGAGAGGGTGAATATTTAATAGGGTGTGTGTGTGAGAGGGAATATCCAATAGGGTGTGTGTGTGAGAGGGGGAATATCCAATAGGGTGTGTGTGTGAGAGAGGGAATATCCAATAGGGTGTGTGTGTGAGAGGGAATATCCAATAGGGTGTGTGTGTGAGAGAGGGAATATCCAATAGGGTGTGTGTGAGAGGGGGAATATCCAATAGGGTGTGTGTGAGAGAGGGAATATCCAATAGGTTGTGTGTGTGAGAGGGAATATCCAATAGGGTGTGTGTGAGAGAGGGAATATCCAATAGGTTGTGTGTGAGAGAGGGAATATCCAATAGGTTGTGTGTGTGAGAGGGAATATCCAATAGGGTGTGTGTGAGAGAGGGAATATCCAATAGGGTGTGTGTGAGAGGGGGAATATCCAATAGGGTGTGTGTGAGAGGGGGAATATCCAATAGGGTGTGTGTGAGAGGGGGAATATCCAATAGGGTGTGTGTGAGAGGGGGAATATCCAATAGGGTGTGTGTGAGAGAGGGAATATCCAATAGGGTGTGTGTGTGAGAGAGGGAATATCCAATAGGGTGTGTGTGAGAGGGGGAATATCCAATAGGTTGTGTGTGTGAGAGGGAATATCCAATAGGGTGTGTGTGAGAGAGGGAATATCCAATAGTGTGTGTGTGAGAGGGGGAATATCCAATAGGGTGTGTGTGAGAGGGGGAATATCCAATAGGGTGTGTGTGAGAGGGGGAATATCCAATAGGGTGTGTGTGAGAGAGGGAATATCCAATAGGGTGTGTGTGAGAGGGGGAATATCCAATAGGGTGTGTGTGAGAGGGGGAATATCCAATAGGGTGTGTGTGAGAGAGGGAATATCCAATAGGGTGTGTGTGTGAGAGGGAATATCCAATAGGGTGTGTGTGAGAGAGGGGGAATATCCAATAGGGTGTGTGTGAGAGAGGGAATATCCAATAGGGTGTGTGTGAGAGAGAGGGAATATCCAATAGGGTGTGTGTGTGAGAGGGAATATACAATAGGGTGTGTGTGTGAGAGGGAATATCCAATAGGGTGTGAGTGTGAGAGGGAATATCCAATAGGGTGTGAGTGTGAGAGGGGGAATATCCAATAGGGTGTGTGTGAGAGGGAATATCCAATAGGGTGTGTGTGTGAGAGGGGGAATATCCAATAGGGTGTGTGTGAGAGGGAATATCCAATAGGGTGTGTGTGTGTGAGAGGGAATATCCAATAGGGTGTGTGTGTGTGTGAGAGGGAATATCCAATAGGGTGTGTGTGTGAGAGGGAATATCCAATAGGGTGTGTGTGTGAGAGGGGGAATATCCAATAGGGTGTGTGTGAGAGGGAATATCCAATAGGGTGTGTGTGTGTGAGAGGGGGAATATCCAATAGGGTGTGTGTGTGAGAGGGAATATCCAATAGGGTGTGTGTGAGAGAGGGAATATCCTATAGGGTGTGTGTGAGAGGGAATATCCAATAGGGTGTGTGTGAGAGGAAATATCCAATAGGGTGTGTGTGTGTGAGAGGGAATATCCAATAGGGTGTGTGTGTGAGAGAGGGAATATCCAATAGGGTGTGTGTGTGAGAGAGGGAATATCCAATAGGGTGTGTGTGTGAGAGAGGGAATATCCAATATGGTGTGTGTGTGTGAGAGGGAATATCCAATAGGGTGTGTGTGTGTGAGAGGGAATATCCAATAGGGTGTGTGTGTGAGATGGAATATCCAATAGGGTGTGTGTGAGAGAGGGGGAATATCCAATAGGGTGTGTGTGTGAGAGGGGGAATATCCAATAGGGTGTGTGTGTGAGAGGGAATATCCAATAGGGTGTGTGTGAGAGAGGGAATATCCAATAGGGTGTGTGTGTGAGATGGAATATCCAATAGGGTGTGTGTGTGAGAGAGGGAATATCCAATAGGGTGTGTGTGAGAGAGGGAATATCCAATAGGGTGTGTGTGTGAGAGGGAATATCCAATAGGGTGTGTGTGAGAGAGGGAATATCCAATAGGGTGTGTGTGTGAGATGGAATATCCAATAGGGTGTGTGTGTGAGAGGGAATATCCAATAGGGTGTGTGTGAGAGGGAATATCCAATAGGGTGTGTGTGTGAGAGGGGGAATATCCAATAGGGTGTGTGTGAGAGGGAATATCCAATAGGGTGTGTGTGAGAGGGAATATCCAATAGGGTGTGTGTGAGAGGGAATATCCAATAGGGTGTGTGTGAGAGAGGGGGAATATCCAATAGGGTGTGTGTGAGAGAGGGGGAATATCCAATAGGGTGTGTGTGTGAGAGGGAATATCCAATAGGGTGTGTGTGTGAGAGAGGGAATATCCAATAGGGTGTGTGTGTGAGAGAGGGGGAATATCCAATAGGGTGTGTGTGAGAGGGAATATCCAATAGGGTGTGTGTGAGAGGGAATATCCAATAGGGTGTGTGTGAGAGAGAGGGAATATCCAATAGGGTGTGTGTGTGAGAGGGAATATCAAATAGGGTGTGTCTGTGAGAGAGGGAATATCCAATAGGGTGTGTGTGTGTGAGAGGGAATATCCAATAGGGTGTGTGTGAGACAGGGAATATCCAATAGGGTGTGTGTGAGACATGGAATATCCAATAGGGTGTGTGTGTGAGAGGGGGAATATCCAATAGGGTGTGTGTGAGACAGGGAATATCCAATAGGGTGTGTGTGTGAGAGAGGGAATATCCAATAAGGTGAGTGTGAGAGGGAATATCCAATAGGGTGTGTGTGAGACAGGGAATATCCAATAGGGTGTGTGTGTGAGAGAGGGAATATCCAATAGGGTGAGTGTGAGAGGGAATATCCAATAGGGGGTGTGTGAGACAGGGAATATCCAATAGGGTGTGTGTGAGAGAGAGGGAATATGCAATAGGGTGTGTGTGTGAGAGGGGGAATATCCAATAGGGTGTGTGTGTGAGAGAGGGAATATCCAATAGGGTGTGTGTGTGAGGGGGAATATCCAATAGGGTGTGTGTGA
Organism: Scyliorhinus torazame; assembly: GCF_047496885.1. NCBI lineage: Eukaryota > Metazoa > Chordata > Chondrichthyes > Carcharhiniformes > Scyliorhinidae > Scyliorhinus > Scyliorhinus torazame. The sequence continues at coordinate 110,483,513 of NC_092728.1, read as the reverse complement.
GAGGGAATATCCAATAGGGTGTGTGTGTGAGAGGGAATATCCAATAGGGTGTGTGTGTGAGAGGGAATATCCAATAGGGTGCGTGTGTGAGAGAGGGGGAATATCCAATAGGGTGTGTGTGAGAGGGGGAATATCCAATAGGGTGTGTGTGAGAGAGGGAATATCCAATAGGGTGTGTGTGTGAGAGAGGGAATATCCAATAGGGTGTGTGTGAGAGAGAGGGAATATCCAATAGGGTGTGTGTGTGAGAGGGGGAATATCCAATAGGGTGTGTGTGTGAGAGAGGGGGAATATCCAATAGGGTGTGTGTGTGAGAGAGGGAATATCCAATAGGGTGTGTGTGAGGGAATATCCAATAGGGTGTGTGTGTGAGAGAGGGGGAATATCCAATAGGGTGTGTGTGTGAGAGAGGGAATATCCAATAGGGTGTGTGTGAGAGAGGGAATATCCAATAGGGTGTGTGTGAGAGGGAATATCCAATAGGGTGTGTGTGTGAGGGAATATCCAATAGGGTGTGTGTGTGAGATGGAATATCCAATAAGGTGTGTGTGTGAGAGAGGGAATATCCAATAGGGTGTGTGTGTGAGGGAGGGAATATCCAATAGGGTGTGTGTGAGAGAGGGAATATCCAATAGGGTGTGTGTGAGAGAGGGAATATCCAATAGGGTGTGTGTGTGAGATGGAATATCCAATAGGGTGTGTGTGAGAGGGAATATCCAATAGGGTGTGTGTGAGAGGGAATATCCAATAGGGTGTGTGTGAGAGAGGGGGAATATCCAATAGGGTGTGTGTGAGAGAGGGAATATCCAATAGGGTGTGTGTGTGAGAGGGAATATCCAATAGGGTGTGTGTGAGAGAGGGGGAATATCCAATAGGGTGTGTGTGTGAGATGGAATATCCAATAGGGTGTGTGTGAGAGGGAATATCCAATAGGGTGTGTGTGTGAGAGAGGGAATATCCAATAGGGTGTGTGTGAGGGAATATCCAATAGGGTGTGTGTGTGAGAGAGGGGGAATATCCAATAGGGTGTGTGTGTGAGAGAGGGAATATCCAATAGGGTGTGTGTGAGAGAGGGAATATCCAATAGGGTGTGTGTGAGAGGGAATATCCAATAGGGTGTGTGTGTGAGGGAATATCCAATAGGGTGTGTGTGTGAGATGGAATATCCAATAAGGTGTGTGAGAGAGGGAATATCCAATAGGGTGTGTGTGTGAGGGAGGGAATATCCAATAGGGTGTGTGTGAGAGAGGGAATATCCAATAGGGTGTGTGTGAGAGAGGGAATATCCAATAGGGTGTGTGTGTGAGATGGAATATCCAATAGGGTGTGTGTGAGAGGGAATATCCAATAGGGTGTGTGTGAGAGGGAATATCCAATAGGGTGTGTGTGAGAGAGGGGGAATATCCAATAGGGTGTGTGTGAGAGAGGGAATATCCAATAGGGTGTGTGTGTGAGAGGGAATATCCAATAGGGTGTGTGTGAGAGAGGGGGAATATCCAATAGGGTGTGTGTGTGAGATGGAATATCCAATAGGGTGTGTGTGAGAGGGAATATCCAATAGGGTGTGTGTGAGAGGGAATATCCAATAGGGTGTGTGTGAGAGAGGGGGAATATCCAATAGGGTGTGTGTGAGAGAGGGAATATCCAATAGGGTGTGTGTGAGAGAGGGAATATCCAATAGGGTGTGTGTGTGAGATGGAATATCCAATAGGGTGTGTGTGAGAGGGGGAATATCCAATAGGGTTTGTGTGAGAGAGGGAATATCCAATAGGGTGTGTGTGAGAGAGGGAATATCCAATAGGGTGTGTGTGTGAGATGGAATATCCAATAGGGTGTGTGTGTGAGAGGGAATATCCAATAGGGTGTGTGTGAGAGAGAGGGAATATCCAATAGGGTGTGTGTGTGAGAGGGGGAATATCCAATAGGGTGTGTGTGAGAGAGGGGGAATATCCAATAGGGTGTGTGTGTGAGAGGGAATATCCAATAGGGTGTGTGTGAGAGAGGGAATATCCAATAGGGTGTGTCTGTGAGAGAGGGAATATCCAATAGGGTGTCTGTGTGAGAGGGAATATCCAATAGGGTGTGTGTGTGTGAGAGGGAATATCCAATAGGGTGTGTGTGTGAGAGGGAATATCCAATAGGGTGTGTGTGTGAGAGAGAGGGAATATCCAATAGGGTGTGTGTGAGAGAGGGGGAATATCCAATAGTGTGTGTGTGTGAGAGGGAATATCCAATAGGGTGTGTGTGTGAGAGAGGGAATATCCAATAGGGTGTGTGTGTGAGAGGGAATATCCAATAGGGTGTGTGTGTGAGAGGGGGAATATCCAATAGGGTGTGTGTGAGAGAGGGAATATCCAATAGGGTGTGTGTGAGAGAGAGGGAATATCCAATAGGGTGTGTGTGAGAGAGGGAATATCCAATAGGGTGTGTGTGTGAGAGAGGGGGAATATCCAATAGGGTGTGTGTGTGTGAGAGGGAATATCCAATAGGGTGTGTGTGTGAGAGGGATATCCAATAGGGTGTGTGTGTGTGAGAGGGAATATCCAATAGGGTGTGTGTGTGAGAGGGAATATCCAATAGGGTGTGTGTGTGAGAGGGAATATCCAATAGGGTGTGTGTGAGAGGGAATATCCAATAGGGTGTGTCTGTGAGAGAGGGAATATCCAATAGGGTGTGTGTGTGAGAGGGAATATCCAATAGGGTGTGTGTGTGTGAGAGGGAATATCCAATAGGGTGTGTGTGAGAGAGGGGGAATATCCAATAGGGTGTGTGTGTGAGAGGGAATATCCAACAGGGTGTGTGTGAGAGGGGGAATATCCAATAGGGTGTGTGTGTGAGAGGGGGAATATCCAATAGGGTGTGTGTGTGTGAGAGGGAATATCCAATAGGGTGTGTGTGAGAGAGGGGGAATATCCAATAGGGTGTGTGTGTGAGAGGGAATATCCAATAGGGTGTGTGTGAGAGGGAATATCCAATAGGCTGTGTGTGAGAGAGAGAGGGAATATCCAATAGGGTGTGTGTGAGACAGGGAATATCCAATAGGGTGTGTGTGAGAGGGAATATCCAATAGGGTGAGTGTGAGAGGGAATATCCAATAGGCTGTGTGTGAGAGAGAGAGGGAATATCCAATAGGGGGTGTGTGAGACAGGGAATATCCAATAGGGTGTGTGTGTGAGACAGGGAATATCCAATAGGGTGTGTGTGTGAGAGAGGGAATATCCAATAGGGTGAGTGTGAGAGGGAATATCCAATAGGGGGTGTGTGAGACAGGGAATATCCAATAGGGTGTGTGTGTGAGAGAGGGAATATCCAATAGGGTGAGTGTGAGAGGGAATATCCAATAGGGTGTGTGTGAGAGGGAATATCCAATAGGGTGTGTGTGTGAGAGGGGGAATATCCAATAGGGTGTGTGTGTGAGAGGGAATATCCAATAGGGTGAGTGTGAGAGGGAATATCCAATAGGGTGTGTGTGAGAGGGAATATCCAATAGGGTGTGTGAGAGAGGGGGAATATCCAATAGGGTGTGTGTGTGAGAGAGGGAATATCCAATACGGTGTGTGTGTGAGAGAGAGGGAATATCCAACACGGTGTGTGTGTGAGAGAGGGAATATCCAATAGGGTGTGTGTGAGAGAGGGAATATCCAATAGGGTGTGTGTGTGAGAGAGAGGGAATATCCAACACCGTGTGTGTGTGAGAGGGGGAATATCCAATAGGGTGTGTGTGTGAGAGGGAATATCCAATAGGGTGTGTGTGAGAGAGGGATAATCCAATAGGGTGTGTGTGAGAGGGAATATCCAGTAGGGTGTGTGTGTGAGAGAGGGGGAATATCCAATAGGGTGTGTGTGTGAGGGGGAATATCCAATAGGGTGTGTGTGTGAGAGAGAGGGAATATCCAATAGGCTGTGTGTGAGAGAGAGAGGGAATATCCAATAGGGTGTGTGTGTGAGAGGGAATATCCAATAGGGTGTGTGTGTGAGAGAGGGAATATCCAATAGGGTGTGTGTGAGAGAGGGAATATCCAATAGGGTGTGTGTGTGAGAGGGAATATCCAATAGGGTGTGTGTGTGAGAGAGGGAATATCCAATAGGGTGTGTGTGAGAGAGGGAATATCCAATAGGGTGTGTGTGTGAGAGAGGGAATATCCAATAGGGTGTGTGTGTGAGAGAGAGGGAATATCCAATAGGGTGTGTGTGTGAGAGGGAATATCCAATAGGGTGTGTGTGTGAGAGAGGGGGAATATCCAATAGGGTGTGTGTGTGAGAGAGGGGGAATATCCAATAGGGGGTGTGTGAGAGAGGGGGAATATGTAGAATAGATTTCCCTCTACAATGTCAATATCCCATCAAACACTCAATAAGCAAGTATAGAATGGGTTGATAGGGGCGGCATGTGGCACAGTGGTTAGCACTGGCACTGAGCACCCGGGTTTGAATCCCGGCCCTGGGTCACTGTCCGTGTGGAGTTTGCACATTCGCCCTGTGTCTACGTGGGTTTCACCCCATAACCGAAAGATGTGCAGGTGAGATGGATTGGCCACGCTAAATTGCCCCTTAATTGGAAAAAAAAATAATTGGGTATTCTAAATTTATTTTTTAAAATATCGCAAGGGTTGGGTACAGAGTGAAGGTTCCTCACGGAGACCCCCCAAAAATCAAAGTCCCGTTTGATAGTGGGGTCGTTCTCGGTGCTGCAGGCTCCGAGCAACACCTCACTATTCACACCCAAAACAGGGCCATATTTTTCCGTTAAATCTCACCCTTAAAGAGGCCTCTCAGGATTGCCTCAGTTTATAGTCTCCACGTAACGGAACTCCCTCAGCCCTGGTAATATTTCAATTAATCACCTTTGCACCCACTCCAAAGATAGTTTTAAAAAATAAATTTAGAGTACCCAATTCATTTTTTTCCAATTAAGGGGCAATTTAGCGTGGCCAATCCACCTGCACATCTTTGGGGTGTGGGGGTGAAACCCACGCAAACACGGGGAGAATGTGCAAACTCCACACGGACAGTGACCCAGGGCCGGGATCGAACCTGGGTCCTCGCTACCGTGAGGCAGCAGTGCTAACCGAGCTGCCCTCTCCAAAGATAGTTTTGCTCATGTCTGGTGCCCAGAATTAGATTCAATTCTGCAGTTAAGGCAAACCAGAGTTTTGTAAATGTTTAGCAAGAACGTTGTTGCTCTTGTATATTCTCTGCCTCTAATTATCAAATCAACTGTGCTGCAGTGTTTGTGATCCTCACCCAGATCTCATTATTGTGCTGATGTTGAAATTGATGTCAATGCTACACTGGTATAATTATTTGGTGTTTCAACATTAATTAATCACCAAAAGTAATTAACTGGGTTTGAGAAGAGACTTTGAGATTTCCCATACCTTCCTGATGTCAGCCTTGAAAGGCCTTATCATAACCTGGGGTTCAGCAGGTCACGGACCCTTACAGCCTGTGGGTCTGATAGTCCCAAAGGGGAGTACACACTCCCCCACTGAGAGGCAGGAAGCTCCCTCTACACCCTGGACAAAACCGGAGGGCCATGAACTGTGTCCGGGGAGTAACTGCCTTGTCCTCTTCTTCTGTTGCAAACTGTTTGGCTTCGTGTGGACTCTTTCCTGGGCCTTATAATGAGCCTAGTTCTAATTAAGATTCTACCACCCCTTGTTCCGGACTACTCCCTGGCCCCCACCCCCATCAGCCACCCACCCCTTCACCTAGTTGATGTTCTGTGTATAGAAGGTGCTGAATAAATGGACTTGAAACCCACGGGGTATAAGTGGCAGGGGCTAAGAGAGAGAACGCTCAGAGCAGCGGTGAGGGTTTTTTTTCAGACTGGAGGATGATAACACTTCATCAGGGGTCAGTATTAGATCACTGCTCATTACCATAATGTTGCACATTACAAACAATTCTGAAATGTCTTTGTGAGGAGAACAGTAATGAGAAGAGGCTGCAGAACTGGTATAATCTTGGAAGAGGATGCCAGGACACAGGGGGGGGGGGGGGAGGGGGGGGGGCACTGGGGACGGACAGACGACAACACCGGGGGAGGGGGGGGGGGGGGCAGAGGAGAATGAAGAGAAGGTGTTTCCAGTGGGAGGAGGGTGAGTAACCAGTGTCACAGATTCAAGAGAATCGGCAAAATATATAGAGGGAGCTAAGAATGTTTTTTTGACTATGGATTGGTGTGATCTGGTAGCGATGTGGGGAAGGAGCAGGGGGGGAGTGGGCCGAATGGTGTAGATCTTCAAAAGCCCCAGACATGGGGCATCATTCTCCGACCCCCCCGCCGGGTCGGAGAATGGCCGTTGGCCGCCGTGAATTCCGCCCCCGCCCCCGCCGAAGTCTCCGGTACCGGAGATTGGGCGGGGGCGGGAATCGGGCCGCGCCGGTTGGCGGGACCCCCCGCTCAATTCTCCGGCCCGGATGGGCCGAAGTCCTGCCCAGAAATTGGCTGTCCCGCCGGCGTAAATCAAAGCTGGTATTTACCGGCGGGACAAGGCGGCGAGGGCGGGCGCCCCCACGGTGGCCTGGCCCGCGATCGGGGCCCACCGATCCGCGGGCGGGCCTGTGCCGTGGGGGCACTCTTTCCCTTCTGCCTCCGCCACGGCCTCCACCATGGCGGAGGCGGAAGAGACTCTCCCCACTGCGCATGCGCGGGAAACTGTCAGCGGCCGCTGACGCTCCCGCGCATGCGCCGCATTTCAGCGCCAGCTGGCGGGACAACATACGCCATTTCCGCCAGCTGGCGGGGCGGAAATCCCTCCGGCGCCGGCCTAGCCCCTCAATGTTGGGACTCGGCCCCCAAAGATGTGGAGCATTCCGCACCTTTGGACCGGCGCGATGCCCGTCTGATTGGCGCCGTTTTTGGCGCCAGTCGGCGGACATCGCGCCGTTGGGGGAGAATTTCGCCCATGATGTCCAAGTAGCTCTTTGCTTTAGATTCATAGAATCTCTACAGTGTAGAGGGAGGCCATTCGGGCCATCAAGTCTACACCGACCCTCTGAAGGGGGACCCTACCTAGCCACACTCCCCCACAACCCAGTAACTCCACCTAACCTTTGGACGCTAAGGGGCAATTTATCATGGTCAGTCCACCTAACCTACACAGCTTTGAGATCAGCAATGATCTGGTTGAATGGTGGAGCAAGCTCGAAGGGCTGAATTGCCGACTTCTGCTCCTAATTCCTACGACCTGTCCACTAGTTTTTATTGATTTTTTATTTCCATTTGTTTTTCTGTTTTTCTAATTTGAACTTTTTTCAATTCTCTTTCCTTTCTATTTTGTCCAATTTGACTTTTTTACCTCCCTGTTTGGCTCTCTCTCTCAAACTGTTTCACCTGTAACCGAATGTTTGTCAGCTCCATCTGTGCCACATCCAGTTCAGGTTTCCCTCCTTCTAATATTCTAAATGCTGGGTAAATACTTTAATCGTATCATCCTTATGAAATTCTGCTTTCATTCCCACCTGGATCTGCTAACTCTCTCATTTTTGGTCGAAGATTTTAAACAATCCACTGTTACATCTTCTGCACCCAGGAAGGTCTGAGCGACAGTCAAAGTCATTTTTGAATTCCAGCCCGTGCAATATACTTCTCAGATAATCCCGTTCCAATGGACAATAACTCCACATCCTCGCTTCTTTAAGGATTCACGGCTCCCACTGAAATCTAAGGATTTTTGTGCCCTCAGGAGGAGACTCCCCTTGTTACAATCCCATTGAGTCCGCAGCTGCTGGGAATACCGGACAAGACAGATCCCAGAGTCAAACCTGGCTTCACTTTTATTTTTTTTGCAAATTGCGGAGGGCAGTTACTGAGCACAATCTGTTTGTGAACTTTTAATACAAAGAATTAAGCATTTATTAATCAAGAAAAATAAACTATTTTGCATTAGACAAAAAATCTAGAAATATCTCTACTGACCCCAGTAAATGATTCAACTTACACTATTCCTTCACCCCAGCTATACTTTTATAGATAGGCACAAATTTGTAAAAATACCACAATTTCCAATATCTAGCACATACTCTAATATTTGGGGTGAGTTGGAAGTTCTTGTATATAACACAGCACACCCCTAAATGAGTGACAGATGCTACCTGTAAGATCCGGCATGGGACCGGGGCAGTAACGCTCGTTTTCCCCGTGCTTCTTGCGGAGTACGCACTCCCCCGCTAGAGGTGGGGTATCTCAAGTAACCAGTGTATATAAGGTCAGCCTGTAAGGCGCTGAGCGGAGGAATCCAGGTAGGGGTCTACTGGGAAGTGTATATATCGTTTGCAAATAAAACTTAGTTCTTATTTCTACTCCCATCTCCTTATTAAACCACCAAAGCAGATTCCAAGGATTTCCCATCAACGTCAATTATGACGAGACGTGAGGAGAGTGTAATCGAGGCTTTATTAAGCTGAGATGTGTAGCCTCCTACAGCTGCTGCCAAAATGGCTGCAGCTCGGTGAGCACACACATTTATACTCCGCCAACTGGGCGGAGCCAGCAGGCAGGGATCTACCCCTGTACCTGTAGTACAGGGGCCTTACCGTATTGCATCTCGTATGTGATATATACAACAGTGGTGACTACCACATTCACCCCCTGTTAAAAAAGAGTCCAGCGGGGGTGGTGGAAAACTATTTACATGCATTATAAATGTTAACATTTTGGGGAAAGTTCACAAATTCAGCCGATCAAAGAACAAAGAAAAGTACAGCACAGGAACAGGCCCTTCAGCCCTCCAAGCCCGTGCCGACCATGCTGCCCGACTAAACTACAATCTTCTACACTTCCTGGGTCCGTATCCCTCTATTCCCATCCTATTCATGTATTTGTCAAGATGCCCCTTAAATGTCACTATCGTCCCTGCTTCCACCACCTCCTCCGGCAGCGAGTTCCAGGCACCCACTATCCTCTGCGTAAAAAACTTGCCTCGTACATCTACTCTCAACCTTGCCCCTCTCACCTTAAACCTATGCCCCCTAGTAATTGACCCCTCTACCCCGGGGAAAAGCCTCTGACTATCCACTCTGTCTATGCCCCTCATAATTTTGTAGACCTCTGACCTGATGAAGGTCCTGTCCTGGGCACTGTACCGTCTGCTCCTGGTGGCGACGGGTTTGCAATCCGGGGTGAGGTTCGCAAACAGAGAAGGCAGGTCGACCTTAAGGGTCGTGAGACCGCAGACAGTAAGGGGTGGTAGGGGCCCGCCGATTTTCAGGGTTAGACTTTGGATGTTGCACTGGAAGTCCAGGCCGAGTAGCAAGGCAGGGCAGAGGTTGGGGAGGACGTAGAGCCGGAAGCCGCTGAACTCTACGCCCTGGACGGTGAGGGTGGTGATGCAGTACCCCCGGATCGCCACGGAGTGGGATCCAGAGGCCAGGGAGATTCTCTGGTTAATGGGGTGTACCGCGAGGGAGCAGCACCTTACCGTATCGGGGTGGATGAAGCTCTCAGTGCTCCCGGAGTCCAGAAGGCAGGAAGTCTTGTGCCCATCGACTTTCATCGTCGTCGACTCGGTTGCGAAGTTGTGCGGCCGGGACTGGTCGATCGTAATGGAGGCGAACTGCGGCTGGTGTTGGAAGGTGTTCGCTGGTGGGGTCCATGATGTCCAGGAGGGGGGCACCGTGTGGTCGGGGGCGTACGCTTGTACATTACGGGAGGCGCCCGTTAGTGAGATTGCGAGTTTCTTGGTCGCCGCGAGGTCGAGCGTAGCCCCTTCTAAGAGGCGCTGGCGGATGTACACCGACCCTATGCCCGTAATGAAAGCGTTCCTAATTAGGAGTTCGGAATGTTCAATGGCCGAAACGGCCTGGCAATCGCAGTCCCTCGCCAGGGCGTGCAGGGCACGGCAGAAATCTTCCACAGACTCACCGGGGAGTTGATGCCGCGTGGACAGGAGGTGTCTGCCGTAGAGCTTGTTGGTCTGCTGAGTGTAGTTCTCTTTCAGTAGCGTCATGGCCTCAGCGTAGGGAGGTGCGTCCCGGATGAGGGGAAAGATATCGGAGCTCAGCCGCGTATACAGGATCTGGAGCTTCTGTGCCTCTGAGGGTGGGTCTGTCGCAGATCCGATGTTGGCTTTAAAGCGAGCTAGCCAATGTGCGAAGGCCGACTTGGCATTGTCTGATCGAGGGTGCAGCTGCAGGCGATCAGGCTTGATGCGGAGATCCATCGTTGTAAAATCTCTGCTTAATAAATTGATGCACTATCAATTACGATGAGACGTGAGTAGAGAGTAATCGAGGCTTTATTAAGCTGAGATGTGTAGCCTCCTGCAGCTACTGCCGAAATGGCTGCAGCTCGGTGAGCACACACATTTATACTCTGCCTACTGGGCGGAGCCAGCAGGCAGGGATCTACCCCCGTACCTGTAGTACAGGGGCCTTACCGTATTACATCTCGTATGTGATATATACAACAGTGGTGACTACCACACTCTCTCTCTCTCACTTTCTGTTTCACCACTCCCGCTCTCTCCATCTCTCTCTCGCTCTCTGTCACTCTCTCTCTCTTTGTCTCTCTCTCTCTTTTTGTCTCTCTCTCTCTGCCTCTCTCTCTCTCTCGCTCTCTGTCTCTCTCTCTCTGTCTCTCTCTCTCTCTGTCTCTCACCTTCTCTGCCTCTCTCTCACTCTGTCTCTCTCTCACTTTCTCTTACACCACTCTTGCTCTCTCCGTCTCTTTCTCGCTCTCTGCCTCTCTCGCTCTCTGCCTCTCTCTATCTCTCTCTCTCTCTCTCTGTCTCTCTCTCTCTGTCTCTCCCTCTCCCTCGCTCTCTGTCTCTCTCTCTCTTTGTCTCGCTCTCTATGTCTCTCTCACGCTCTCTGTCTCTCTCTCTCCCTCGCTCTCTGTCTCTCTCTCTTTGTCTGTCTCTCTCACGCTCTCTGTCTCTCTCTCACTCTGTTTCTCTCTCTCTCTCACTTTCTGAAGACTCACCTGAGGAAGGAGCAGCGCTCCGAAAGCGAGTGACATCGAAACAAACCTGTTGGACTTTAACCTGGTGTTGTAAGACTTCGTACTGTGCTCACCCCAGTCCAACGCCGGCAGCTCTACATCATCTCTCACTTTCTGTTACACCACTCTCGCTCTCTCTCTCTCCTGCCCTGTCTCTCTCGCTGTCCGTCTCTCTCACGTTCTGTCTCTCTCTCGCTCTCTCCCACACTCACTCTCTCCCTCTCTCTCTCACACCTCAGTATCAGACTCAGTAATGACACCCTCTTTGCTGTGGTGATGTGAGAAGGTGGGAAGATGTAGAGAGATATTCGGCCTGCTCCTCAGCCTAGGATAGTATCGGCAAGCGGATTTTCAAATCCAACAAAACTCAATGAACCAGATTCCTTTGTGAATGAATGTCAGGGGATATCCCTGATCAAATTGTTGCTGCTCAAGTTTAGTAAATGGAACATAATGTCAGGGAGACCCTGGACCTCAGGTATAACTTTGACTGATGAAGTTTTGTTCTGACCCCATTCCCTCTTTGAGTGTTTGCTCTCTGTTATTGCTGTTGCTACGTAACCCAGTGCCAGAATGCTCATTAACTTGCTCCTGATCTGTCACTGCTGCCAAGATTTAAATGGATGGATTGACCCTCACACACAACAAGCATTAACCCCTGTGCACCCTGTCAGCTGCCCAGGGCACGGATCCTTTCTGCCACACGTTTTAAGTGAGCAGGGAGGAGATCCGAAGCGTTTTCTCTGTCACTGGAAAGGCCTGGGAGGATTATTGGTTCAGAATGTCACTCCTAACGCGTTCCGACATCAGGAAATCCAGGGGAATCGCTGCCAATCTGGAAAATGAAGGACATTTTTATTCCAGGACATATTCACAACATGAAGTGATAATTGGACAGGAATGAATGGAAACTCCTGGACATTGATGACCAGGTTTCTGTAATTTACACAAAGTGGACAGGTTTTTCACTGCTTTTACACTAATTTACACAGAGTTTACACTGCTCTTACACTGATTTACACAGAGTTTACACTGCTTTCACACTGATTTACACAGAGTTTACACTGCTTTCACACTGATTTACACAGAGTTTACCTGCTTTCACACTGATTTACACAGAGTTTACTGCTTTTACACTGATTTACACAGAGTTTACCTGCTTTCACACTGATTTACACAGAGTTTACACTGCTTTCACACTGATTGACACAGAGTTTACACTGCTTTCACTCTGATTTACACAGAGTTTACAGTGCTTTCACACTGATTTACACAGAGTTTACACTGCTTTTACACTGATTTACACAGAGTTTACACTGCTTTCACACTGATTTACACAGAGTTTACCTGCTTTCACACTGATTTACACAGAGTTTACACTGCTTTCACTCTGATTTACACAGAGTTTACAGTGCTTTCACACTGATTTACACAGAGTTTACACTGCTTTTACACTGATTTACACAGAGTTTACACTGCTTTCACACTGATTTACACAGAGTTTACACGGCTTTCACACTGATTTACACAGAGTTTACCTGCTTTCACACTGATTTACACAGAGTTTACACTGCTTTCACATTGATTTACACAGAGTTTACACTGCTTTCACACTGATTTACACAGAGTTTACCTGCTTTCACACTGGTTTACACAGAGTTTACACTGCTTTCACACTGATTTACACAGAGTTTACACTGCTTTCACACTGATTTACACAGAGTTTACCTGCTTTCACACTGATTTACACAGAGTTTACACTGCTTTTACACTGATTTACACAGAGTTTACACTGCTTTCACACTGATTTACACAGAGTTTACCTGCTTTCACACTGATTTACACAGAGTTTACCTGCTTTTACACTGATTTACACAGAGTTTACACTGCTTTCACTCTGATTTACACAGAGTTTACAGTGCTTTCACACTGATTTACACAGAGTTTACAGTGCTTTCACACTGATTTACACAGAGTTTACACTGCTTTTACACTGATTTACACAGAGTTTACACTGCTTTCACACTGATTTACACAGAGTTTACAGTGCTTTCACACTGATTTACACAGAGTTTACACTGCTTTCACACTTATTTACACAGAGTTTACCTGCTTTCACACTGATTTACACAGAGTTTACCTGCTTTCACACTGATTTACACAGAGTTTACACTGCTTTCACACTGATTTACACAGAGTTTACACTGCTTTCACACTGATTTACACAGAGTTTACCTGCTTTCACACTGATTTACACAGAGTTTACACTGCTTTCACTCTGATTTACACAGAGTTTACACTGCTTTCACTCTGATTTACACAGAGTTTACACTGCTTTTACACTGATTCTACACAGAGTTTACAGTGCTTTCACACTGATTTACACAGAGTTTACACTGCTTTTACACTGATTTACACAGAGTTTACACTGCTTTCACACTGATTTACACAGAGTTTACCTGCTTTCACACTGATTTACACAGAGTTTACACTGCTTTCACTCTGATTTACACAGAGTTTACAGTGCTTTCACACTGATTTACACAGAGTTTACACTGCTTTTACACTGATTTACACAGAGTTTACACTGCTTTCACACTGATTTACACAGAGTTTACCTGCTTTCACACTGATTTACACAGAGTTTACACTGCTTTCACATTGATTTACACAGAGTTTACACTGCTTTCACACTGATTTACACAGAGTTTACCTGCTTTCACACTGGTTTACACAGAGTTTACACTGCTTTTACACTGATTTACACAGAGTTTACACTGCTTTCACACTGATTTACACAGAGTTTACACTGCTTTCACACTGATTTACACAGAGTTTACCTGCTTTCACACTGATTTACACAGAGTTTACACTGCTTTCACACTGATTTACACAGAGTTTACACTGCTTTTACACTGATTCTACACAGAGTTTACACTGCTTTCACACTGATTTACACAGAGTTTACACTGCTTTCACACTGATTTACACAGAGTTTACACTGCTTTCACACTGATTTACACAGAGTTTACCTGCTTTCACACTGATTTACACAGAGTTTACACTGCTTTCACTCTGATTTACACAGAGTTTACAGTGCTTTCACACTGATTTACACAGAGTTTACACTGCTTTTACACTGATTTACACAGAGTTTACACTGCTTTCACACTGATTTACACAGAGTTTACCTGCTTTCACACTGATTTACACAGAGTTTACAGTGCTTTCACACTGATTTACACAGAGTTTACACTGCTTTTACACTGATTTACACAGAGATTACACTGCTTTCACACTGATTTACACAGAGTTTACCTGCTTTCACACTGATTTACACAGAGTTTACCTGCTTTCACACTGATTTACACAGAGTTTACACTGCTTTCACTCTGATTTACACAGAGTTTACAGTGCTTTCACACTGATTTACACAGAGTTTACACTGCTTTTACACTGATTTACACAGAGTTTACACTGCTTTCACACTGATTTACACAGAGTTTACCTGCTTTCACACTGATTTACACAGAGTTTACACTGCTTTCACACTGATTTACACAGAGTTTACACTGCTTTCACACTGATTTACACAGAGTTTACACTGCTTTCACACTGATTTACACAGAGTTTACCTGCTTTTACACTGATTTACACAGAGTTTACACTGCTTTCACACTGATTTACACAGAGTTTACACTGCTTTCACACTGATTTACACAGAGTTTACACGGCTTTTACACTGATTCTACACAGAGTTTACACTGCTTTTACACTGATTTACACAGAGTTTACACTGCTTTCACACTGATTTACACAGAGTTTACACTGCTTTCACACTTATTTACACAGAGTTTACACTGCTTTCACACTGATTTACACAGAGTTTACACTGCTTTCACACTGATTTACAGAGTTTACACTGCTTTCACACTGATCCTACACAGAGTTCATACTGCTTTTACACTGATTGTACTGATTTTACACAGATTGTACACAGAGTTTACCTGCTTTCACACTGATTTAAACAGAGTTTACACTGCTTTCACACTGATTTACACAGAGTTTACCTGCTTTCACACTGATTTACACAGAGTTTACCTGCTTTCACACTGATTTACACAGAGTTTACACTGCTTTCACACTGATTTACACAGAGTTTACACCTCTTTCACACTGATTTACACAGAGTTTACCTGCTTTCACACTGATTTACACAGAGTTTACACTGCTTTCACTCTGATTTACACAGAGTTTACAGTGCTTTCACACTGATTTACACAGAGTTTACACTGCTTTTACACTGATTTACACAGAGTTTACACTGCTTTCACACTGATTTACACAGAGTTTACCTGCTTTCACACTGATTTACACAGAGTTTACACTGCTTTCACTCTGATTTACACAGAGTTTACAGTGCTTTCACACTGATTTACACAGAGTTTACACTGCTTTTACACTGATTTACACAGAGTTTACACTGCTTTCACACTGATTTACACAGAGTTTACCTGCTTTCACACTGATTTACACAGAGTTTACACTGCTTTCACTCTGATTTACACAGTGTTTACAGTGCTTTCACACTGATTTACACAGAGTTTACACTGCTTTTACACTGATTTACACAGAGTTTACACTGCTTTCACACTGATTTACACAGAGTTTACCTGCTTTCACACTGATTTACACAGAGTTTACACTGCTTTCACATTGATTTACACAGAGTTTACACTGCTTTCACACTGATTTACACAGAGTTTACCTGCTTTCACACTGGTTTACACAGAGTTTACACTGCTTTTACACTGATTTACACAGAGTTTACACTGCTTTCACACTGATTTACACAGAGTTTACACTGCTTTCACACTGATTTACACAGAGTTTACCTGCTTTCACACTGATTTACACAGAGTTTACACTGCTTTCACACTGATTTACACAGAGTTTACACTGCTTTTACACTGATTCTACACAGAGTTTACACTGCTTTCACACTGATTTACACAGAGTTTACACTGCTTTCACACTGATTTACACAGAGTTTGCACTGCTTTCACACTGATTTACAGAGTTTACCTGCTTTCACACTGATTTACACAGAGTTTACACTGCTTTCACACTGATTTACACAGAGTTTACACTGCTTTCACACTGATTTACACAGAGTTTACACTGCTTTCACACTGATTTACACAGAGTTTACACTGCTTTCACACTGATTTACAGAGTTTACCTGCTTTTACACTGATTTACACAGAGTTTACACTGCTTTCACTCTGATTTACACAGAGTTTACACTGCTTTTACACTGATTTACACAGAGTTTACACTGCTTTTACACTGATTTACACAGAGTTTACACTGCTTTCACACTGATTTACACAGAGTTTACACTGCTTTCACACTTATTTACACAGAGTTTACACTGCTTTCACACTGATTTATACAGAGTTTACACTGCTTTCACACTGATTTACAGAGTTTACACTGCTTTCACACTGATCCTACACAGAGTTCATACTGCTTTTACACTGATTGTACTGATTTTACACAGATTGTACACAGAGTTTACCTGCTTTCACACTGATTTAAACAGAGTTTACACTGCTTTCACACTGATTTACACAGAGTTTACCTGCTTACACACTGATTTACACAGAGTTTACCTGCTTTCACACTGATTTACACAGAGTTTACACTGCTTTCACACTGATTTACACAGAGTTTACACTGCTTTCACACTGATTTACACAGAGTTTACCTGCTTTCACACTGATTTACACAGAGTTTACAGTGCTTTCACACTGATTTACACAGAGTTTACACTGCTTTTACACTGATTTACACAGAGTTTACACTGCTTTCACACTGATTTACACAGAGTTTACCTGCTTTCACACTGATTTACACAGAGTTTACACTGCTTTCACTCTGATTTACACAGAGTTTACAGTGCTTTCACACTGATTTACACAGAGTTTACACTGCTTTTACACTGATTTACACAGAGTTTACACTGCTTTCACACTGATTTACACAGAGTTTACCTGCTTTCACACTGATTTACACAGAGTTTACACTGCTTTCACTCTGATTTACACAGAGTTTACAGTGCTTTCACACTGATTTACACAGAGTTTACACTGCTTTCACACTGATTTACACAGAGTTTACACTGCTTTCACACTGATTTACACAGAGTTTACCTGCTTTCACACTGATTTACACAGAGTTTACACTGCTTTCACATTGATTTACACAGAGTTTACACTGCTTTCACACTGATTTACACAGAGTTTACCTGCTTTTACACTGGTTTACACAGAGTTTACACTGCTTTCACACTGATTTACACAGAGTTTACACTGCTTTCACACTGATTTACACAGAGTTTACCTGCTTTCACACTGATTTACACAGAGTTTACACTGCTTTCACACTGATTTACACAGAGTTTACACTGCTTTTACACTGATTCTACACAGAGTTTACACTGCTTTCACACTGATTTACACAGAGTTTACACTGCTTTCACACTGATTTGCACAGAGTTTACACTGCTTTCACACTGATTTACAGAGTTTACCTGCTTTCACACTGATTTACACAGAGTTTACACTTCTTTCACTCTGATTTACACAGAGTTTACACTGCTTTCACACTGATTTACACAGAGTTTACACTGCTTTTACACTGATTTACACAGAGTTTACACTGCTTTCACACTGATTTACAGAGTTTACCTACTTTCACACTGATTTACACAGAGTTTACACTTCTTTCACTCTGATTTACACAGAGTTTACACTGCTTTTACACTGATTTACACAGAGTTTACACTGCTTTCACACTGATTTACACAGAGTTTACCTGCTTTCACACTGATTTACACAGAGTTTACACTGCTTTCACACTGATTTACACAGAGTTTACCTGCTTTCACACTGATTTACACAGAGTTTACACTGCTTTCACTCTGATTTACACAGAGTTTACAGTGCTTTCACACTGATTTACACAGAGTTTACACTGCTTTTACACTGATTTACACAGAGTTTACACTGCTTTCACACTGATTTACACAGAGTTTACCTGCTTTCACACTGATTTACACAGAGTTTACACTGCTTTCACACTGATTTACACAGAGTTTACACTGCTTTCACACTGATTTACACAGAGTTTACCTGCTTTCACACTGATTTACACAGAGTTTACACTGCTTTTACACTGATTTACACAGAGTTTACACTGCTTTCACACTGATTTACACAGTTTACACTGCTTTCACACTGATTTACACAGAGTTTACCTGCTTTCACACTGATTTACACAGTTTACACTGCTTTCACACTGATTTACACAGAGTTTACACTGCTTTTACACTGATTCTACACAGAGTTTACACTGCTTTCACACTGATTTACACAGAGTTTACACTGCTTTTACACCAATTTACACAGAGTTTACACTGCTTTCACACTGATTTACACAGAGTTTACACTGCTTTCACACTGATTTACACAGAGTTTACACTGCTTTCACACTGATTTACACAGAGTTTACCTGCTTTTACACTGATTTACACAGAGTTTACACTGCTTTCACACTGATTTACACAGAGTTTACACTGCTTTCACACTGATTTACACAGAGTTTACACGGCTTTTACACTGATTCTACACAGAGTTTACACTGCTTTTACACTGATTTACACAGAGTTTACACTGCTTTCACACTGATTTACACAGAGTTTACACTGCTTTCACACTGATTTACACAGAGTTTACCTGCTTTCACACTGATTTACACAGAGTTTACACTGCTTTCACACTGATTTACACAGAGTTTACACTGCTTTTACACTGATTCTACACAGAGTTTACACTGCTTTCACACTGATTTACACAGAGTTTACACTGCTTTCACACTGATTTACACAGAGTTTACACTGCTTTCACACTGATTTACACATAGTTTACACTGCTTTTACACTGATTCTACACAGAGTTTACACTGCTTTTACACTGATTTACACAGAGTTTACACTGCTTTTACACCGATTTACACAGAGTTTACACTGCTTTCACACTGATTTACACAGAGTTTACACTGCTTTCACACTGATTTACACAGAGTTTACACTGCTTTCACACTGATTTACACAGAATTTACCTGCTTTTACACTGATTTACACAGAGTTTACACTGCTTTCACACTGATTTACACAGAGTTTACACTGCTTTCACACTGATTTACACAGAGTTTACACGGCTTTTACACTGATTCTACACAGAGTTTACACTGCTTTTACACTGATTTACACAGAGTTTACACTGCTTTCACACTGATTTACACAGAGTTTACACTGCTTTCACACTAATTTACACAGAGTTTACACTGCTCTTACACTGATTTACACAGAGTTTACACTGCTTTCACACTGATTTACACAGAGTTTACACTGCTTTCACACTGATTTACACAGAGTTTACCTGCTTTCACACTGATTTACACAGAGTTTACTGCTTTTACACTGATTTACACAGAGTTTACCTGCTTTCACACTGATTTACACAGAGTTTACACTGCTTTCACACTGATTGACACAGAGTTTACACTGCTTTCACACTGATTTACACAGAGTTTACACTGCTTTCACACTGATTTACACAGAGTTTACCTGCTTTCACACTGATTTAAACAGAGTTTACACTGCTTTCACACTGATTTACACAGAGTTTACCTGCTTTCACACTGATTTACACAGAGTTTACCTGCTTTCACACTGATTTACACAGAGTTTACACTGCTTTCACACTGATTTACACAGAGTTTACCTGCTTTCACACTGATTTACACAGAGTTTAAACTGCTTTCACTCTGATTTACACAGAGTTTACAGTGCTTTCACACTGATTTACACAGAGTTTACACTGCTTTTACACTGATTTACACAGAGTTTACACTGCTTTCACACTGATTTACACAGAGTTTACCTGCTTTCACACTGATTTACACAGAGTTTACACTGCTTTCACTCTGATTTACACAGAGTTTACAGTGCTTTCACACTGATTTACACAGAGTTTACACTGCTTTTACACTGATTTACACAGAGTTTACACTGCTTTCACACTGATTTACACAGAGTTTACCTGCTTTCACACTGATTTACACAGAGTTTACACTGCTTTCACTCTGATTTACACAGAGTTTACAGTGCTTTCACACTGATTTACACAGAGTTTACACTGCTTTTACACTGATTTACACAGAGTTTACACTGCTTTCACACTGATTTACACAGAGTTTACCTGCTTTCACACTGATTTACACAGAGTTTACACTGCTTTCACATTGATTTACACAGAGTTTACACTGCTTTCACACTGATTTACACAGAGTTTACCTGCTTTCACACTGGTTTACACAGAGTTTACACTGCTTTCACACTGATTTACACAGAGTTTACACTGCTTTCACACTGATTTACACAGAGTTTACCTGCTTTCACACTGATTTACACAGAGTTTACACTGCTTTCACACTGATTTACACAGAGTTTACACTGCTTTTACACTGATTCTACACAGAGTTTACACTGCTTTCACACTGATTTACACAGAGTTTACACTGCTTTCACACTGATTTGCACAGAGTTTACACTGCTTTCACACTGATTTACACAGAGTTTACCTGCTTTCACACTGATTTACACAGAGTTTACACTGCTTTCACTCTGATTTACACAGAGTTTACAGTGCTTTCACACTGATTTACACAGAGTTTACACTGCTTTTACACTGATTTACACAGAGTTTACACTGCTTTCACACTGATTTACACAGAGTTTACCTGCTTTCACACTGATTTACACAGAGTTTACAGTGCTTTCACACTGATTTACACAGAGTTTACACTGCTTTTACACTGATTTACACAGAGTTTACACTGCTTTCACACTGATTTACACAGAGTTTACCTGCTTTCACACTGATTTACACAGAGTTTACCTGCTTTCACACTGATTTACACAGAGTTTACACTGCTTTCACTCTGATTTACACAGAGTTTACAGTGCTTTCACACTGATTTACACAGAGTTTACCTGCTTTCACACTGATTTACACAGAGTTTACCTGCTTTCACACTGATTTACACAGAGTTTACACTGCTTTCACACTGATTTACACAGAGTTTACCTGCTTTCACACTGATTTACACAGAGTTTACACTGCTTTCACTCTGATTTACACAGAGTTTACAGTGCTTTCACACTGATTTACACAGAGTTTACACTGCTTTTACACTGATTTACACAGAGTTTACACTGCTTTCACACTGATTTACACAGAGTTTACCTGCTTTCACACTGATTTACACAGAGTTTACACTGCTTTCACTCTGATTTACACAGAGTTTACAGTGCTTTCACACTGATTTACACAGAGTTTACACTGCTTTTACACTGATTTACACAGAGTTTACACTGCTTTCACACTGATTTACACAGAGTTTACCTGCTTTCACACTGATTTACACAGAGTTTACACTGCTTTCACTCTGATTTACACAGAGTTTACAGTGCTTTCACACTGATTTACACAGAGTTTACACTGCTTTTACACTGATTTACACAGAGTTTACACTGCTTTCACACTGATTTACACAGAGTTTACCTGCTTTCACACTGGTTTACACAGAGTTTACACTGCTTTCACACTGATTTACACAGAGTTTACACTGCTTTCACACTGATTTACACAGAGTTTACCTGCTTTCACACTGATTTACACAGAGTTTACACTGCTTTCACACTGATTTACACAGAGTTTACACTGCTTTCACACTGATTTACACAGAGTTTACCTGCTTTCACACTGATTTACACAGAGTTTACACTGCTTTCACTCTGATTTACACAGAGTTTACAGTGCTTTCACACTGATTTACACAGAGTTTACACTGCTTTTACACTGATTTACACAGAGTTTACACTGCTTTCACACTGATTTACACAGAGTTTACCTGCTTTCACACTGATTTACACAGAGTTTACAGTGCTTTCACACTGATTTACACAGAGTTTACACTGCTTTTACACTGATTTACACAGAGTTTACACTGCTTTCACACTGATTTACACAGAGTTTACCTGCTTTCACACTGATTTACACAGAGTTTACCTGCTTTCACACTGATTTACACAGAGTTTACACTGCTTTCACTCTGATTTACACAGAGTTTACAGTGCTTTCACACTGATTTACACAGAGTTTACACTGCTTTTACACTGATTTACACAGAGTTTACACTGCTTTCACACTGATTTACACAGAGTTTACCTGCTTTCACACTGATTTACACAGAGTTTACACTGCTTTCACACTGATTTACACAGAGTTTACACTGCTTTCACACTGATTTACACAGAGTTTACACTGCTTTCACACTGATTTACACAGAGTTTACCTGCTTTTACACTGATTTACACAGAGTTTACACTGCTTTCACACTGATTTACACAGAGTTTACACTGCTTTCACACTGATTTACACAGAGTTTACACGGCTTTTACACTGATTCTACACAGAGTTTACACTGCTTTTACACTGATTTACACAGAGTTTACACTGCTTTCACACTGATTTACACAGAGTTTACACTGCTTTCACACTTATTTACACAGAGTTTACACTGCTTTCACACTGATTTACACAGAGTTTACACTGCTTTCACACTGATTTACAGAGTTTACACTGCTTTCACACTGATCCTACACAGAGTTCATACTGCTTTTACACTGATTGTACTGATTTTACACAGATTGTACACAGAGTTTACCTGCTTTCACACTGATTTAAACAGAGTTTACACTGCTTTCACACTGATTTACACAGAGTTTACCTGCTTTCACACTGATTTACACAGAGTTTACCTGCTTTCACACTGATTTACACAGAGTTTACACTGCTTTCACACTGATTTACACAGAGTTTACACTGCTTTCACACTGATTTACACAGAGTTTACCTGCTTTCACACTGATTTACACAGAGTTTACACTGCTTTCACTCTGATTTACACAGAGTTTACAGTGCTTTCACACTGATTTACACCGAGTTTACACTGCTTTTACACTGATTTACACAGAGTTTACACTGCTTTCACACTGATTTACACAGAGTTTACCTGCTTTCACACTGATTTACACAGAGTTTACACTGCTTTCACTCTGATTTACACAGAGTTTACCTGCTTTCACACTGATTTACACAGAGTTTACACTGCTTTTACACTGATTTACACAGAGTTTACACTGCTTTCACTCTGATTTACACAGAGTTTACAGTGCTTTCACTCTGATTTACACAGAGTTTACAGTGCTTTCACACTGATTTACACAGAGTTTACACTGCTTTTACACTGATTTACACAGAGTTTACACTGCTTTCACACTGATTTACACAGAGTTTACCTGCTTTCACACTGATTTACACAGAGTTTACACTGCTTTCACATTGATTTACACAGAGTTTACACTGCTTTCACACTGATTTACACAGAGTTTACCTGCTTTCACACTGGTTTACACAGAGTTTACACTGCTTTTACACTGATTTACACAGAGTTTACACTGCTTTCACACTGATTTACACAGAGTTTACACTGCTTTCACACTGATTTACACAGAGTTTACACTGCTTTCACACTGATTTACACAGAGTTTACACTGCTTTTACACTGATTCTACACAGAGTTTACACTGCTTTCACACTGATTTACACAGAGTTTACACTGCTTTCACACTGATTTACACAGAGTTTACACTGCTTTCACACTGATTTACAGAGTTTACCTGCTTTCACACTGATTTACACAGAGTTTACACTGCTTTCACTCTGATTTACACAGAGTTTACAGTGCTTTCACACTGATTTACACAGAGTTTACACTGCTTTTACACTGATTTACACAGAGTTTACACTGCTTTTACACTGATTTACACAGAGTTTACACTGCTTTCACACTGATTTACACAGAGTTTACACTGCTTTCACACTTATTTACACAGAGTTTACACTGCTTTCACACTGATTTACACAGAGTTTACACTGCTTTCACACTGATTTACAGAGTTTACACTGCTTTCACACTGATCCTACACAGAGTTCATACTGCTTTTACACTGATTGTACTGATTTTACACAGATTGTACACTGAGTTTACCTGCTTTCACACTGATTTAAACAGAGTTTACACTGCTTTCACACTGATTTACACAGAGTTTACCTGCTTACACACTGATTTACACAGAGTTTACCTGCTTTCACACTGATTTACACAGAGTTTACACTGCTTTCACACTGATTTACACAGAGTTTACACTGCTTTCACACTGATTTACACAGAGTTTACACTGCTTTTACACTGATTTACACAGAGTTTACACTGCTTTCACACTGATTTACACAGAGTTTACCTGCTTTCACACTGATTTACACAGAGTTTACACTGCTTTCACTCTGATTTACACAGAGTTTACAGTGCTTTCACACTGATTTACACAGAGTTTACACTGCTTTTACACTGATTTACACAGAGTTTACACTGCTTTCACACTGATTTACACAGAGTTTACCTGCTTTCACACTGATTTACACAGAGTTTACACTGCTTTCACTCTGATTTACACAGAGTTTACAGTGCTTTCACACTGATTTACACAGAGTTTACACTGCTTTTACACTGATTTACACAGAGTTTACACTGCTTTCACACTGATTTACACAGAGTTTACCTGCTTTCACACTGATTTACACAGAGTTTACACTGCTTTCACATTGATTTACACAGAGTTTACACTGCTTTCACACTGATTTACACAGAGTTTACCTGCTTTTACACTGGTTTACACAGAGTTTACACTGCTTTCACACTGATTTACACAGAGTTTACACTGCTTTCACACTGATTTACACAGAGTTTACCTGCTTTCACACTGATTTACACAGAGTTTACACTGCTTTCACACTGATTTACACAGAGTTTACACTGCTTTTACACTGATTCTACACAGAGTTTACACTGCTTTCACACTGATTTACACAGAGTTTACACTGCTTTCACACTGATTTACACAGAGTTTACACTGCTTTCACACTGATTTACAGAGTTTACCTGCTTTCACACTGATTTACACAGAGTTTACACTTCTTTCACTGACTTACACAGAGTTTACAGTGCTTTCACACTGATTTACACAGAGTTTACACTGCTTTTACACTGATTTACACAGAGTTTACACTGCTTTCACACTGATTTACACAGAGTTTACCTGCTTTCACACTGATTTACACAGAGTTTACACTGCTTTCACTCTGATTTACACAGAGTTTACAGTGCTTTCACACTGATTTACACAGAGTTTACACTGCTTTTACACTGATTTACACAGAGTTTACACTGCTTTCACACTGATTTACACAGAGTTTACCTGCTTTCACACTGATTTACACAGAGTTTACACTGCTTTCACACTGATTTACACAGAGTTTACACTGCTTTCACACTGATTTACACAGAGTTTACACTGCTTTCACACTGATTTACACAGAGTTTACACTGCTTTCACACTGATTTACACAGTTTACACTGCTTTCACACTGATTTACACAGAGTTTACCTGCTTTCACACTGATTTACACAGAGTTTACACTGCTTTCACACTGATTTACACAGAGTTTACACTGCTTTTACACTGATTCTACACAGAGTTTACACTGCTTTCACACTGATTTACACAGAGTTTACACTGCTTTCACACTGATTTACACAGAGTTTACACTGCTTTCACACTGATTTACACATAGTTTACACTGCTTTTACACTGATTCTACACAGAGTTTACACTGCTTTTACACTGATTTACACAGAGTTTACACTGCTTTTACACCGATTTACACAGAGTTTACACTGCTTTCACACTGATTTACACAGAGTTTACACTGCTTTCACACTGATTTACACAGAGTTTACACTGCTTTCACACTGATTTACACAGAGTTTACCTGCTTTTACACTGATTTACACAGAGTTTACACTGCTTTCACACTGATTTACACAGAGTTTACACTGCTTTCACACTGATTTACACAGAGTTTACACGGCTTTTACACTGATTCTACACAGAGTTTACACTGCTTTTACACTGATTTACACAGAGTTTACACTGCTTTCACACTGATTTACACAGAGTTTACACTGCTTTCACACTGATTTACACAGAGTTTACCTGCTTTCACACTGATTTACACAGAGTTTACACTGCTTTCACACTGATTTACACAGAGTTTACACTGCTTTTACACTGATTCTACACAGAGTTTACACTGCTTTCACACTGATTTACACAGAGTTTACACTGCTTTCACACTGATTTACACAGAGTTTTCACTGCTTTCACACTGATTTACACATAGTTTACACTGCTTTTACACTGATTCTACACAGAGTTTACACTGCTTTTACACTGATTTACACAGAGTTTACACTGCTTTTACACCGATTTACACAGAGTTTACACTGCTTTCACACTGATTTACACAGAGTTTACACTGCTTTCACACTGATTTACACAGAGTTTACACTGCTTTCACACTGATTTACACAGAGTTTACCTGCTTTTACACTGATTTACACAGAGTTTACACGGCTTTCACACTGATTTACACAGAGTTTACACTGCTTTCACACTGATTTACACAGAGTTTACACGGCTTTTACACTGATTCTACACAGAGTTTACACTGCTTTTACACTGATTTACACAGAGTTTACACTGCTTTCACACTGATTTACACAGAGTTTACACTGCTTTCACACTTATTTACACAGAGTTTACACTGCTTTCACACTGATTTACAGAGTTTACACTGCTTTCACACTGATCCTACACAGAGTTCATACTGCTTTTACACTGATTGTACTGATTTTACACAGATTGTACACAGATGTCACACAGGTTTAACACAGATTTTACACTGATTTTACACAGACTTTACACTGAGTTTACACAGACTTTACACCGATTTTACAGGATTGAGGACAGCAGCCAGTCCATTCTCACCTTTACCTTTCGTATCAGTAAATAATTCCCATCATATTGACTCGCCTGCTTCCATATCCCAATGACTTTTCTTTCCAGCAGAATCCCGAATTTTGCTGTTTCAGTCCTGCAGTTAACCTGGGAGTGAATTCCCAGCCTCTCTCCACACTGACAACTTCTTCCATCATATTAAACATTCAGGAGCTCGGATCGTTCCCACGGGGCAGAGAAGGTGAAGGGGGAGATTTAATTGAGGCAGTGTTCAAAACAAGGAAGGGATTGGATGGAGTAAATAAAGAGGAAATATTTCCAGTATCAGGAGTGAGAGAAATAGGAGGGAGAATAACCGGAGGGAGAATAACCGGAGGGAGAGTAACCGGGGAGAGAGTAACCGGAGAGAGAGGAACTGTCAGGGATAGCCACAATTGAGATGTGGAGCTTGTCAAAGGAGCAAATGCGGCGTGTCTTTGATATCTATGTCCCTGTCAGGCAGGGAGGAAATGCTCGAGAGAGGGAACCATGATTTACAAAAGAGATTGAATGTCTTGTCAAGAAGAAGAAGGGGGCTTATGTAAGGATGAGAAAACAAGGTTCAGTTAGGACACTTGAGGGATACTAGATAGCTAGGAAGGAGCTCAAGAAAGGGCTTAGGAGAGCGAGGAGGGGGCATGAGAAGTCCTTGGCGGGTAGGATCAAGGAAAACCCCAAGGCGGAATAAAAGAATGACCAAGGTGAAGTTAGGGCCGGTCAAGGACAGTAGTGGGAACGTGTGCATGGAGTCTGAAGATATAGGAGAGGCCCTAAACATTTCTTCAGTGTTCACAAAGGAGAGGGGCCATGTTGTTGAGGAGGATAGTGCGATACAGGCTGGTAGGCTGGAGGAGGTAGATATTCGGAAGGAAGATGTGTTAGAAATGTTGAGAAGCCCGAGGATAGATAAGTCCCCTGGGCCTGATGGGATACATCCTAGGATTTTTTGGGAGGCGAGGGATGAGGTTGCAGAGCCTTTGGCTTTGATCTTTATGTCCTCACTGTCTACAGGAATAGTGCCAGAAGACTGGAAAGAGCCGAGTAAAGATCTCTGAGTAAAGATCCTACCTCTGACATCCCTCCTATATCTCCCACCCTGAATCTTATAGATATGCCCCTTTTTAACAGCTACATCCACCCGAGGAAAAAGTCGCTGAATGTCCACTCTATCTATCCCTCTCATCATCTTATACACCTCAATTAAGTCACCTCTCATCCTCCTTCGCTCCAATGAGAAAAGCCCTAGCTCTCTCAACCTTTCCTCATAAGACCCACCCACCAATCCAGGCAGCATCCTGGTAAATCTCCTTTGCACCCTTTCCAATGCTTCCACATCCTTCCTATAATGAGGTGACCAGAACTGCACACAATACTTCAAATGTGGTCTCACCAAGGTCTTGTACAGTTGCAGCATAACCTCACGGCTCTTAAACTCAATCCCTCTGTTAATAAATGCTAACACACTATGGGCTTTCTTCACAGCTCTATCCACTTGGGTTGCAACATTCAGAGATCTATGGACATGAACTCTGAGATCTCTCTGCTCCTCCACATTCTCCAGAACCCTGCCGTTAACCCTGTAATTCGCATTCAAATTTGTCCTCCCAAAATGAATCACCTCACACTTAAAGCAAAAAGTGCAGAGGATACTGGAAGTCTGCAGAGGGATTTGGACAGGCTAAGTGAATGGGCTAGGGTCTGGCAGATGGAATACAATGTTGACAAATGTGAGGTTATCCATTTTGGTAGGAATAACAGCAAAAGGGATTATTATTTAAATGATAAAATATTAAAACATGTTGCTGTGCAGAGAGACCTGGGTGTGCTAGTGCATGAGTCGCAAAAAGTTGGTTTTCAGGTGCAACAGGTGATTAAGAAGGCAAATGGAATTTTGTCCTTCATTGCTAGAGGGATGGAGTTTAAGACTAGGGAGGTTATGCTGAAATTGTATAAGGTGTTAGTGAGGCCACACCTGGAGTATTGTGTTCAGTTTTGGTCTCCTTACTTGAGAAAGGACGTACTGGCACTGGAGGGTGTGCAGAGGAGATTCACTAGGTTAATCCCAGAGCTGAAGGGGTTGGATTACGAGGAGAGGTTGACTAGACTGGGACTGTACTTGTTGGAATTTAGAAGGATGCGGGGGATCTTATAGAAACATATAAAATTATGAAGGGAATAGATAGGATAGATGCGGGCAGGTTGTTTCCACTGTCAGGTGAAAGCAGAACTAGGGGGCATAGCCTCAAAATAAGGGGAAGTAGATTTGGGACTGAGCTTAGGAGGAACTTCTTCACTCAAAGGGTTGTGAATCTATGGAATTCCTTACTCATTGAAGCAGTTGAGGCTCCTTCATTAAATGTTTTCAAGATAAAGATAGATAGTTTTTGAAGAATAAAGGGATTAAGGGATATGGAGTTCGGGCCGGAAAGTGGAGCTGAGTCCACAAAAGATCAGCCATGATCTCAGTGAATGGTGGAGCAGGCTCGAGGGGCCAGATGGCCGACTCCTGCTCCTTGTTCTTATGTTCTTCATCTTATGAAAGGCACTAAAAGTTTTTTTTGCTATATTGACACAAGAAGAAACTGGGATCAGCTGCAGGAGAGAGCGCTGGAAACCCAAAATAAAATCAGGAAATGGAAGCTTGTTGAGCTGAAACTGTGCAGGATTCTCCACCCTGGTCCACGATGACACCCATTGCTCCATTCACTCTCAGCAGCACAGCACGATCCCAGGCACGAGCGGACCCGGCCAGCCGAAGACTATGCACATTCAACACCCCTTTTAGCAGATTCTGCTACAACCGGATGCCATTCGGCATCATTTCGGCATCTGAAGTATTCCACCGCATTATGGAGCAGATGATGGAAGGCATCGAAGGGGTACGTGTATATGTGGACGATATCATCATTTGGTCCACCACTCCGCAGGAACACATGCATCGTCTTCGACGTGTCTTCACCCGCATACGGCAAAATGGCCTGCGTCTCAACCGTGCGAAGTGTGCTTTCGGCCAGACGGAGCTGAAATTCCTCGGGGACCACATCTCAAGGTCCGGGGTCCGTCCCGATGCAGACAAGGTTAGCGCCATCACAGCCATGCCACGACCGGCTGACAAGAAGGCTGTCTTAAGATTCCTGGGCATGGTCAACTTCCTTGGGAAGTTCATTCCCAACCTGGCTTCTCATACAACAAACATGCGCCATCTCGTAAAAAAATCGACGGAATTCAACTGGCACCAGTCGCATCAGCGGGAATGGGAGGAGCTCAAGCACAAACTGGTCACGGCACCAGTGCTGGCCTTCTTTGACACGACTCGCCCTACAAAGATCTCAACAGACGCCAGCCAATCTGGTATAGGAGCGGTACTCCTGCAAAAAGACAGCACGTCATCATGGGCCCCGGTTGCGTATGCCTCACGAGCCATGACCCCTACCGAACAGCGCTACGCGCAAATCGAAAAAGAATGCCTGGGCTTGTTAACTGGACTGGACAAGTTCCACGACTATGTGTATGGCCTGCCACGATTCACGGTCGAAACTGACCACCGCCCCCTGGTCAACATCATTAACAAAGACCTGAACGACATGACTCCTCGCCTCCAGCGCATCTTACTTAAACTCAGGAGGTACGATTTTGAACTGATCTACACTCCGGGGAAGGAACTCATCGTGGCGGACACTCTTTCCCGAGCAGTGAGCACACCACCAGATGCGGAGGGGTTCGTGCGTCAAATTGAGGCACACGTGACTCTGACAGCAGCAAATATGCCAGCTGATGATCCTAGTCTGGCCCACATACGCGCTGAGACGGCGACTGACCCTCTGCTGCAGCGAGTGATGCGCCACATGACGGAAGGGTGGCTAAAAGGGCAGTGCCCCCAGTTTTATAATGTGCGAGATGATCTCACCAATATAGACAGGGTCCTTATGAAATCGCATAGGATCGTTATTCCACACAGTGTGCGCCAGATGATTCTTCGTCAACTACACGAAGGCCACTTGGGCGTCGAAAAATGCAGACGAAGGGCCCGGGAGGCGGTATATTGGCCGGGTATTAATGAAGACATAGCCAACATGGTGCTCAACTGCACAACCTGTCAGAGGTTTCAGCCGGCGCAACCTCCGGAAACACTTCTACCACACGAGATGGTGACGTCCCCCTGGGCGAAGGTGGGTGTTGACCTATTTCACGCGCTCGGCAGAGATTACATTGTTATTATAGACTACTTCTCAAACTACCCGGAAGTCATGCCTCTCCATGATCTGACGTCGTCCGCAGTCATTGGGGCCTGCAAGGAAACGTTTGCTCGCCATGGCATTCCAAGGACTGTCATGTCAGACAATGGACCTTGTTTTGCCAGCCGTGAATGGTCGTCCTTTGCCGCAGCATATGGTTTCACTCATGTGACATCCAGCCCTCTGCATCCACAATCGAACGGGAAGGCTGAAAAGGGTGTCCACATCGCAAAGCGGCTCCTGTGCAAGG
The DNA here is from genome assembly GCF_047496885.1 of Scyliorhinus torazame. Taxonomy (NCBI): domain Eukaryota; kingdom Metazoa; phylum Chordata; class Chondrichthyes; order Carcharhiniformes; family Scyliorhinidae; genus Scyliorhinus; species Scyliorhinus torazame. The sequence goes on along the minus strand of NC_092728.1, from coordinate 110,451,933 downwards.
CGGCTGATGCCGGATCGGACTTTAACCTTGCCTTGCTGGCCTATCGATCGGCCCCGTTATCCACGGGCCTCTCGCCAGCGCAGCTACTAATGGGTCGCTCCCTCAGGACGACGGTACCTTCCGTCCTGGCACCGACAACAGACCATGAGGCGGTTCTTCGGAACATGCAACTGCAGCGTGATCGCCAGAAAGGTCGGTACGACACACGAGCGACGGACCTGCCCCCCCTGTCCTCCGGAGACAAAGTACGCGTCCATCAACCGTATGGTGGCTGGTCAGCACCGGCCGAAGTCCTCCGACAAGTGGCTCCCCGCTCGTTCCTGGTTCGCATGCCGGATGGTTCCGTGCGTCGCCGCAATCGGCGCGCCCTTCGCCGACTTCCACGCTCACAGCCACACAGCACGCCAGATCCTCAACAGGCTTCCGAGGATGACTTTGTGGAGCTGCCGCACATCACGCCCTTTCCATCGCCACCCATGGCCATGGCTGCACAGCAGCCGGTGGTTCTTGATCCACCCTTGAGGCGGTCAACCCGAATTCGTCGCAAACCCATTAGAATGGACTTATAATACAGTTCATATGTTTAATAAGTTGGACAATTTTACATGATAACCTGTTGTTGTTTATCGTTCCAGATGTCGTCTGACTGGACAACTGTTCAAATTTTCTTTTCTTCTTCTCTCGTTCGCATTTCTGTTATGTTATGGTACAACTGGATTCATGTGACGCACTCGACATCGCCCCATGTACATAGTTCCGTCATAGACACATGCTGCACACGACACACACACACTCTTAGATGCACTCACGTCACGATCATATTTATCACCACGTAGGCACATATCTTTGTAAAAAGGGGGGATGTCATGATATTCAAACACACACATCATGATGGACACACTAACAGGCAAATCAGAGTACACAACACCACAACCAATCACAGACAAGAACACCAACCACATAAAAAGCACGAGCACGACACCTGGAGGTCAGTAGGTCTGGGGAGAAGGGAACAAGAAAGAGCTGTTGAAACACCACAAGCAGGGAGCCCCCCACGTGCAGAGTGCAAAGACCAAACTGTAAATAGTGAGTTTAAATAAAGAAGCGTTGTACCATATGCAACTGTGTTGGCTCATCTGTGTGTCAGAACACCCAACACCACAGACAGAGAGTTTGTCCGCGAACTGTGTTCCTCTCTCCACAGACGCTGCCAAACCTGCGGAGTTTCTCCAGGATCTTCTGTTTGTGTTTGATATTGGAGTGAATCGGCTGTGAATCCGAGAAAAAACAATCATTAAAGAGAGCAACAGTGGACCTTTCTGTAAGGCGGGGGTTAATACGGAGCCAGGATACAGGGCATCTAAACAAGAGAAAAATCACTTTGTGACTTTGAGTAGGCGAGGTTGTGTTTGGAATGTGTTTAACGTTTGCTGCGCTGTGAGTGGCTGTCACTGCTCTGGAGTGTAATCTCAGCATTCAACAATTACTGACCACAGATGTTTGGAATGAGGCAATAAGCAGAGTTGGCAGTGATTCACGTTGTGAAGTGATCCTATAGACCGTGTGCTGTAATGTTTCAGTGTTTCAGTCAAGGAGTCACAGAATCAACATGCTGCGAATTAATAGAGAACCATGGGCGACATTCTCCGACCCGGCATGAATCCCACCCCCGCCGGTTGCCGAAGTCTCCGGCACCGGATATTCGGCGGGGGCGGGAATCGCGCCGCGCCGGTTGGCGGGCCCCCCCCCGCTCGATTCTCCGGGCCGGATGGGCCGAAGTCCCGCCGATAAATTGCCTGTCCCGCCGGCGTAAATTAAATCACCTACCTTACCGGCGGGACAAGGCGGCGTGGGCGGGCTCCGGGGTCCTGGGGGGGGGACGCGGGGCGATCTGGCCCCGGGGGGTGCCCCCACGGTGGCCTGGCCCGCGATCGGGGCCCACCGATCCGCGGGCAGGCCTGTGCAGTGGGGGCGCTCTTTCCCTTCCGCCTCCGCCACGGTCTCCACCATGGCGGAGGTGGAAGAGACTCCCTCCACTGCGCATGCGCGGGAAACTGTCAGCGGCCGCTGACGCTCCCGCGCATGCGCCGCCCGGAGATGTCATTTCCGCGCCAGCTGGCGGGGCAACAAAGGCCGTTTCCGCCAGCTGGCGGGGCGGAAATTCCTCCGGCGTCGGCCTAGCCCCTCAATGTTGGGGCTCGGAGCATTCCGCACCTTTGGGGCGGCGCGATGCCCGTCTGATTGCCGCCGTTTTGGGCGCCAGTCGGCGGACATCGCGCCGTTTCCGGAGAATTTCGCCCCAGGTCTCCACATTCAAATCACTTTTCCATTTGCTGAACCTGTAGTAATCTGTGACAAGTGACAGAGTGAGAACAGTCAGTGATAAGACCATAAGTCCATAAGTCACAGGAGCAGAATTAGGCCACTCGGCCCATCGAGTCTGCTCCGCCATTCAATCATGGCTGATATTTTCTCATCCCCATTCTCCTGCCTTCTCCCCATAACCCCTGATCCCATTATTAATCAAGAACCTATCTATCTCGGTCTTAAAGACACTCAGTGAATTGGCCTCCACAGCCTTCTGCGGCAAAGAGTTCCACAGATTCACCACCCTCTGGCTGAAGAAATTCCTCCTCATCTCTGTTTTCAAGGATCGTCCCTTTAGTCTGAGATGGTGTCCTCTGCTTCTAGTTTTTCCTACAAGTGGAAACATCCTCTCCACGTCCACTCTATTCAGGCCTCGCAGTATCCTGTAAGTTTCAATAAGATCCCCCCTCATCCTTCTAAACTCCAACGAGTACAGACCCAGGGTCCTCAACCGTTCCTCATACAGCAAGCTCTTCATTCTGGGGATCATTCTTGTGAACCTCCTCTGGACCCTTTCCAAGGCCAGCACATCCTTCCTTAGATACGGGGCCCAAAACTGCTCACAATACTCCAAATGGGGTCTGACCAGAGCCTTATACAGCCTCAGAATTACATCCTTGCTTTTGTATTCTAGCCCTCTCGACATGAATGCTAACATCGCATTTGCCTTCCTAACTGTCGACTGAACCTGCACGTTAACCTTAAGAGAATCGTAAACAAGGACTCCCAAGTCCCTTTGTGCTTCTGATTTCCGAAGCCTTTACCCATTTAGAAAATTCCTCCATCCTCCTTCCAAAGTGCATAACCTGACACTTTTCCACATTGTATTTCATCTGCCACTTCGTTGCCCACTCTCCTAGCCTGTCCAAGTCCTTCTGCAGCCCCCTTGCTTCCTCAATACTACCTGTCCCTCTACAGATCTTTGATCATCTGCAAACTTAGCAACAGTGCCTTCAGTTCCTTCTTCCAGATCATTAACGTATATTGTAAAAAGTTGTGGTCCCAGCACCGACCCCTGAGGCACACCACTCGTCACCGGCTGCCATCCTGAAAAAGACCCCTTTATCCCCACTCTCTGCCTTCTGCCAGTCAGCCAATCCTCTATCCATGCCAGGATCTTACCCTGAACACCATGAGCTCTTAAGTTATTTAACAGTCTCCTGTGCGGCATCTTGTCAAAGGCCTTCTGGAAATCTAAATAAATCACGTCCACTGGTTCTCCTTTGTCTAACTTCCTTGTTACTTCCTCAAAGAACTCGAACAGATTTGTCAGACGTGACCTCCCCTTGACGAAGCCGTGCTGACTCAGTCCCATCATGCACTTCCAAATACTTCACAATCTCGGCCGGCCTTCTCCAATCCTGCGGTCAAGTTCTGACGCCGGTGTGAAAAGTGGCGTGAGCCACTCCGGCGTCACCGGGCCTCAAGTGGCGGGAAGCTAGTACGGCACAGAGTGGTGTCCGCAGCTCCGGCACCCGAAAGCCGGCGTGTCATGGCCGGCGGGAGTTTGCGCATGACCGTCGGTTCCTGTCACCGCGCCGGCCCCCGGGCAATAGTGCGGAGCCCTACAGGGGCCCGGCGCGGAGGAACATAGGCCCCCAACGGAACTAGCCCACCCACCGATCGGTAGGCCCCGATTGCGGGCCTCCACCCCGTCCCCCCACCAGGACGGCCCCCGCAGGCATAACTCCGAGGTGCCGCTGGATGGGACCATACAGAACCCACGCCGGCGGGATTTGGCTGAACCCGGGGGGGACTCGGCCTGTCGAGGCCCGAAGAATAGCCGGGGAGGGGCCGCTCTCAACGTCCCGCGACCGGCACGTCAGCGATCCCGCGGGCGCCCGAGAATCAGCGTCAGATAATCGGCAGGCCGGCGGCGGGGTGGCGGGGCCAGATTCCCGCGTCCCCGTCCCCCCCAGCGATTCTCCGTCCCGGCGCGGGGTCGGAGAACCCTGGCCCACAGCTTTAATAATCATAGAATCACTACAGAGCAGAATGAGGCCAATTGGTCCAGCAGGTCAACATAGAACATAGAAAATACAGCACAGAACAGGCCCTTCGGCCCACGATGTTGTGCCGAACCTTTGTCCTAGATTAATCATAGATTATCATTGAATTTACAGTGCAGAAGGAGGCCATTCGGCCCTTTGAGTCTGCACCGGCTCTTGGAAAGAGCACCCTACCCAAACTCAACACCTCCACCCAACACCAAGGGCAATTTGGACATTAAGGGCAATTTATCATTGGCCAATTCACCTAACCCGCACATCTTTGGACTGTGGGAGGAAACCGGAGCACCCGGAGGAAACCCACGCAGACACGGGGAGGACGTGCAGACTCCGCACAGACAATGACCCAATCCGGAATCGAACCTGGGACCATGGAGCTGTGAAGCAATTGTGCTATGCACAATGCTACCGTGCTGCCCTTAAGAACAAATAAATCTACACTATATCATTTTACCGTAATCCATGTACCTATCCAATAGCTGCTTGAAGGTCCCTAATGTTTCCGACTCAACTACTTCCACAGGCAGTGCATTCCATGCCCCCACTACTCTCTGGGTAAAGAACCTACCTCTGATATCCCTCCGATATCTTCCACCTTTCACCTTAAATTTATGTCCCCTTGTAATGGTGTGTTCCACCCGGGGAAAAAGTCTCTGACTGTCTACTCTATCTATTCCCCTGATCATCTTATAAACCTCTATCAAGTCGCCCCTCATCCTTCTCCGCTCTAATGAGAAAAGGCCTAGCACCCTCAACCTTTCCTCGTAAGACCTACTCTCCATTCCAGGCAACATCCTGGTAAATCTTCTTTGCACCTTTTCCAGAGCTTCCACATCCTTCCTAAAACCTTCCTAAAATGGTTCCTTCAACACCGACCCTTGGAAAGAGCACGCTACCTAGGACCACACCTCGACCCTTTCCCCGTAACCCAGTAATATCACATAACCTTTTGGACACTAAGGGCAATTTATCACGGCCAATCCACCTAACCTGCACATCTTTGGACTGTGGGAGAAAACCGGAGCACCCGGAGGAAACCCACGCAGACACGGGGAGAACGGGCAGACTCCACACAGACAGTGACCCAAGCCGGAATCGAACCCGGGTCCCTGGCGCTGTGGGCAGCAGTGCTAACCACTGTGCCACTCTAAAATCATACCAATGACCAAAGTCAGACTAAGCGGCCTATAATTTCCTACCTTCTGCCTACCTCCCTTAAACAGGGGTGTTACATTAGCCACTTTCCAGTCCTCTGGGACCCTCCCTGCCTCCAGTGATTCCTGAAAGATCATCACCAATGCCTCTGCAATCTCCTCAGCTATCTCTTTTAGAACCCTGGGATGTAGTCCATCCGGTCCAGGTGACTTATCCACCTTCAGACCTTTCAGTTTCCCAGAACCTTCCCCTTAGTAATGGCCACTGCACTCACCTCTGCCCCCTGGTTCTCCTGGAGCTCTGGCATCCCACTGGTGTCTTCCACCGTGAAGACTGATGCAAAGTAACTATTCAGTTCCTCTGCCATTTCTTTGTTCCCTATTATTACTTCTCCAGCCACATTTTCCAGTGGTCCAAAATAAATTCTTGCCTCTTTCTTACCTCTTATATATCGAAAAAAACACTTGCAACTTATTTTATATTACAAGCTAGTTTACACTCATGTTACATCTTCTCCCCACTTATTGCTTTTTTAGTTGTCCTCTGCTCGCTTTTAAAGGCTTCCCAATCCTCTGGTTTCCCACTAATCCTCGCCATTTTGTATGCTTTTGCTTTTATGTTGGTCCTTGACTTCCCTCGTCAGCCATGGGTGCCTTGTCCTCCCCTCAGCATGTTTCCTCCTCCTTGGGATGAATTTCTGTTGAGCCTCCCGAATAACCCCCCAAAACCCCTGCCATTGCTGTTCCACAGTCTTCCCTGCTCGGCACCTTTTCCAATCAACTCTGGCCAGCTCCTCCCTCATGTCTTTGCAGTTACCCTTATTTAATTGTGATACCGTTACATCTGATTGCAGCTTCTCCCTCTCAAACTGCAGGGTAAATTCTATCATATTGTGGTCACTGTTCCCTAAGGGTTCCTTCACCTTAAGTTCCCTAATCAAGTCTGCCTCATTACACGTCACCAAATCCAGAATTGCCTGTTCCCTAGTCGGCCCTGTCACAAGCTGCTGTTCGAAATAACCATCTCTTCGACATTCCACATAACTGAGACAATGATGTACAGGAGGCCCCCCAGTCAGGAATTTAAAACTGACTGCAGATATTCTGCTCACATCAATGTCATTGACGTGTTTTCTGTTACTCCTCAACCTCCCAATCTGAGGCTGTAGTTCCCTCCTCACCAGGGAAAAGGGTTAAAACTAGTCGAACTGCACAATCCGAACAGCAACCACAGAATGGGGAAGGAACACTGCCGCTGTACACCGGTGGGTTGTATTCAGAGGTGAGGGAAGGATGTGTAGTCGAAGATAACACTTGAGATAGGCAAATTTCTATTTAAAAAAGGGTTAAAGAGACATGGGGAACAGGTGGGGAAGTGGTTTTGAGACCAGGAAGGGATCAGCCAGGATCTGATTGGATGGCAGAGCAGGGAAGAGCTCCGAATCCCTATGACTTGTATTTTAATGGAGATAGTGTAGAGGGAGCTTTACTCTGTATCTAACCCCGTGCTGTACCTGTCCTGGGAGTGTTTGATGGGGACAGTGTCGAGGGACCTTTACTCTGTACCTAACCCCGTGCTGTACCTGTCCTGGGAGTGTTTGATGGGGACAGTGTCGAGGGACCTTTACTCTGTATCTCACCCCGTGCTGTACCTGTCCTGGGAGTGTTTGATGGGGACAGTGTAGAGGGAGCTTTACTCTGTATCTAACCCCGTGCTGTACCTGTCCTGGGAGTGTTTGATGGGGACAGTGTAGAGGGAGCTTTACTCTGTATCTAACCCCATGCTGTACCTGTCCTGGGAGTGTTTGATGGGGACAGTGTAGAGGGAGCTTTACTCTGTATCCAACCCCGTGCTGTACCTGTCCTGGGAGTGTTTGATGGGGACAGTGTAGACGGAGCTTTACTCTGTATCTAACCTCGTGCTGTACCTATCCTGGGAGTGTTTGATGGGGACAGTGTAGAGGGAGCTTTACTCTGTATCCAACCCCGTGCTGTACCTGTCCTGGGAGTGTTTGATGGGGACAGTGTAGACGGAGCTTTACTCTGTATCTAACCCCGTGCTGTACCTGTCCTGGGAGTGTTTGATGGGGACAGTGTAGAGGGAGCTTTACTCTGTATCCAACCCCGTGCTGTACCTGTCCTGGGAGTGTTTGATGGGGACAGTGTAGACGGAGCTTTACTCTGTATCTAACCTCGTGCTGTACCTGTCCTGGGAGTGTTTGATGGGGACAGTGTAGAGGGAGCTTTACTCTGTATCCAACCCCGTGCTGTACCTGTCCTGGGAGTGTTTGATGGGGACAGTGTAGAGGGAGCTTTACTCTGTATCTAACCCCGTGCTGTACCTGTCCTGGGAGTGTTTGATGGGGACAGTGTAGACGGAGCTTTACTCTGTATCTAACCTCGTGCTGTACCTGTCCTGGGAGTGTTTGATGGGGACAGTGTAGAGGGAGCTTTACTCTGTATCTCACCCCGTGCTGTACCTGTCCTGGGAGTGTTTGATGGGGACAGTGTAGAGGGAGCTTTACTCTGTATCTAACCCCGTGCTGTACCTGCCCTGGGAGTGTTTGATGGGGACAGTGTAGAGGGAGCTTTACTCTGTATCTAACCCCGTGCTGTACCTGTCCTGGGAGTGTTTGATGGGGACAGTGTAGAGGGAGCTTTACTCTGTATCTCACCCCGTGCTGTACCTGTCCTGGGAGTGTTTGATGGGGACAGTGTAGAGGGAGCTTTACTCTGTATCTAACCCCGTGCTGTACCTGTCCTGGGAGTGTTTAATGGGGACAGTGTAGGGGGAGCTTTATGCGGTGTGTATGTGGGTGATGTGTTTTGGGCTGTTTGGTTACAGTACAGAATGACAGTATGTGGCTGCCGTGTTTGTTCATTCTCTGTGAGTGATTAACCCATTCCTACTTACCCCCCCCCCCATTCCCCGCCGAGCCCCCCGATTTTCCCCTGTTAATTATTTCTGTTGATGTTTTTATTCAATTCTCTGATTGAAAACCTTGATTGAATCCGACTCCAGAACATATCAGGCAGCACATTCTGGATCCGAACCGCTCGCCGGGTGAATGGCTTTTCCTCACATGCCAACATTTCTTTGTTAGCCAATCACTTTGAACCTGATTCTCAATCATTGCACCGATGCGACAAGGTCCATAACTGCTCTGTCCTATTTGAAAGCCTCTGTCAAACCTCCTCTTTGCCTTCACTGCTCCTCGGAGTGCCAAACACACTCCTGCCAGACTGACGTTTACATTTACAGGAGCTGGAGCAGGTTCTGTCATTCCCACAAACTCCATGAACAACTTCGACTCTGAGTCAATGCTCAGTTTCGGCCCAAATAAAACAGGATATCGAGTCCCAGGGTGGGGAAGCTGGCGTGAGAGTCACATCTGTAGTTTGAGTTATGAGTATGTGTGGACAGTCAGTGCCTGCTGTTCTTTGAGGGTTGCATTTGTAAACATGGTCTCAATTCGAAGGTGTTTTAAGTGATTCGCTACCTGCAAACCACAGGAACAAGGTCCACCCAGACATCGCACAGAGAGTCATAGCCAGAGATCCAATGGAGCAGCGGATCACAGGGAAATATCGAGATAGGAAGCACAGGAGGCCATTCAGATTCCCGTGGCAGTAACAGCATTCAATTAGATCATAGCTGATCCCTATCGTAACTTACCCACGTTTGTTCCATAAGCTCACCACACAGAAATGAAAACCTCTCTCCACCTCAGTTCTAAATTCATCTCCAGACTCAGAAACTGGGGAAATGCAGCCGCATTTCCGCGGGGATTTTGAGAGCCAGGCCACAGAGTGGTGATGCCAGCTTGTTCGCACACAGGGTGTGTTGAAAATCTGCAACACCGTCTTAGAAATCTGACTGACAGACATCAAGAAGAAGAGACCCAGGGTCAGTATCCCCGGGGGTGAACAACAGGACTCATCCTCCCTCCTAAACTGTGGGCGGACAATCGCTGCACTGTCAGAGGGTCAGTACTGAGGGAGTGCTGCACTGTCAGAGGGTCAGTACTGAGGGAGAGCCGCACTGTCAGAGGGTCAGTACTGAGGAAGTGCCGCACTGTCAGAGGGTCAGTACTGAGGGAGTGCTGCACTGTCAGAGGGTCAGTACTGAGGGAGTGCTGCACTGTCAGAGGGTCAGTACTGAGGGAGTGCCGCACTGTCAGAGGGTCAGTACTGAGGGAGTGCAGCACTGTCAGAGGGTAAGTACTGAGGGAGTGCCGCACTGTCAGAGGGTCAGTACTGAGGGAGCGCCGCACTGTCAGAGGGTCAGTACTGAGGGAGTGCCGCACTGTCAGAGAGTCAGTACTGAGGGAGTGCCGCACTGTCAGAGAGTCAGTACTGAGGGAGTGCCGCACTGTCAGAGGGTCAGTACTGAGGGAGTGCCGCACTGTCAGAGGGTCAGTACTGAGGGTGTGCCGCACTGTCAGAGGGTCAGTACTGAGGGAGTGCCGCACGGTCAGAGGGTCAGTACTGAGGGAGTGCCGCACTGTCAGAGGGTCAGTACTGAGGGAGTGCCGCACTGTCAGAGGGTCAGTACTGAGGGAGGGCCTCACTGTCAGAGGGTCAGTACTGAGGGAGTGCCGCACTGTCAGAGAGTCAGTACTGAGGGAGGGCCTCACTGTCAGAGGGTCAGTACTGAGGGAGTGCCGCACTGTCAGAGAGTCAGGACTGAGGGAGTGCCGCACTGTCAGAGAGTCAGTACTGAGGGAGGGCCTCACTGTCAGAGGGTCAGTACTGAGGGAGTGCCGCACTGTCAGAGAGTCAGTACTGAGGAAGTGCCGCACTGTCAGAGGGTCAGTACTGAGGGAGTGCTGCACTGTCAGAGGGTCAGTACTGAGGGAGGGCCTCACTGTCAGAGGGTCAGTACTCAGGGAGTGCCGCACTGTCAGAGGGTCAGTACTGAGGGAGTGCTGCACTGTCAGAGGGTCAGTACTGAGGGAGTGCTGCACTGTCAGAGAGTCAGTACTGAGGGAGTGCCGCACTGTCAGAGGGTCAGTACTGAGGGAGTGCAGCACTGTCAGAGGGTCAGTACTGAGGGAGTGCCGCACTGTCAGAGGGTCAGTACTGAGGGAGCGCCGCACTGTCAGAGGGTCAGTGCTGAGGGAGTGCCGCACTGTCAGAGAGTCAGTACTGAGGGAGTGCCGCACTGTCAGAGAGTCAGTACTGAGGGAGTGCCGCACTGTCAGAGGGTCAGTACTGAGGGAGTGCCGCACTGTCAGAGGGTCAGTACTGAGGGTGTGCCGCACTGTCAGAGGGTCAGTACTGAGGGAGTGCCGCACTGTCAGAGGGTCAGTACTGAGGGAGTGCCGCACTGTCAGAGCGTCAGTACTGAGGGAGTGCCGCACTGTCAGAGGGTCAGTACTGAGGGAGTGCCACACTGTCTGAGGGTCAGTTCTGAGGGAGTGCCGCACTGTCAGAGGGTCAGTACTGAGGGAGTGCCGCACTGTCAGAGGGTCAGTACTGAGGGAGTGCCGCACTGTCAGAGGGTCAGTACTGAGGGAGTGCCGCACTGTCAGAGGGTCAGTACTGAGGGAGTGCTGCACTGTCAGAGGGTCAGTACTGAGGGAGTGCTGCACTGTCAGAGGGTCAGTACTGAGGGAGTGCCGCACTGTCAGAGGGTCAGTGCTGAGGGAGTGCTGCACTGTCAGTGGGTCAGTACTGAGGGAGTGCAGCACTGTCAGTGGGTCAGTACTGAGGGAGCGCCGCACTGTCAGAGGGTCAGTACTGAGGGAGTGCCGCACTGTCAGAGGGTCAGTACTGAGGGAGTGCTGCACTGTCAAAGGGTCAGTACTGAGGGAGTGCCGCACTGTCAGAGGGTCAGTACTGAGGGAGTGCCGCACTGTCAGAGGGTCAGTACTGAGGGAGTGCCGCACTGTCAGAGGGTCAGTACTGAGGGAGTGCTGCATTGTCAGAGGGTCAGTACTGAGGGAGTGCCGCACTGTGAGAGGGTCAGTACTGAGGGAGTGCCGCACTGTCAGAGGGTCAGTACTGAGGGAGTGCCGCACTGTCAGAGGGTCAGTACTGAGGGAGTGCTGCACTGTCAGAGGGTCAGTACTGAGGGAGTGCCGCACTGTCAGAGGGTCAGTACTGAGGGAGTGCCGCACTGTCAGAGGGTCAGTACTGAGGGAGTGCCGCACTGTCAGAGGGTCAGTACTGAGGGAGTGCTGCATTGTCAGAGGGTCAGTACTGAGGGAGTGCCGCACTGTGAGAGGGTCAGTACTGAGGGAGTGCCGCACTGTCAGAGGGTCAGTACTGAGGGAGTGCCGCACTGTCAGAGCGTCAGTACTGAGGGAGTGCCGCACTGTCAGAGGGTCAGTACTGAGGGAGTGCTGAACTGTCAGAGGGTCAGTACTGAGGGAGTGCCGCACTGTCAGAGGGTCAGTACTGAGGGAGTGCCGCACTGTCAGAGGGTCAGTACTGAGGGAGTGCTGCACTGTCAGAGGGTCAGTACTGAGGGAGTGCTGCACTGTCAGAGGGTCAGTACTGAGGAAGTGCCGCACTGTCAGAGGGTCAGTACTGAGGGAGTGCCGCACTGTCAGAGGGTCAGTACTGAGGGAGTGCCGCACTGTGAGAGGGTCAGTACTGAGGGAGTGCCGCACTGTCAGAGGGTCAGTACTGAGGGAGTGCTGCACTGTCAGAGGGTCAGTACTGAGGGAGTGCTACACTGTCAGAGGGTCAGTACTGAGGGAGCGCTGCACTGTCAGAGGGTCAGTACTGAGGGAGTTCCGCACTGTCAGAGGGTCAGTACTGAGGGAGTGCTGCACTGTCAGAGGGTCAGTACTGAGGGAGTGCCGCACTGTCAGAGGGTCAGAGGGTCAGTACTGAGGGAGTGCCGCACTGTCAGAGGGTCAGTACTGAGGGGGTGCTGCACTGTCAGAGGGTCAGAGGGTCAGTACTGAGGGAGTGCCGCACTGTCAGAGGGTCAGTACTGAGGGAGTTCCGCACTGTCAGAGGGTCAGTACTGAGGGAGTGCTGCATTGTCAGAGGGTCAGAGGGTCAGTACTGAGGGAGTGCCGCACTGTCAGAGGGTCAGTACTGAGGGAGTGCTGCACTGTCAGAGGGTCAGTACTGAGGGAGTGCCGCACTGTCAGAGGGTCAGTACTGAGGGAGTTCCGCACTGTCAGAGGGTCAGTACTGAGGGAGTGCTGCACTGTCAGAGGGTCAGTACTGAGGGAGTTCCGCACTGTCAGAGGGTCAGTACTGAGGGAGTGCTGCACTGTCAGAGGGTCAGAGGGTCAGTACTGAGGGAGTGCCGCACTGTCAGAGGGTCAGTACTGAGGGAGTGCCGCACTATCAGAGGGTCAGTACTGAGGGAGTGCTGCACTGTCAGAGGGTCGGTACTGAGGGAGTGCCGCACTGTCAGATGGTCAGTACTGAGGGAGTGCCGCACTGTCAGAGGGTCAGTACTGAGGGAGTGCTGCACTGTCAGAGGATCAGTACTGAGGGAGCGCTGCACTGTCAGAGGGTCAGTGCTGAGGGAGTGCCGCACTGTCAGAGAGTCAGTACTGAGGAAGTGCCGCACTGTCAGAAAGTCAGTACTGAGGGAGTGCCGCACTGTCAGAGGGTCAGTACTGAGGGAGTGCCGCACTGTCAGAGGGTCAGTACTGAGGGAGTGCCGCACTGTCAGAGGGTCAGTACTGAGGGAGTGTCGCACTGTCAGAGGGTCAGTACTGAGGGAGTGCCGCACTGTCAGAGGGTCAGTACTGAGGGAGTGCCGCACTGTCAGAGGATCAGTACTGCTGGGGAACATGTTCTAGTAGATTAAAGCCTTCAGTTATGAAATCACTTCGTGCATCAATTTAATCTACTAGACTTAAACTGGAAGGATGGATCTCCGAATCAAGCCGGAGTGCCTTCAACTCAGCCCCCACGCGGAGAACTCGGCTGCAATATTTAAACACTGGCTGGCGTGCTGTAAAGGCTACCTGGACACGGCCGGAGACACCCCCACTGAAGGACAGAAAATGCATCTCCTGCGCTCAAGGGTCAGCCCTGGGATCTACCCCCTTATTGAGGAGGCGGAGAACTATGATGCCACGATCGAACTGCTGGAAGGACATTATATCCGCCCTGCAAATCAGGTCTACGCTCGTCACCTGCTTGCGACTAGGCGGCAAAGCCCCGGGGAATCGTTGGAGGATTTCTACCGGGCGCTACTGGTGCTGGGCCGAAACTGTAGCTGCCCGCAAGTTTCGGGGAGCGAGCACACGGAACTTTTAATCAGGGCTGCCTTCGTAGCAGGTATGAGCTCCCCAGATATCCGCCGTAGGCTCCTAGAAAGGGACACTCTCGGACTTACAGAGGTACGGCCCTGGCAGGGTCCATGGACGTTGCCTACAGAAACGGGCAGTCCTATGCACCCGACCACGCGGCGGCCCCCTGGGCTGCGTGGCACCCCGCAGCGGCAGCCCCACAGACCTTCCCCCTGACCCCGCAGGCCTGCGCTGCGAGACGGCCCGCTAACGCCGCCGGACACCGCTGTTTCTTCTGCGGGCAGGCGAATCATCCCTGCCCGCGCTGCCCAGCCCGCACCGCCACCTGCAAAGGGTGCGGCAAGAAGGGCCACTTTGTGGGGGTCTGCCAGGCCCGCGGTGTGGCCGCAGTCTCTAGCGACTCCGGACCGCAGCGGCAACCCCCCCTTCAGGCCCCGACCGGCCAGCGCTCACCGCCACCCCCCTATCCCAGGGCCACATGCGACCCACGGGCGCGGCCATCTTACCCTCCGGACACCACGCTGGATGGGTGGGCGCCGCCATTTTGTCCATCCCCACCCCCATCTTGTTCATCCCCGACCACCATGTGCGACCCATGGGTGACGCCATCTTGGATGGGGCCCCAGGCCCCCAGCACGGCCGACTACACGCTGCCCGATCAGAACTCGCAACTGCGTCATCTGGCCTCGGTGACACTGGACCAAAGTCGACCCCGGACGCTCGCAACGGCTACAACGACGGTCTTCATCAACGGCCACGAGACATTTTGCCTGATTGACTCTGGGAGCACGGAAAGCTTTGTTCACCCCGACACGGTAAGGCGCTGTTCACTTGTTACCCACCCTGTAAACCAAAGGATCTCCCTGGCCTCCGGGTCACACTCGGTGGAGATAAAGGGGTTCTGCCTAGCGAACCTCACTGTCCAAGGCAGGAAATTCAACAAGTTCCGCCTGTATGTCCTGCCGCACCTCTGCGCGGCTACCCTCCTGGGGTTGGATTTCCAATGTAACTTGCAAAGCCTGACCTTCAAATTCGGCGGCCCTTTACCCCCCCTTACTGTCTGCGGCCTCGCGACCCTTAAAGTCGACCCGCCTTCCCTGTTTGCGAACCTCACCCCGGATTGCAAACCCGTCGCCACCAGGAGCAGACGGTACAGTGCCCAGGACCGGACCTTCATCAGGTCAGAGGTCCAAAGACTGCTGGGGGAAGGGGTCATTGAAGCGAGCAACAGTCCCTGGAGAGCTCAAGTAGTGGTGGTAAAGACCGGGGAGAAACATAGGATGGTCATCGACTACAGCCAGACCATCAACAGGTTTACGCAGCTGGATGCGTACCCTCTCTCCCGTATAGCCGACCTAGTAAACAGGATCGCGCAATACAAGGTCTTCTCCACGGTGGATCTCAAGTCCGCCTACCACCAGCTACCCCTCCGTACTAGTGACCGCCAGTACACTGCCTTCGAAGCAGATGGGCGGCTCTATCAATTTTTAAGAGTTCCCTTTGGTGTCACTAATGGGGTCTCGGTCTTCCAGCGAGAGATGGACCGAATGGTTGACCGGTACGGCTTACGCACAACGTTCCCGTATCTGGATAATGCCGCCATCTGTGGCCATGACCAGCAGGACCACGACACCAACCTCCGCAAATTCCTCCAGACCGCGAAAATCCTTAATCCGACATACAATAAGGATTTAGCACCAACAATCTAGCCATTTTAGGCTACGTAGTGCGAAGTGGAGCCATAGGCCCCGACCCTGAGCGCATGCGCCCCCTTATGGAGTTCCCCCTCCCTCACTGCCCCAAGGCCCTAAAGCGCTGCCTCGGCTTCTTCAGCTATTACGCCCAGTGGGTCCCCAATTACGCAGACAAAGCCCGACCCATAATCCAGTCCACAACCTTCCCCCTGTCGACGGAGGCCCGCCAGGCCTTCAGCCGCATCAAAGCAGACATTGCAAAGGCCACGATGCGCGCCATCGACGAGTCCCTCCCCTTCCAGGTCGAGAGCGATGCGTCCGACGTAGCTCTGGCGGCCACCCTCAACCAAGCGGGCAGACCCGTGGCCTTCTTCTCCCGGACCCTCCATGCTTCCGAAATTCGCCACTCCTCAGTCGAAAAAGAGGCACAAGCCATAGTAGAAGCTGTGCGACATTGGAGGCATTGCCTGGCCGGCAGGAGATTCACTCTCCTCACTGACCAACGGTCGGTGGCGTTCATGTTCGATAATGCATAGCGGGGCAAGATTAAAAACGACAAGATCTTGCAGTGGAGGATAGAACTCTCCACCTACAACTACGAGATCTTGTATCATCCCGGGAAGCTAAACGAGCCTCCTGATGCCCTGTCCCGCGCACTTGTGCCACCGCACAAGTGGACCGCCTCCGATCCCTCCACGAGGACCTCTGCCACCCTGGGGTCACTCGCTTTTTCCATTTTGTCAAGACCCGCAACCTGCCCTACTCCATCGAGGAGGTCAGGACAGTCACCAGGGACTGCCAAATCTGCGCGGAGTGCAAACCGCACTTCTACCGGCCAGAGAGGGCGCACCTGATAAAGGCTTCCCGTCCCTTTGAACGCCTCAGCATGGACTTCAAAGGCCCCCTCCCCTCCACCGACCGCAACACGTACTTCCTGAACGTGATTGACGAGTACTCCCGGTTCCCATTCGCCATCCCCTGCCCCGACATGACCGCAACCACCGCCATCAAGGCCCTCCAGGGCATCTTTACACTGTTCGGTTTCCCCGCGTACATACACAGTGACAGGGGGTCCTCCTTTATGAGCGACGAACTGCGTCAATTCCTGCTCAGCAAGGGCATCGCCTCGAGCAGGACGACCAGTTACAACCCCCGGGGTAACAGACAGGTAGAGAGGGAGAACGGAACGGTCTGGAAGACCGTCCTGCTGGCCCTACGGTCTAGGAATCTCCCAGTCTCCCGCTGGCAGGAAGTCCTCCCGGATGCCCTCCACTCGATCCGGTCGCTGCTCTGTACAACTACCAACCAGACACCTCACGAACGTTTCCTTGTTTTCCCCAGGAAGTCCTCCTCCGGGACCTCGCTCCCAACCTGGCTAGCGACACCCGGACCCATCCTGCTTCGGAAGCACGTGCGGGCGCACAAGTTGGACCCGTTGGTTGAGAGGGTCCACCTACTGCACGCTCACCCCCAGTACGCCTACGTGGCGTTCCCTGACGGCCGGCAAGATACAGTCTCCCTTCGGGACCTGGCGCCCGCCGGAACCCCATGCCCCCATGCGCACCCGAACCATTGCTCTCTCCGCCCCCCCCCCCCCCACAGCACTTCACTGGTGGGTCAGTACTCCCTCCGCTCCTACCTAGGCCAAGCCACCCACTGACTCCCCCTACAGGCGACCCCCCCCCCCCCCCACCCCGTGTCAACTTTTTGCCCCAACAGCGCCGCCTAGGGGTGACGAAGCAGCCAGGGAGGACGAAACCACGCTCCCGGAGTCGCAACCACCGGGACCCCCATCAGAATCACCACCGAAGCCCAGAAGGACGACCAGGCCACCCGATCGACTGATTGCTTTGCTGTGACTCTCACTGTGAACTTTGTAAATATCCTCGACAACACGGTACCTCCATACCTGGTCATACCATGTTAAAGGCAACTGTTACCGCTGACCACCACCCCCGCCGGACTCTTTTTTAACAGGGGGTGAATGTGGTA
This sequence comes from Scyliorhinus torazame, assembly GCF_047496885.1. Taxonomy (NCBI): domain Eukaryota; kingdom Metazoa; phylum Chordata; class Chondrichthyes; order Carcharhiniformes; family Scyliorhinidae; genus Scyliorhinus; species Scyliorhinus torazame. The sequence continues at coordinate 110,434,486 of NC_092728.1, read as the reverse complement.
GTACCAGGTATTACGGTACCTGAGAGGCTGATGACCATTGGTTAGACCCAGGAGTTTACCATTGGCTGTATTACAGAGCTCCGCCCTGAAGGCGGAGTATAAGAACCGGTGCCGTCCCAGCAGCCTTCACTTTCTGTACCGAAGCTGCTGGGGAACAGGTTCTAGTCGATTAAAGCCTTTAATTCTGAAATCACTTTGTCTTGAGTGTAATTGATCGCGCATCACAGAGTCCATGGATTTCTCAACAAATCACACGGACATTAGTCCGATTGTAAGTCAACCAATTGCAGTGAAGCTTCATCTTTCTCGTGGGGTTTTCCAATCTCCATCTTTGAAGATCCTGCCTTGGAATTCTCTGCAAATGTCCCTCACTCTCGGATGGCTTGAACAATGACCCACCCCAGGGAGTTTCAATCAGATTGTACGGAGCATGTTTACGAAGGAGAGAGGTAGACAGGGGAGAGGTTTAGGGAGGGAATTCCTGAGCTTGGGGCCCAGGTCGCTGATGACATGGTGCCAATGTTGGAGTGATGGAAATGGAGGACGTTCAATTGTCTGGAATTAGAGGAGCGCAGAGATCTTGGTGGGGGGGGCGGGGGGGGGGGGGGGGGGGAGCTGGAGGGAGGGGGTAAGGCCATGGAGGCATTTGAAAACAAGGATGAAAGTTTGAATACTGAGGCAGTCTGGGCTGGGTCCAGTGTCTGTCAGCAAGCACGGACCGGATTGGAGTAATGGGGGAAAGTCAGTGTGAGTTTGGTTATGGGGCAGCTGAGTTTGCGAATGAACCGCCGATCCTCCTCATCATGAGGGATCTCTAATGTTGAACTTTCACCTGAGCTAAGTGTAATCAAATTGCTCAATGTGGAATGACCCTATTTAGTGAGATCCAGCCGTTCCCAGTGTGCCTCAGCCTAGTTCCTGACTGATCCTTTTTTCCCACGGGATATGAGGCCACGATTGGAGCGGGGAGAGACACAGCCCGACTAGAATATCCAAGATTTAATCCGCAAAAGGCCAGAGACGGAATATTCCGAGGGGCCGGGAAACAGAACTGGAAAACTGATAGACATTGGAAATGACCCGCTGGGAAAGTTTGCTCGTTTAGAATCTCTTTGTTTTCATTTCGTAAACAGAAAGATTTCTGACCTTCAGTAATCTGAAAGTTGAAGATAATTGCAGAGTGAGTGTGTGAGTGGGTTATCATTGACATCAACAAACTACCCTTGCAAGCCTCAATGAAAAGTGTTTGGCTTTTTTAGGAAGTGAATGCTGAGGCTACGTGGCTGTTTGGGATAGCGCTGTTTGATCTTTCTATCTCCAGGGAAGCCAGCATTACTCAGAAAGCCTAATCTCGATGGAATGGAACCTCCTCTACCCAATGATGGCTGTGGGGCGGAGTTCATTTGTCAGGGCCTCTGACGGCTGCTTCACGTTGTGGAGAGATCAGGAATGTAACACACTGGATGGGGCCTGTGCTTTTACACAGAGCTGTGCGGTGTGCGGTGTGCAGGGTGCAGGGTGCAGGGTGCGGTGTGCGGTGTGCAGGGTGCAGGGTGCGGTGTGCAGGGTGCAGGGTGCAAGGTGCAGGGTGCAGGGTGCGGTGTGCAGGGTGCAGGGTGCAGGGTGCGGTGTGCAGGGTGCAGGGTGCGGGGTGCAGGGTGCGGTGTGCAGGGTGCAGGGTGCAGGGTGCAGGGTGCGGTGTGCAGGGTGCAGGGTGCGGTGTGCAGGGTGCAGGGTGCGGTGTGCAGGGTGCAGGGTGCAGGGTGCGGTGTGCAGGGTGCAGGGTGCGGTGTGCAGGGTGCAGGGTGCGGTCTGCAGGGTGCAGGGTGCGGGGTGCAAGGTGCGGTGTGCAGGGTGCGGTGTGCAGGTTGCGGTGTGCAGGGTGCAGGGCGCGGTGTGCAGGGTGCAGGGTGCAGGGTGCAGGGTGCAGGGTGCGGTGTGCAGGGTGCGGTGTGCAGGGTGCAGGGTGCAGTGTGCAGGGTGCAGGGTGCGGTGTGTAGGGTGCGGTGTGCAGGGTGCAGGGTGCAGGGTGCGGTGTACAGCGTGCGGTGTGCAGGGTGAGGTGTGCAGGGTGCAGGGTGCAAGGTGCGGTGTGTAGGTTGCGGTGTGCAGGGTGCAGGGTGCGATGTGCAAGGTGCAGGGTGCAGGGTGCAGTGTGCAGAGTGCAGGGTGCGGTGTGCAGGGTGCAGGGTGCAGGGTGCGGTGTGCAGGGTGCGGTGTGCAGGGTGCAGGGTGCAGGGTGCAGGGTGCGGTGTGCAGGGTGCAGGGTGCGGTGTGCAGGGTGCAGGGTGCGGTGTGCAGGTGCAGGGTGCGGTGTGCAGGGTGCAAGGTGCGGTGTGTAGGGTGCAGGGTGCAGGGTGCGGTGTGCAGGGTGCAGGGTGGACGGTGCGGTGTGCAGGGTGCAGGGTGCAGGGTGCGGTGTGCAGGGTGCAGGGTGCAGGGTGCGGTGTGCAGGGTGCAGGGTGGAGGGTGCGGTGTGCAGGGTGCAGGGTGCAGGGTGCAGGGTGCGGTGTGCAGGGTGCAGGGTGCAGGGTGCAGGGTGCGGTGTGCAGGGTGCAGGGTGCAGGGTGCGGTGTGCAGGGTGCAGGGTGCGGTGTGCAGGGTGCGGTGTGCGGTGTGCAGGGTGCAGGGTGCAGGGTGCAGTGTGCAGGGTGCAGGGTGCAGGGTGCGGTGTGCAGGCTGCAGGGTGCAGGGTGCAGGGTGCAGGGTGCGGTGTGCAGGGTGCAGGGTACGGTGTGCAGTGTGCAGGGTGCAGGGTGCAGGGTGCGGTGTGCAGGGCGCAGGGTGCAGGGTGCGGTGTGCAGGGTGCGGTGTGCAGGGTGCAGGGTGCAGGGTGCGGTGTGCAGGGTGCGGTGTGCAGGGTGCAGGGTGCGGGGTGCAGGGTGCAGGGTGAAGTGTGCAGGGTGCGGTGTGCGGTGTGCAGTGTGCAGGGTGCAGGGTGCACGGTGCGGTGTGCAGGGTGCAGGGTGCAGGGTGCAGGGGGTGCAGGGTGCAGGGTGCGGTGTGCAGGGTGTGGTGTGCAGGGTGCAGGTTGCAGGGTGCAGGGTGTGCAGGGTGCAGGGTGCGGTGTGCAGGGTGCAGGGTGCGGTGTGCATGGTGCAGGGTGCAGGGTGCGGTGTGCAGGGTGCGGTGTACAGGGTGCAGGGTGCGGTGTGCAGGGTGCAGGGTGCGGTGTGCAGGGTGCAGGGTGCGGTGTGCAGGGTGCAGGGTGCAGGGTGCGGTGTGCAGGGTGCAGGGTGCGGTGTGCAGGGTGCGGTGTGCAGGGTGCAGGGTGCGGTGTGCAGGGTGCAGGGTGCGGTGTGCAGGGTGCAGGGTGCAGGGTGCGGGGTGCAGGGTGCAGGGTGCAGGGTGCGGTGTGCAGGGTGCAGGGCGCAGGGTGCAGGGTGCGGTGTGCAGGGTGCAGGGTGCAGGTTGCGGTGTGCAGGGTGCAGGGTGCAGGGTGCGGTGTGCGGGGTGCGGTGTGCAGGGTGCGGTGTGCAGGGTGCAGGGTGCAGGGTGCGGTGTGCAGGGTGCGGTGTGCAGGGTGCAGGGTGCGGTGTGCAGGGTGCAGGGTGCGGTGTGCAGGGTGCAGGGTGCGGTGTGCAGGGTGCAGGGTGCAGGGTGCGGTGTGCAGGGTGCGGTGTGCAGGGTGCAGGGTGCAGGGTGCAGGGTGCGATGTGCAGGGTGCAGGGCGCAGGGTGCAGGGTGCAGGGTGCAGGGTGTGGTGTGCAGGGTGCAGGGTGCAGGGTGCGGGGTGCAGGGTGCAGGGTGCGGTGTGCAGGGTGCGGGGTGCAGGGTGCGGTGTGCAGGGTGCGGTGTGCAGGGTGCAGGGTGCAGGGTGCAGGGTGCTGGGTGCAGGGTGCAGGGTGCAGGGTGCGGTGTGCAGGGTGCAGGGTACAGGGTGCAGGGTGCGGTGTGCAGGGTGCAGGGTGCGGTGTGCAGGGTGCGGTGTGCAGGTTGCGGTGTGCAGGGTGCAGGGTGCGGTGTGCAGGGTGCGGTGTGCAGGGTGCGGTGTGCAGGGTGCAGGGTGCAGGGTGCAGGGTGCGGTGTGCGGTGTGCAGGGTGCAGGGTGCAGGGTGCGGTGTGCGGTGTGCAGGCTGCAGGGTGCAGGGTGCAGGGTGCGGTGTGCAGGGTGCAGGGTGCAGGGTGCGGTGTGCAGGGTGCAGGGTGCAGGGTGCGGTATGCAGGGTGCAGGGTGCAGGTTGCGGTGTGCAGGGTGCAGGGTGCGGTGTGCAGGGTGCGGTGTGCAGGGTGCGGTGTGCGGTGTGCAGTGTGCAGGGTGCAGGTTGCAGGGTGCGGTGTGCAGGGTGCAGGGTGCGGTGTGCAGGGTGCCGAGTGCAGGGTGCGGTGTGCAGGGTGCAGGGTGCGGTGTGCAGGGTGCGGTGTGCAGGGTGCGGGGTGCAGGGTGCAGGGTGCGGTGTGCAGGGTGCAGGGTGCCGTGTGCAGGGTGCAGGGTGCGGTGTGCAGGATGCAGGATGCGGTGTGCATGGTGCAGGGTGCAGGGTGCAGAGTGCAGGGTGCAGGGTGCAGGGTGCAGGGTGCGGTGTGCAGGGTGCAGGGTGCGGTGTGCAGGTTGCAGGGTGCGGTGTGCAGGGTGCGGTGTGCAGGGTCCAGGGTGCAGGGTGTGGTGTGCAGGGTGCAGGGTGCGGTGTGCAGGGTGCAGTGTGCAGGGTGCGGGGTGCGGTGTGCAGGGTGCAGGGTGCAGGGTGCAGGGTGCGGTGTGCAGGGCGCAGGGTGCAGGGTGCAGGGTGCGGTGTGCAGGGTGCGGTGTGCAGTGTGCAGTGTGCAGTGTGCAGTGTGCAGGGTGCAGGGTGCAGGGTGCAGGGTGCAGGGTGCAGGGTGCAGGGTGCGGTGTGCAGGGTGCAGGGTGCGGTGTGCAGGGTGCAGGGTGCAGGGTGCGGTGTGCAGGGTGCAGGGTGCGGTGTGCAGGGTGCAGGGTGCAGGGTGCAGGGTGCGGTGTGCAGGGTGCGGTGTGCAGGGTGCGGTGTGCAGGGTGCAGGGTGCAGGGTGCAGGGTGCAGTGTGCAGGGTGCAGGGTGCGGTGTGCAGGGTGCAGGGTGCAGGGTGCAGGGTGCGGTGTGCAGGGTGCAGGGTGCAGTGTGCAGTGTGCGGTGTGCAGGGTGCGGTGTGCAGGGTGCAGGGTGCGGTGTGCAGGGTGCAGTTTGCGGTGTGCAGGGTGCAGGGTGCAGGGTGCGGTGTGCGGTGTGCGGTGTGCAGGGTGCGGTGTGCAGGGTGCAGGGTGCAGGGTGCAGGGTGCGGTGTGCAGGGTGCAGTGTGCAGGGTGTGGTGTGCAGGGTGCAGGGTGCAGGGTGCGGTGTGCAGGGTGCGGTGTGCAGGGTGCGGTGTGCAGGGTGCAGGGTGCGGTGTGCAGGGTGCGGTGTGCAGGGTGCAGGGTGCGGTGTGCAGGGTGCAGGGTGCGGTGTGCAGGGTGCAGGGTGCGGTGTGCGGTGTGCGGTGTGCAGGGTGCAGGGTGCAGTGTGCAGGGTGCAGGGTGCGGTGTGCAGGGTGCAGGGTGCGGTGTGCGGTGTGCAGGGTGCAGGGTGCGGTGTGCAGGGTGCAGGGTGTGGTGTGCAGGGTGCGGTGTGCAGGGTGCAGGGTCATTCTGCTCCAGCAGAAAGGGCTGTTCTAATTTCCATGTTCACACTCTGACTGTAAACTCAGCGATCCAGAGTGCAATTCACACCAGGATAATCACCTTGTAAAAACTCCACTTCATCCTCAATCACTGAACCATCTTCTGTCACAACGAAGTTTATTTGTCTCGCGCCATGAATACAGTTAAAATCCCATGGGAGGCAGAAGCTCAGACCCTGTTGCATCACCAGGTGACCAGGAGCTGGGTCAAAGAGAGAGGGATTGAAAAGCCACTGAACAGGAGAGTGTGAGGTGGAGAGATTTAAATAGGAAATTCCTGAGCACAGGCTCCAGCTCTGAGAACCGACCCTGATACCCCCACAGAGACCCCTCGACCCTGATACCCTCCGACCCAGAGAACCCCCGACTCAGAGACCCCCCGACCCAGAGACCCCCCCGACCCAGAAACCGCCCGACCCAGAGACCCCTCGACCCTGATACCCTCCGACCCAGAGACCCCTCGACACTGATACCCTCCGACCCAGAGACCACTCGACACTGATACCCTCCGACCCAGAGACCCCTCGACACTGATACCCTCCGACCCAGAGACCCCTCGACACTGATACCCTCCGACCCAGAGACCCACCGACCCAGAGACCCCCCGACCCAGAGACCCCCCCGACCCAGAAACCCCCCCGACCCAGAGACCCCCCCCGACATAGAGACCTCCCGACCCCGATTCAGGGTGCAGTATTTCAGGGTACAGTATTTCAGGGTGTAGTATTTCAGGGTGCAGTATTTCAGGGTGCAGTATTTCAGGGTGCAGTATTTCAGGGTTCAGTATTTCAGGGTGCAGTATTTCAGGGTTCAGTGTTTCAGGGTGCAGTATTTCAGGGTGCATTATTTCAGAGTTCAGTATTTCAGGGTTCAGTATTTCAGGGTGCTGTATTTCAGAGTTCAGTATTTCAGGGTGCAGTATTTCAGGGTTCAGTATTTCAGAGTTCAGTATTTCAGGGTTCAGTATTTCAGGGTGCAGTATTTCAGGGTGTAGTATTTCAGGGTGTAGTATTTCAGGGTGTAGTATTTCCAGGTGCAGTGTTTCAGTGTGCAGTATTTCAGGGTTCAGTATTTCAGGGTTCAGTATTTCAGGGTGCAGTATTTCAGGGTTCAGTATTTCAGGGTGTAGTATTTCCAGGTGCAGTGTTTCAGTGTGCAGTATTTCAGGGTTCAGTATTTCAGGGTTCAGTATTTCAGGGTGCAGTATTTCAGGGAGCAGTATTTCAGGGTTCAGTATTTCAGGGTGCAGTATTTCAGGGTGCAGTATTTCAGGGTTCAGTATTTCATAGTTCAGTATTTCAGGGTGTAGTATTTCAGGGTTCAGTATTTCAGGGTTCAGTATTTCAGGGTGCAGTATTTCAGGGTGCAGTATTTCAGGGTGCAGTATTTCAGGGTTCAGTATTTCAGGGTGTAGTATTTCCAGGTGCAGTGTTTCAGTGTGCAGTATTTCAGGGTTCAGTATTTCAGGGTTCAGTATTTCAGGGTGCAGTATTTCAGGGAGCAGAATTTCAGGGTTCAGTATTTCAGGGTGCAGTATTTCAGGGTGCAGTATTTCAGGGTGCAGTATTTCAGGGTTCGGTATTTCAGTGTGCAGTATTTCAGGGTGCAGTATTTCAGGGTGCAGTATTTCAGGATGCAGTATTTCAGGGTTCAGTATTTCAGGGTGTAGTATTTCCAGGTGCAGTGTTTCAGTGTGCAGTATTTCAGGGTGCAGTATTTCAGGGTTCAGTGTTTCAGGGTTCAGTATTTCAGGGTGTAGTATTTCCAGGTGCAGTGTTTCAGTGTGCAGTATTTCAGGGTGCAGTATTTCAGGGTTCAGTGTTTCAGAGTTCAGTATTTCAGGGTGCAGTATTTCAGGGTTCAGTATTTCAGGGTGCAGTATTTCAGGGTTCAGTATTTCAGGGTGCAGTATTTCATGGTGCAGTATTTCAGGGTGCAGTATTTCAGGGTGCAGTATTTCAGAGTTCAGTATTTCAGGGTTCAGTATTTCTGGGTGCAGTATTTCTGGGTTCAGTATTTCAGGGTGCAGTATTTCAGGGTTCAGTATTTCAGGGTGCAGTATTTCATGGTGCAGTATTTCAGGGTGCAGTATTTCAGGGTTCAGTATTTCAGAGTTCAGTGTTTCAGGGTGCAGTATTTCAGGGTGCAGTATTTCAGAGTTCAGTATTTCAGAGTTCAGTATTTCAGAGTTCAGTATTTCAGGGTGCAGTATTTCAGGGTGCAGTATTTCAGGGTGCAGTATTTCAGGGTTCAGTATTTCACAGTTCAGTATTTCAGGGTGCAGTATTTCAGGGTGCAGTATTTCAGAGTTCAGTATTTCAGGGTGCAGTATTTCAGGGTGCAGTATTTCAGGGTGCAGTATTTCAGTGTGCAGTATTTCAGGGTTCAGTATTTCAGAGTTCAGTATTTCAGGGTGCAGTATTTCAGGGTGCAGTATTTCAGGGTGCAGTATTTCAAGGTGCAGTATTTCAGGGTGCAGTATTTCAGGTTCAGTATTTCAGGGTGCAGTATTTCAGGGTGCAGTATTTCAGGTTCAGTATTTCAGGGTGTAGTATTCCAGGGTGCCATATTTCAGGGTGCCGTATTTCAGGGTGCAGTATTTGCAGGTGCAGTATTTCAGGGTGTAGTATTTCAGGGTGCAGTATTTCAGGATTCAGTATTCCAGGATGCAGTATTCCAGGATGCAGTATTTCAGGATTCAGTATTACAGGATTCAGTATTACAGGATGCAGTATTACAGGGTGCAGTGTTTCAGGATGCAGTATTTCGAGGTGCAGTATTTCAGGGTGTAGTATTTCAGGGTTCAGTATTTCAGGGTGCAGTATTTCAGGGTGCAGTATTTCAGGGTTCAGTATTTCACAGTTCAGTATTTCAGGGTGCAGTATTTCAGGGTGCAGTATTTCAGAGTTCAGTATTTCAGGGTGCAGTATTTCAGGTGCAGTATTTCAGGGTGCAGTATTTCAGGGTTCAGTATTTCAGAGTTCAGTATTTCAGGGTGCAGTATTTCAGGGTGCAGTATTTCAGGGTGCAGTATTTCAAGGTGCAGTATTTCAGGGTGCAGTATTTCAGGTTCAGTATTTCAGGGTGCAGTATTTCAGGGTGTAGTATTTCAGGGTGCAGTATTTCAGGTTCAGTATTTCAGGGTGTAGTATTCCAGGGTGCCATATTTCAGGGTGCCGTATTTCAGGGTGCAGTATTTGCAGGTGCAGTATTTCAGGGTGTAGTATTTCAGGGTGCAGTATTTCAGGATTCAGTATTCCAGGATGCAGTATTCCAGGATGCAGTATTTCAGGATTCAGTATTACAGGATTCAGTATTACAGGATGCAGTATTACAGGGTTCAGTATTTCAGGGTTCAGTATTTCAAGTTGCAGTATTTCAGGGTGCAGTATTTCCAGGTGCAGTGTTTCAGGGTGCAGTATTTCAGGGTGCAGTATTTCAGGGTGCAGTATTTCCAGGTGCAGCATTTCAGTGTGCAGTATTTCAGGGTTCAGTGTTTCAGAGTTCAGTATTTCAGGGTGCAGTATTTCAGGGTGCAGTATTTCAGGGTTCAGTATTTCAGGGTGCAGTATTTCAGGGTGCAGTATTTCAGGCTGCAGTATTTCAGGGTTCAGTGTTTCAGGGTGTAGTATTTCAGTGTGCAGTATTCAGAGGTGCAGTATTTCAGGGTGCAGTATTTCAGGGTTAGGTATTTCAGGTTCAGTATTTCAGGGTGCAGTATTTCAGCGTGCAGTATTTCAGGCTGCAGTATTTCAGGGTTCAGTGTTTCAGGGTGTAGTATTTCAGTGTGCAGTATTCAGAGGTGCAGTATTTCAGGGTTAGGTATTTCAGGTTCAGTATTTCAGGGTGCAGTATTTCAGGGTGCAGTATTTCAGGGTGCAGTATTTCAGGGTTAGGTATTTCAGGTTCAGTATTTCAGGGTGCAGTATTTCAAGGTGCAGTATTTCAGAGTTCAGTATTTCAGAGTTCAGTATTTCAGGATTCAGTATTTCAGGGTGCAGTATTTCAGGGTCCAGTATTTCAGGGTTCAGTATTTCAGGGTGCAGTATTTCAGGGTGCAGTATTTCAGGGTGCAGTATTTCAGGGTGCAGTATTTCAGGGTGCAGTATTTCAGGGTGCAGTATTTCAGGGTGCAGTATTTCAGGGTTCAGTATTTCAGGGTGCAGTATTTCAGGGTGCAGTATTTCAGGGTGCAGTATTTCAGGGTTCAATATTTCAAGGTGCAGTATTTCAGGGTGCAGTGTTTCAGGGTTCAGTGTTTCAGGGTGCAGTATTTCAGGGTGCAGTATTTCAGGGTGCAGTATTTCAAGGTGCAGCATTTCAGGGTGCAGTATTTCAGGGTGCAGTATTTCAGGGTTCAGTGTTTCAGGGTGCAGTATTTCAGGGCTCAGTATTTCAGGGTTCAGTATTTCAGAGTTCAGTATTTCAGGATTCAGTATTTCAGGGTGCAGTATTTCAGGGTGCAGTATTTCAGGATGCAGTATTTCAGGGTGCAGTATTTCAGAGTTCAGTATTTCAGGATTCAGTATTTCAGGGTGCAGTATTTCAGGGTGCAGTATTTCAGGATGCAGTATTTTAGGGTTCAGTATTTCAGTGTGCAGTATTTCAGGGTTCAGTATTTCAGAGTTCAGTATTTCAGGGTGCAGTATTTCAGGGTGCAGTATTTCAAGGTGCAGTATTTCAGGGTTCAGTGTTTCAGGGTGCAGTATTTCAGGGTGCAGTATTTCAGGGTTCAGTATTTCAGAGTTCAGTATTTCAGGGTGTAGTATTTCAGGCTGCAGTATTTCAGGGGTCAGTATTTCAGGGTGCAGTTTTTCAGAGTTCAGTATTTCAGAGTTCAGTATTTCAGGGTGCAGTATTTCAGGGTGCAGTATTTCAGGGTGCAGTATTTCAGGGTGCAGTATTTCAGGGTCCAGTATTTCAGGGTGCATTATTTCAAGGTGCAGTATTTCAGGGTGCAGTATTTCAGGGTTCAGTATTTTAGGGTGCATTATTTCAAGGTGCAGTATTTCAGAGTTCAGTATTTCGAGGTGCAGTATTTCAGGGTGCAGTATTTCAGGGTGCAGTATTTCAGGGTGCAGTATTTCAGGGTGCAGTATTTCAGGGTTCAGTGTTTCAGGGTGCAGTATTTCAGAGTTCAGTATTTCAGGATTCAGTATTTCAGGGTGCAGTATTTCAGGGTGCAGTATTTCAGGGTGCAGTGTTTCAGGGTTCAGTATTTCAGAGTTCAGTATTTCAGGATTCAGTATTTCAGGGTGCAGTATTTCAGGGTGCAGTATTTCAGGGTGCAGTATTTCAGGGTGCAGTATTTCAAGGTTCAGTATTTCAGAGTTCAGTATTTTAGGGTGCATTATTTCAAGGTGCAGTATTTCAGGGTGCAGTATTTCAGGGTGCAGTATTTCAGAGTTCAGTATTTCAGGATTCAGTATTTCAGAGTTCAGTATTTCAGGGTGCAGTATTTCAGGGTGCAGTATTTCAGGGTTCAGTGTTTCAGGGTGCAGTATTTCAGGGTGCAGTATTTCAGGGTGCAGTATTTCAAGGTTCAGTATTTCAGAGTTCAGTATTTTAGGGTGCATTATTTCAAGGTGCAGTATTTCAGGGTGTAGTATTTCAGGTTCAGTATTTCAGGTTCAGTATTTCAGAGTTCAGTATTTCAGGGTGTAGTATTTCAGGGTTCAGTATTTCAAAGTTCAGTATTTCAGGGTGCAGTATTTCAGAGTTCAGTATTTCAGGGTGCAGTATTTCAGGGTGCAGTATTTCAGAGTTCAGTCTTTCAGGGTGCAGTATTTCAGGGTGCAGTATTTCAGGGAGCAGAATTTCATAGTTCAGTATTTCAGGGTGAATTATTTCAGGGTTCAGTATTTCAGGGTGCAGCATTTCAGGGTCCAGTAATTCAGGGTGCAGTATTTCAGGGTGCAGTATTTCAGGGAGCAGAATTTCATAGTTCAGTATTTCAGGGTATAGTATTTCAGGGTTCAGTATTTCAGGGTTCAGTATTTTAGGGTGCAGTATTTCAGGGTGCAGTATTTCAGGGTTCAGTATTTCAGGGTTCAGTATTTCAGGGTGCAGTATTTCAGGGTTCAGTATTTCAGGGTGTAGTATTTCAGGGTGTAGTATTTCAGGGTTCAGAATTTCACGGGTGCAGTATTTCAGGGTTCAGTATTTCAGGGTTTAGTATTTCAGGATGCAGTATTTCAGGGTGCAGTATGTCAGGGTACAGTATTTCAGGGTTCAGTATTTCAGGATGTAGTATTTCAGGGTTCAGTATTTCAGGGTGTAGTATTTCAGGGTTCAGTATTTCAGGGTTCAGTATTTCAGGGTGCAGTATTTCAGGGAGCAGTATTTCAGGGTTCAGTATTTCAGGGTGCAGTATTTCAGGGTGCAGTATTTCAGGGTTCAGTATTTCATAGTTCAGTATTTCAGGGTGTAGTATTTCAGGGTTCAGTATTTCAGGGTTCAGTATTTCAGGGTGCAGTATTTCAGGGTGTAGTATTTCTGGGTGCAGTATTTCAGGGTTCAGTATTTCAGGGTGTAGTATTTCCAGGTGCAGTGTTTCAGTGTGCAGTATTTCAGGGTTCAGTATTTCAGGGTTCAGTATTTCAGGGTGCAGTATTTCAGGGAGCAGTATTTCAGGGTTCAGTATTTCAGGGTGCAGTATTTCAGGGTGCAGTATTTCAGGGTGCAGTATTTCAGGGTTCGGTATTTCAGTGTGCAGTATTTCAGGGTGCAGTATTTCAGGGTGCAGTATTTCAGGATGCAGTATTTCAGGGTTCAGTATTTCAGGGTGTAGTATTTCCAGGTGCAGTGTTTCAGTGTGCAGTATTTCAGGGTGCAGTATTTCAGGGTTCAGTGTTTCAGGGTTCAGTATTTCAGGGTGTAGTATTTCCAGGTGCAGTGTTTCAGTGTGCAGTATTTCAGGGTGCAGTATTTCAGGGTTCAGTGTTTCAGAGTTCAGTATTTCAGGGTGCAGTATTTCAGGGTTCAGTATTTCAGGGTGCAGTATTTCAGAGTTCAGTATTTCAGGGTTCAGTATTTCTGGGTGCAGTATTTCTGGGTTCAGTATTTCAGGGTGCAGTATTTCAGGGTTCAGTATTTCAGGGTGCAGTATTTCATGGTGCAGTATTTCAGGGTGCAGTATTTCAGGGTCCAGTATTTCAGAGTTCAGTATTTCAGGGTGCAGTATTTCAGGGTGCAGTATTTCAGAGTTCAGTATTTCAGGGTGCAGTATTTCAGGGTGCAGTATTTCAGGGTGCAGTATTTCAGTGTGCAGTATTTCAGGGTTCAGTATTTCAGAGTTCAGTATTTCAGGGTGCAGTATTTCAGGGTGCAGTATTTCAGGGTGCAGTATTTCAAGGTGCAGTATTTCAGGGTGCAGTATTTCAGGTTCAGTATTTCAGGGTGCAGTATTTCAGGGTGTAGTATTTCAGGGTGCAGTATTTCAGGTTCAGTATTTCAGGGTGTAGTATTCCAGGGTGCCATATTTCAGGGTGCCGTATTTCAGGGTGCAGTATTTGCAGGTGCAGTATTTCAGGGTGTAGTATTTCAGGGTGCATTATTTCAGGATTCAGTATTCCAGGATGCAGTATTCCAGGATGCAGTATTTCAGGATTCAGTATTACAGGATTCAGTATTACAGGATGCAGTATTACAGGGTGCAGTGTTTCAGGATGCAGTATTTCGAGGTGCAGTATTTCAGGGTGTAGTATTTCAGGGTTCAGTATTTCAGGGTGCAGTATTTCAGGGTGCAGTATTTCAGGGTTCAGTATTTCACAGTTCAGTATTTCAGGGTGCAGTATTTCATGGTGCAGTATTTCAGAGTTCAGTATTTCAGGGTGCAGTATTTCAGGGTGCAGTATTTCAGGGTGCAGTATTTCAGGGTTCAGTATTTCAGAGTTCAGTATTTCAGGGTGCAGTATTTCAGGGTGCAGTATTTCAGGGTGCAGTATTTCAAGGTGCAGTATTTCAGGGTGCAGTATTTCAGGTTCAGTATTTCAGGGTGCAGTATTTCAGGGTGTAGTATTTCAGGGTGCAGTATTTCAGGTTCAGTATTTCAGGGTGTAGTATTCCAGGGTGCCATATTTCAGGGTGCCGTATTTCAGGGTGCAGTATTTGCAGGTGCAGTATTTCAGGGTGTAGTATTTCAGGGTGCAGTATTTCAGGATTCAGTATTCCAGGATGCAGTATTCCAGGATGCAGTATTTCAGGATTCAGTATTACAGGATTCAGTATTACAGGATGCAGTATTACAGGGTTCAGTATTTCAGGGTTCAGTATTTCAAGTTGCAGTATTTCAGGGTGCAGTATTTCCAGGTGCAGTGTTTCAGGGTGCAGTATTTCAGGGTGCAGTATTTCAGGGTGCAGTATTTCCAGGTGTAGCATTTCAGTGTGCAGTATTTCAGGGTTCAGTGTTTCAGAGTTCAGTATTTCAGGGTGCAGTATTTCAGGGTTCAGTATTTCAGGGTGCAGTATTTCAGGGTGCAGTATTTCAGGCTGCAGTATTTCAGGGTTCAGTGTTTCAGGGTGTAGTATTTCAGTGTGCAGTATTCAGAGGTGCAGTATTTCAGGGTGCAGTATTTCAGGGTTAGGTATTTGAGGTTCAGTATTTCAGGGTGCAGTATTTCAGGGTGCAGTATTTCAGGGTGCAGTATTTCAGGGTGCAGTATTTCTGGGTGCAGTATTTCAGGGTTCAGTATTTCAGGGTGTAGTATTTCCAGGTGCAGTGTTTCAGTGTGCAGTATTTCAGGGTTCAGTATTTCAGGGTTCAGTATTTCAGGGTGCAGTATTTCAGGGAGCAGTATTTCAGGGTTCAGTATTTCAGGGTGCAGTATTTCAGGGTGCAGTATTTCAGGGTGCAGTATTTCAGGGTTCGGTATTTCAGTGTGCAGTATTTCAGGGTGCAGTATTTCAGGGTGCAGTATTTCAGGATGCAGTATTTCAGGGTTCAGTATTTCAGGGTGTAGTATTTCCAGGTGCAGTGTTTCAGTGTGCAGTATTTCAGGGTGCAGTATTTCAGGGTTCAGTGTTTCAGGGTTCAGTATTTCAGGGTGTAGTATTTCCAGGTGCAGTGTTTCAGTGTGCAGTATTTCAGGGTGCAGTATTTCAGGGTTCAGTGTTTCAGAGTTCAGTATTTCAGGGTGCAGTATTTCAGGGTTCAGTATTTCAGGGTGCAGTATTTCAGAGTTCAGTATTTCAGGGTTCAGTATTTCTGGGTGCAGTATTTCTGGGTTCAGTATTTCAGGGTGCAGTATTTCAGGGTTCAGTATTTCAGGGTGCAGTATTTCATGGTGCAGTATTTCAGGGTGCAGTATTTCAGGGTCCAGTATTTCAGAGTTCAGTATTTCAGGGTGCAGTATTTCAGGGTGCAGTATTTCAGAGTTCAGTATTTCAGGGTGCAGTATTTCAGGGTGCAGTATTTCAGGGTGCAGTATTTCAGTGTGCAGTATTTCAGGGTTCAGTATTTCAGAGTTCAGTATTTCAGGGTGCAGTATTTCAGGGTGCAGTATTTCAGGGTGCAGTATTTCAAGGTGCAGTATTTCAGGGTGCAGTATTTCAGGTTCAGTATTTCAGGGTGCAGTATTTCAGGGTGTAGTATTTCAGGGTGCAGTATTTCAGGTTCAGTATTTCAGGGTGTAGTATTCCAGGGTGCCATATTTCAGGGTGCCGTATTTCAGGGTGCAGTATTTGCAGGTGCAGTATTTCAGGGTGTAGTATTTCAGGGTGCATTATTTCAGGATTCAGTATTCCAGGATGCAGTATTCCAGGATGCAGTATTTCAGGATTCAGTATTACAGGATTCAGTATTACAGGATGCAGTATTACAGGGTGCAGTGTTTCAGGATGCAGTATTTCGAGGTGCAGTATTTCAGGGTGTAGTATTTCAGGGTTCAGTATTTCAGGGTGCAGTATTTCAGGGTGCAGTATTTCAGGGTTCAGTATTTCACAGTTCAGTATTTCAGGGTGCAGTATTTCATGGTGCAGTATTTCAGAGTTCAGTATTTCAGGGTGCAGTATTTCAGGGTGCAGTATTTCAGGGTGCAGTATTTCAGGGTTCAGTATTTCAGAGTTCAGTATTTCAGGGTGCAGTATTTCAGGGTGCAGTATTTCAGGGTGCAGTATTTCAAGGTGCAGTATTTCAGGGTGCAGTATTTCAGGTTCAGTATTTCAGGGTGCAGTATTTCAGGGTGTAGTATTTCAGGGTGCAGTATTTCAGGTTCAGTATTTCAGGGTGTAGTATTCCAGGGTGCCATATTTCAGGGTGCCGTATTTCAGGGTGCAGTATTTGCAGGTGCAGTATTTCAGGGTGTAGTATTTCAGGGTGCAGTATTTCAGGATTCAGTATTCCAGGATGCAGTATTCCAGGATGCAGTATTTCAGGATTCAGTATTACAGGATTCAGTATTACAGGATGCAGTATTACAGGGTTCAGTATTTCAGGGTTCAGTATTTCAAGTTGCAGTATTTCAGGGTGCAGTATTTCCAGGTGCAGTGTTTCAGGGTGCAGTATTTCAGGGTGCAGTATTTCAGGGTGCAGTATTTCCAGGTGTAGCATTTCAGTGTGCAGTATTTCAGGGTTCAGTGTTTCAGAGTTCAGTATTTCAGGGTGCAGTATTTCAGGGTTCAGTATTTCAGGGTGCAGTATTTCAGGGTGCAGTATTTCAGGCTGCAGTATTTCAGGGTTCAGTGTTTCAGGGTGTAGTATTTCAGTGTGCAGTATTCAGAGGTGCAGTATTTCAGGGTGCAGTATTTCAGGGTTAGGTATTTGAGGTTCAGTATTTCAGGGTGCAGTATTTCAGGGTGCAGTATTTCAGGGTGCAGTATTTCAGGGTTAGGTATTTCAGGTTCAGTATTTCAGGGTGCAGTATTTCAGGATTCAGTATTTCAGGGTTCAGTATTTCAGGATTCAGTATTTCAGGGTGCAGTATTTCAGGGTCCAGTATTTCAGGGTTCAGTATTTCAGGGTGCAGTATTTCAGGGTGCAGTATTTCAGGGTGCAGTATTTCAGGGTGCAGTATTTCAGGGTGCAGTATTTCAGGGTCCAGTATTTCAGGGTTCAGTATTTCAGGGTGCAGTATTTCAGGGTGCAGTATTTCAGGGTTCAATATTTCAGGGTGCAGTATTTCAGGGTGCAGTATTTCAGGGTGCAGTATTTCAGGGTGCAGTATTTCAAGGTTCAGTATTTCAAGGTGCATTATTTCAAGGTGCAGTATTTCAGGGTGCAGTATTTCAGGGTTCAGTGTTTCAGGGTGCAGTATTTCAGGGCTCAGTATTTCAGGGTTCAGTATTTCAGAGTTCAGTATTTCAGGATTCAGTATTTCAGGGTGCAGTATTTCAGGGTGCAGTATTTCAGGGTGCAGTATTTCAGGGTGCAGTATTTCAGGGTGCAGTATTTCAGGGTTCAGTATTTCAAGGTGCAGTATTTCAGTGTGCAGTATTTCAGGGTGCAGTATTTCAGGGTCCAGTGTTTCAGGGTGTAGTATTTCAGGGTGCAGTATTTCAGGGTGCAGTATTTCAGAGTTCAGTATTTCAGGATTCAGTATTTCAGAGTTCAGTATTTTAGGGTGCATTATTTCAGGGTGCAGTATTTCAGAGTTCAGTATTTCAGAGTTCAGTATTTTAGGGTGCATTATTTCAAGGTGCAGTATTTCAGAGTTCAGTATTTCAGAGTTCAGTATTTCAGGGTGCAGTATTTCAGGGTGCAGTATTTCAGGCTGCAGTATTTCAGGGTGCAGTATTTCAGGGTGCATTATTTCAAGGTGCAGTATTTCAGGGTGCAGTATTTCAGGCTGCAGTATTTCAGGGTGCATTATTTCAAGGTGCAGTATTTCAGGGTGCAGTATTTCAGGGTTCAGTATTTTAGGGTGCATTATTTCAAGGTGCAGTATTTCAGAGTTCAGTATTTCGAGGTGCAGTATTTCAGGGTGCAGTATTTCAGGGTGCAGTATTTCAGGGTGCAGTATTTCAGGGTGCAGTATTTCAGGGTTCAGTGTTTCAGGGTGCAGTATTTCAGAGTTCAGTATTTCAGGATTCAGTATTTCAGGGTGCAGTATTTCAGCGTTCAGTATTTCAGAGTTCAGTATTTCAGGATTCAGTATTTCAGGGTGCAGTATTTCAGGGTGCAGTATTTCAGGGTGCAGTATTTCAAGGTTCAGTATTTCAGAGTTCAGTATTTTAGGGTGCATTATTTCAAGGTGCAGTATTTCAGGGTGCAGTATTTCAGGGTGCAGTATTTCAGAGTTCAGTATTTCAGAGTTCAGTATTTCAGGGTGCAGTATTTCAGGGTGCAGTATTTCAGGGTTCAGTGTTTCAGGGTGCAGTATTTCAGGGTGCAGTATTTCAGGTTCAGTATTTCAAGTTCAGTATTTCAGAGTTCAGTATTTCAGGGTGTAGTATTTCAGGGTTCAGTATTTCAAAGTTCAGTATTTCAGGGTGCAGTATTTCAGAGTTCAGTATTTCAGGGTGCAGTATTTCAGGGTGCAGTATTTCAGAGTTCAGTATTTCAGGGTGCAGTATTTCAGGGTGCAGTATTTCAGGGAGCAGAATTTCATAGTTCAGTATTTCAGGGTGAATTATTTCAGGGTTCAGTATTTCAGGGTGCAGCATTTCAGGGTCCAGTAATTCAGGGTTCAGTATTTCAGGGTGCAGTATTTCAACGTTCAGTATTTCAGGGTTCAGTATTTCAGGGTGCAGTATTTCAGGGTTCAGTATTTCAGGGTGTAGTATTTCAGGGTGTAGTATTTCAGGGTTCAGAATTTCAGGGTGCAGTATTTCAGGGTTCAGTATTTCAGGGTTTAGTATTTCAGGATGCAGTATTTCAGGGTGCAGTATGTCAGGGTACACTATTTCAGGGTTCAGTATTTCAGGATGTAGTATTTCAGGGTGCAGTATTTCAGGGTGTAGTATTTCAGGGTTCAGAATTTCAGGGTGCAGTATTTCAGGATGCAGTATTTCAGGGTGTAGTATTACAGGGTTCAGTATTTCAGGGTTCAGTATTTCAGGGTGCAGTATTTCAGGCTGCAGTATTTCAGGGTGCAGTATTTCAGGGTTCAGTATTTCTGGGTCCAGTATTTCAGGGTGCAGTATTTCAGGCTGCAGTATTTCAGGGTGCAGTATTTCAGGGTGCAGTATTTCAGGGTTCAGTATTTCTGGGTTCAGTATTTCAGGGTTTATTATTTCAGGATGCAGTATTTCAGGGTGCAGTATTTCAGGGTGCAGTATTTCAGCGTGCAGTATTTCAGGGTGCAGTATTTCAGGGTTCAATATTTCAGGGTGCAGTATTTCAGGGTGCCGTATTTCAGGGTGCAGTATTTCAGAGTTCAGTATTTCAGGGTGCAGTATTTCAGGGTGCAGTATTTCAGAGTTCAGTATTTCAGGGTGCAGTATTTCAGGGTGCAGTATTTCAGAGTTCAGTATTTCAGGGTGCAGTATTTCAGGGTGCAGTATTTCAGGGAGCAGAATTTCATAGTTCAGTATTTCAGGGTATAGTATTTCAGGGTTCAGTATTTCAGGGTTCAGTATTTTAGGGTGCAGTATTTCAGGGTGCAGTATTTCAGGGTTCAGTATTTCAGGGTTCAGTATTTCAGGGTGCAGTATTTCAGGGTTCAGTATTTCAGGGTGCAGTATTTCAGGGTGTAGTATTTCAGGGTTCAGAATTTCAGGGTGCAGTATTTCAGGGTTCAGTATTTCAGGGTGCAGTATTTCAGGCTGCAGTATTTCAGGGTGCAGTATTTCAGGGTTCAGTATTTCTGGGTCCAGTATTTCAGGGTGCAGTATTTCAGGCTGCAGTATTTCAGGGTGCATTATTTCAGGGTGCAGTATTTCAGGGTTCAGTATTTCTGGGTTCAGTATTTCAGGGTTTATTATTTCAGGGTGCAGTATTTCAGGGTGCAGTATTTCAGGGTGCAGTATTTCAGGGTGCAGTATTTCAGGGTTCAATATTTCAGGGTGCAGTATTTCAGGGTGCCGTATTTCAGGGTGCAGTATTTCAGGGTTCAGTATTTCAGGATGCAGTATTTCAAGGTGCAGTATTTCAGGGTTCAGTATTTCAGGGTGCAGTATTTCAAGGTGCAGTATTTCAGGGTGCAGTATTTCAGGGTGCAGTACTTCAGGGTGCAGTATTTCATGGTGCAGTATTTCAGGGTTCAGTATTTCAGTGTTCAGTATTTCAGGGTGCAGCATTTCAGGGTCCAGTAATTCAGGGTGCAGTATTTCAGGGTGCAGTATTTCAGGGAGCAGAATTTCATAGTTCAGTATTTCAGGGTATAGTATTTCAGGGTTCAGTATTTCAGGGTTCAGTATTTTAGGGTGCAGTATTTCAGGGTGCAGTATTTCAGGGTTCAGTATTTCAGGGTTCAGTATTTCAGGGTGCAGTATTTCAGGGTTCAGTATTTCAGGGTGTAGTATTTCAGGGCGTAGTATTTCAGGGTTCAGAATTTCAGGGTGCAGTATTTCAGGGTTCAGTATTTCAGGGTTTAGTATTTCAGGATGCAGTATTTCAGGGTGCAGTATGTCAGGGTACAGTATTTCAGGGTTCAGTATTTCAGGATGTAGTATTTCAGGGTGCGGTATTTCAGGGTGTAGTATTTCAGGGTTCAGAATTTCAGGGTGCAGTATTTCAGGATGCAGTATTTCAGGGTGTAGTATTACAGGGTTCAGTATTTCAGGGTTCAGTATTTCAGGGTGCAGTATTTCAGGCTGCAGTATTTCAGGGTGCAGTATTTCAGGGTTCAGTATTTCTGGGTCCAGTATTTCAGGGTGCAGTATTTCAGGCTGCAGTATTTCAGGGTGCAGTATTTCAGGGTGCAGTATTTCAGGGTTCAGTATTTCTGGGATCAGTATTTCAGGGTTTATTATTTCAGGATGCAGTATTTCAGGGTGCAGTATTTCAGGGTGCAGTATTTCAGGGTGCAGTATTTCAGGGTTCAATATTTCAGGGTGCAGTATTTCAGGGTGCCGTATTTCAGGGTGCAGTATTTCAGAGTTCAGTATTTCAGGGTGCAGTATTTCAGGGTGCAGTATTTCAGAGTTCAGTATTTCAGGGTGCAGTATTTCAGGGTGCAGTATTTCAGAGTTCAGTATTTCAGGGTGCAGTATTTCAGGGTGCAGTATTTCAGGGAGCAGAATTTCATAGTTCAGTATTTCAGGGTATAGTATTTCAGGGTTCAGTATTTCAGGGTTCAGTATTTTAGGGTGCAGTATTTCAGGGTGCAGTATTTCAGGGTTCAGTATTTCAGGGTTCAGTATTTCAGGGTGCAGTATTTCAGGGTTCAGTATTTCAGGGTGTAGTATTTCAGGGTGTAGTATTTCAGGGTTCAGAATTTCAGGGTGCAGTATTTCAGGGTTCAGTATTTCAGGGTGCAGTATTTCAGGCTGCAGTATTTCAGGGTGCAGTATTTCAGGGTTCAGTATTTCTGGGTCCAGTATTTCAGGGTGCAGTATTTCAGGCTGCAGTATTTCAGGGTGCAGTATTTCAGGGTGCAGTATTTCAGGGTTCAGTATTTCTGGGTTCAGTATTTCAGGGTTTATTATTTCAGGGTGCAGTATTTCAGGGTGCAGTATTTCAGGGTGCAGTATTTCAGGGTTCAATATTTCAGGGTGCAGTATTTCAGGGTGCCGTATTTCAGGGTGCAGTATTTCAGGGTTCAGTATTTCAGGGTGCAGTATTTCAGGGTGCAGTATTTCTGGGTTCAGTATTTCAGGGTGCAGTATTTCAGGGTGCAGTATTTCAGGATGCAGTATTTCAAGGTGCAGTATTTCAGGGTTCAGTATTTCAGGGTGCAGTATTTCAAGGTGCAGTATTTCAGGGTGCAGTATTTCAGGGTGCAGTACTTCAGGGTGCAGTATTTCAGGGTGCAGTATTTCAGGGTGCAGTATTTCAAGGTGCAGTATTTCAGGGTGCAGTATTTCAGGGTGCAGTATTTCAAGGTGCAGTATTTCAGGGTGCAGTATTTCAGGGTGCAGTATTTCAGGGTTCAGTATTTCAGGGTGCAGTATTTCAAGGTGCAGTATTTCAGGGTTAAGTATTTCAGTGTTCAGTATTTCAGGGTGCAGTATTTCAGGGTGCAGTATTTCAAGGTGCAGTATTTCAGGGTGCAGTATTTCAGGGTGCAGTACTTCAGGGTGCAGTATTTCAAGGTGCAGTATTTCAGTGTTCAGTATTTCAGGGTGTAGTATTTCAGGGTTCAGTATTTCAGGGTGCAGTATTTCAGGGTGCAGTATTTCAGGGTGCAGTATTTCAGGGTGCAGTATTTCAGGGTGCAGAATTTCAGGGTGCAGTATTTCAGGGTGCAGTATTTCAGGGTTCAGTATTTCAGGGTGTAGTATTTCAGGGTTCAGTATTTCAGGGTTCAGTATTTCAGGGTGCAGTATTTCAGGGTTCAGTATTTCAGGGTGTAGTATTTCAGGGTTCAGTATTTCAGGGTCCAGCATTTCAGGGTTCAGTATTTCAGGGTTCAGTATTTCAGGGTCCAGCATTTCAGGGTTCAGTATTTCAGGGTGCAGTATTTCAGGGTTCAGTATTTCAGGTTGTAGTATTTCAGGGTGCCGTATTTCAGGGTGCCGTATTTCAGGGTGCAGTATTTGGAGGTGCAGTATTTCAGGGTGTAGTATTTCGAGGTGCAGTATTTCAGTGTGCAGTATTTCAGGGTGCAGTATTTCAGGGTTCAGTATTTCAAAGTTCAGTATTTCAGGGTGCAGTATTTCAGAGTTCAGTATTTCAGGGTGCAGTATTTCAGGGTGCAGTATTTCAGAGTTCAGTATTTCAGGGTGCAGTATTTCAGAGTTCAGTATTTCAGGGTTCAGTATTTCAGGGTTCAGTATTTCAGGGTGCAGTATTTCAGGGTGCAGTATTTCAGCTTCAGTATTTCAGGATGCAGTATTTCAGGGTGCAGTATTTCAGGGTTCAATATTTCAGGGTGCAGTATTTCAGGGTGCAGTATTTCAGGGTGCAGTATTTCAGGGTGCAGTATTTCAGGGTGCAGTATTTCAAGGTTCAGTATTTCAAGGTGCAGTATTTCAAGGTGCAGTATTTCAGGGTCCAGTATTTCAGGGTTCAGTATTTCAGGGTGCAGTATTTCAGGGTGCAGTATTTCAGGGTTCAATATTTCAGGGTGCAGTATTTCAGGGTGCAGTATTTCAGGGTGCAGTATTTCAAGGTTCAGTATTTCAAGGTGCAGTATTTCAAGGTGCAGTATTTCAGGGTTCAGTGTTTCAGGGTGCAGTATTTCAGGGTGCAGTATTTCAGGGTGCAGTATTTCAAGGTGCAGTATTTCAGGGTGCAGTATTTCAGGGTGCAGTATTTCAGGGTGCAGTATTTCAGGGTTCAGTGTTTCAGGGTGCAGTATTTCAGGGCTCAGTATTTCAGGGTTCAGTATTTCAGAGTTCAGTATTTCAGGATTCAGTATTTCAGGGTGCAGTATTTCAGGGTGCAGTATTTCAGGGTGCAGTATTTCAGGGTGCAGTATTTCAGGGTGCAGTATTTCAGGGTGCAGTATTTCAGGGTGCAGTATTTCAAGGTGCAGTATTTCAGGGTTCAGTATTTCAAGGTGCAGTATTTCAGGGTGCAGTATTTTAGGGTGCATTATTTCAAGGTGCAGTATTTCAGGGTGCAGTATTTCAGGGTGCAGTATTTCAGAGTTCAGTATTTCAGGATTCAGTATTTCAGAGTTCAGTATTTCAGGGTGCAGTATTTCAGGGTGCAGTATTTCAGGGTTCAGTGTTTCAGGGTGCAGTATTTCAGGGTGCAGTATTTCAGGTTCAGTATTTCAGGTTCAGTATTTCAGAGTTCAGTATTTCAGGGTGTAGTATTTCAGGGTTCAGTATTTCAAAGTTCAGTATTTCAGGGTGCAGTATTTCAGAGTTCAGTATTTCAGGGTGCAGTATTTCAGGGTGCAGTATTTCAGAGTTCAGTATTTCAGGGTGCAGTATTTCAGGGTGCAGTATTTCAGGGAGCAGAATTTCATAGTTCAGTATTTCAGGGTATAGTATTTCAGGGTTCAGTATTTCAGGGTTCAGTATTTTAGGGTGCAGTATTTCAGGGTGCAGTATTTCAGGGTTCAGTATTTCAGGGTTCAGTATTTCAGGGTGCAGTATTTCAGGGTTCAGTATTTCAGGGTGTAGTATTTCAGGGTGTAGTATTTCAGGGTTCAGAATTTCAGGGTGCAGTATTTCAGGGTGCAGTATTTCAGGGTTTAGTATTTCAGGATGCAGTATTTCAGGGTGCAGTATGTCAGGGTACAGTATTTCAGGGTTCAGTATTTCAGGATGTAGTATTTCAGGGTGCAGTATTTCAGGGTGTAGTATTTCAGGGTTCAGAATTTCAGGGTGCAGTATTTCAGGATGCAGTATTTCAGGGTGTAGTATTACAGGGTTCAGTATTTCAGGGTTCAGTATTTCAGGGTGCAGTATTTCAGGCTGCAGTATTTCAGGGTGCAGTATTTCAGGGTTCAGTATTTCTGGGTCCAGTATTTCAGGGTGCAGTATTTCAGGCTGCAGTATTTCAGGGTGCAGTATTTCAGGGTGCAGTATTTCAGGGTTCAGTATTTCTGGGTTCAGAATTTCAGGGTTTATTATTTCAGGATGCAGTATTTCAGGGTGCAGTATTTCAGGGTGCAGTATTTCAGGGTTCAATATTTCAGGGTGCAGTATTTCAGGGTGCCGTATTTCAGGGTGCAGTATTTCAGAGTTCAGTATTTCAGGGTGCAGTATTTCAGGGTGCAGTATTTCAGAGTTCAGTATTTCAGGGTGCAGTATTTCAGGGTGCAGTATTTCAGAGTTCAGTATTTCAGGGTGCAGTATTTCAGGGTGCAGTATTTCAGGGAGCAGAATTTCATAGTTCAGTATTTCAGGGTATAGCATTTCAGGGTTCAGTATTTCAGGGTTCAGTATTTTAGGGTGCAGTATTTCAGGGTTCAGTATTTCAGGGTTCAGTATTTCAGGGTGCAGTATTTCAGGGTTCAGTATTTCAGGGTGTAGTATTTCAGGGTGTAGTATTTCAGGGTTCAGAATTTCAGGGTGCAGTATTTCAGGGTTCAGTATTTCAGGGTGCAGTATTTCAGGCTGCAGTATTTCAGGGTGCAGTATTTCAGGGTTCAGTATTTCTGGGTCCAGTATTTCAGGGTGTAGTATTTCAGGCTGCAGTATTTCAGGGTGCAGTATTTCAGGGTGCAGTATTTCAGGGTTCAGTATTTCTGGGTTCAGTATTTCAGGGTTTATTATTTCAGGGTGCAGTATTTCAGGGTGCAGTATTTCAGGGTGCAGTATTTCAGGGTGCAGTATTTCAGGGTTCAATATTTCAGGGTGCAGTATTTCAGGGTGCCGTTTTTCAGGGTGCAGTATTTCAGGGTTCAGTATTTCAGGGTGCAGTATTTCAGGGTGCAGTATTTCTGGGTTCAGTATTTCAGGGTGCAGTATTTCAGGGTGCAGTATTTCAGGATGCAGTATTTCAAGGTGCAGTATTTCAGGGTTCAGTATTTCAGGGTGCAGTATTTCAAGGTGCAGTATTTCAGGGTTCAGTATTTCAGGGTGCAGAATTTCATAGTTCAGTATTTCAGGGTTCAATATTTCAGGGTTCAGAATTTCAGGGTTCAGTATTTCAGGGTGCAGTACTTCAGGGTGCAGTATTTCATGGTGCAGTATTTCAGGGTTCAGTATTTCAGTGTTCAGTATTTCAGGGTGCAGTATTTCAGGGTGCAGTATTTCAAGGTGCAGTATTTCAGGGTGCAGTATTTCAGGGTGCAGTATTTCAGGATGCAGTATTTCAGGGTGCAGTATTTCAGGGTGCAGTATTTCATGGTGCAGTATTTCAGGGTTCAGTATTTCAGTGTTCAGTATTTCAGGGTGCAGTATTTCAGGGTGCAGTATTTCAAGGTGCAGTATTTCAGGGTTCAGTATTTCAGTGTTCAGTATTTCAGGGTGTAGTATTTCAGTGTTCAGTATTTCAGGGTGCAGTATTTCAGGGTGCAGAATTTCAGGGTTCGTATTTCAGGGTGTAGTATTTCAGGGTGCAGTATTTCAGGGTGCAGTATTTCAGGGTTCGTATTTCAGGGTGTAGTATTTCAGGGTTCAGTATTTCAGGGTTCAGTATTTCAGGGTGCAGTATTTCAGGGTTCAGTATTTCAGGGTGTAGTATTTCAGGGTTCAGTATTTCAGGGTCCAGCATTTCAGGGTTCAGTATTTCAGGGTTCAGTATTTCAGGGTCCAGCATTTCAGGGTTCAGTATTTCAGGGTGCAGTATTTCAGGGTTCAGTATTTCAGGTTGTAGTATTTCAGGGTGCCGTATTTCAGGGTGCCGTATTTCAGGGTGCAGTATTTGGAGGTGCAGTATTTCAGGGTGTAGTATTTCGAGGTGCAGTATTTCAGTGTGCAGTATTTCAGGGTGCAGTATTTCAGGGTTCAGTATTTCAAAGTTCAGTATTTCAGGGTGCAGTATTTCAGAGTTCAGTATTTCAGGGTGCAGTATTTCAGGGTGCAGTATTTCAGAGTTCAGTATTTCAGGGTGCAGTATTTCAGAGTTCAGTATTTCAGGGTTCAGTATTTCAGGGTTCAGTATTTCAGGGTTCAGTATTTCAGGGTGCAGTATTTCAGGGTGCAGTATTTCAGGTTCAGTATTTCAGGATGCAGTATTTCAGGGTGCAGTATTTCAGGGTTCAATATTTCAGGGTGCAGTATTTCAGGGTGCAGTATTTCAGGGTGCAGTATTTCAGGGTGCAGTATTTCAGGGTGCAGTATTTCAAGGTTCAGTATTTCAAGGTGCAGTATTTCAAGGTGCAGTATTTCAGGGTCCAGTATTTCAGGGTTCAGTATTTCAGGGTGCAGTATTTCAGGGTGCAGTATTTCAGGGTTCAATATTTGAGGGTGCAGTATTTCAGGGTGCAGTATATCAGGGTGCAGTATTTCAAGGTTCAGTATTTCAAGGTGCAGTATTTCAGGGTGCAGTATTTCAGGGTTCAGTGTTTCAGGGTGCAGTATTTCAGGGTGCAGTATTTCAGGGTGCAGTATTTCAAGGTGCAGTATTTCAGGGTGCAGTATTTCAGGGTGCAGTATTTCAGGGTGCAGTATTTCAGGGTTCAGTGTTTCAGGGTGCAGTATTTCAGGGCTCAGTATTTCAGGGTTCAGTATTTCAGAGTTCAGTATTTCAGGATTCAGTATTTCAGGGTGCAGTATTTCAGGGTGCAGTATTTCAGGGTGCAGTATTTCAGGGTGCAGTATTTCAGGGTGCAGTATTTCAGGGTTCAGTGTTTCAGGGTGCAGTATTTCAGAGTTCAGTATTTCAGGCTGCAGTATTTCAGGGTGTAGTATTTCAGGGTGCAGTATTTCAGGGTGCAGTATTTCAGAGTTCAGTATTTCAGGATTCAGTATTTCAGAGTTCAGTATTTTAGGGTGCATTATTTCAGGGTGCAGTATTTCAGAGTTCAGTATTTCAGAGTTCAGTATTTTAGGGTGCATTATTTCAAGGTGCAGTATTTCAGAGTTCAGTATTTCAGAGTTCAGTATTTCAGGGTGCAGTATTTCAGGGTGCAGTATTTCAGGGTGCAGTATTTCAGGGTGCATTATTTCAAGGTGCAGTATTTCAGGGTGCAGTATTTCAGGGTGCAGTATTTCAGGGTGCATTATTTCAAGGTGCAGTATTTCAGGGTGCAGTATTTCGAGGTGCAGTATTTCAGGGTGCAGTATTTCAGGGTGCAGTATTTCAGGGTTCAGTATTTTAGGGTGCATTATTTCAAGGTGCAGTATTTCAGAGTTCAGTATTTCGAGGTGCAGTATTTCAGGGTGCAGTATTTCAGGGTGCAGTATTTCAGGGTGCAGTATTTCAGGGTGCAGTATTTCAGGGTTCAGTGTTTCAGGGTGCAGTATTTCAGAGTTCAGTATTTCAGGATTCAGTATTTCAGGGTGCAGTATTTCAGGGTGCAGTATTTCAGGGTTCAGTATTTCAGAGTTCAGTATTTCAGGATTCAGTATTTCAGGGTGCAGTATTTCAGGGTGCAGTATTTCAGGGTGCAGTATTTCAGGGTGCAGTATTTCAAGGTTCAGTATTTCAGAGTTCAGTATTTTAGGGTGCATTATTTCAAGGTGCAGTATTTCAGTGTGCAGTATTTCAGGGTGCAGTATTTCAGGGTTCAGTGTTTCAGGGTGCAGTATTTCAGGGTGCAGTATTTCAGAGTTCAGTATTTCAGGGTGTAGTATTTCAGGGTTCAGTATTTCAAAGTTCAGTATTTCAGGGTGCAGTATTTCAGGGTGCAGTATTTCAGGGTGCAGTATTTCAAAGTTCAGTATTTCAGGGTGCAGTATTTCAAAGTTCAGTATTTCAGGGTGCAGTATTTCAGGGTGCAGTATTTCAGGGTGCAGTATTTCAGGGAGCAGAATTTCATAGTTCAGTATTTCAGGGTGAATTATTTCAGGGTTCAGTATTTCAGGGTGCAGCATTTCAGGGTCCAGTAATTCAGGGTGCAGTATTTCAGGGTGCAGTATTTCAGGGAGCAGAATTTCATAGTTCAGTATTTCAGGGTATAGTATTTCAGGGTTCAGTATTTCAGGGTTCAGTATTTTAGGGTGCAGTATTTCAGGGTGCAGTATTTCAGGGTTCAGTATTTCAGGGTTCAGTATTTCAGGGTGCAGTATTTCAGGGTTCAGTATTTCAGGGTGTAGTATTTCAGGGTGTAGTATTTCAGTGTTCAGAATTTCAGGGTGCAGTATTTCAGGGTTCAGTATTTCAGGGTTTAGTATTTCAGGATGCAGTATTTCAGGGTGCAGTATGTCAGGGTACAGTATTTCAGGGTTCAGTATTTCAGGATGTAGTATTTCAGGGTGCAGTATTTCAGGGTGTAGTATTTCAGGGTTCAGAATTTCAGGCTGCAGTATTTCAGGATGCAGTATTTCAGGGTGTAGTATTACAGGGTTCAGTATTTCAGGGTTCAGTATTTCAGGGTGCAGTATTTCAGGCTGCAGTATTTCAGGGTGCAGTATTTCAGGGTTCAGTATTTCTGGGTCCAGTATTTCATGGTGCAGTATTTCAGGCTGCAGTATTTCAGGGTGCAGTATTTCAGGGTGCAGTATTTCAGGGTTCAGTATTTCTGGGTTCAGTATTTCAGGGTTTATTATTTCAGGATGCAGTATTTCAGGGTGCAGTATTTCAGGGTGCAGTATTTCAGGGTTCAATATTTCAGGGTGCAGTATTTCAGGGTGCCGTATTTCAGGGTGCAGTATTTCAGAGTTCAGTATTTCAGGGTGCAGTATTTCAGGGTGCAGAATTTCAGAGTTCAGTATTTCAGGGTGCAGTATTTCAGGGTGCAGTATTTCAGAGTTCAGTATTTCAGGGTGCAGTATTTCAGGGTGCAGTATTTCAGGGAGCAGAATTTCATAGTTCAGTATTTCAGGGTATAGTATTTCAGGGTTCAGTATTTCAGGGTTCAGTATTTTAGGGTGCAGTATTTCAGGGTGCAGTATTTCAGGGTTCAGTATTTCAGTGTTCAGTATTTCAGGGTGCAGTATTTCAGGGTGCAGTATTTCAGGGTGCAGTATTTCAGGGTTCAGTATTTCAGGGTGTAGTATTTCAGGGTGTAGTATTTCAGGGTTCAGAATTTCAGGGTGCAGTATTTCAGGGTTCAGTATTTCAGGGTGCAGTATTTCAGGCTGCAGTATTTCAGGGTGCAGTATTTCAGGGTTCAGTATTTCTGGGTCCAGTATTTCATGGTGCAGTATTTCAGGCTGCAGTATTTCAGGGTGCAGTATTTCAGGGTGCAGTATTTCAGGGTTCAGTATTTCTGGGTTCAGTATTTCAGGGTTTATTATTTCAGGGTGCAGTATTTCAGGGTGCAGTATTTCAGGGTGCAGTATTTCAGGGTGCAGTATTTCAGGGTTCAGTATTTCAGGGTGCAGTATTTCAAGGTGCAGTATTTCAGGGTGCAGTATTTCAGGGTGCAGTACTTCAGGGTGCAGTATTTCATGGTGCAGTATTTCAGGGTTCAGTATTTCAGTGTTCAGTATTTCAGGGTGCAGTATTTCAGGGTGCAGTATTTCAAGGTGCAGTATTTCAGGGTGCAGTATTTCAGGGTGCAGTACTTCAGGGTGCAGTATTT
This sequence comes from Scyliorhinus torazame, assembly GCF_047496885.1. Classification (NCBI taxonomy): domain Eukaryota; kingdom Metazoa; phylum Chordata; class Chondrichthyes; order Carcharhiniformes; family Scyliorhinidae; genus Scyliorhinus; species Scyliorhinus torazame. The sequence continues at coordinate 110,404,803 of NC_092728.1, read as the reverse complement.
CAAGGTGCAGTATTTCAGGGTTCAGTATTTCAGGGTTCAGTATTTCAGGGTTCAGTATTTCAGGGTGCAGTATTTCAGGGTTCAGTATTTCAGGGTGCAGTATTTCAGGCTGCAGTATTTCAGGGTGCAGTATTTCAGGGTTCAGTATTTCTGGGTCCAGTATTTCAGGGTGCAGTATTTCAGGCTGCAGTATTTCAGGGTGCAGTATTTCAGGGTGCAGTATTTCAGGGTTCAGTATTTCTGGGTTCAGTATTTCAGGGTTTATTATTTCAGGGTGCAGTATTTCAGGGTGCAGTATTTCAGGGTGCAGTATTTCAGGGTGCAGTATTTCAGGGTTCAATATTTCAGGGTGCAGTATTTCAGGGTGCCGTATTTCAGGGTGCAGTATTTCAGGGTTCAGTATTTCAGGGTGCAGTATTTCAGGGTGCAGTATTTCTGGGTTCAGTATTTCAGGGTGCAGTATTTCAGGGTGCAGTATTTCAGGATGCAGTATTTCAAGGTGCAGTATTTCAGGGTGCAGTATTTCAGGGTGCAGTACTTCAGGGTGCAGTATTTCATGGTGCAGTATTTCAGGGTTCAGTATTTCAGTGTTCAGTATTTCAGGGTGCAGTATTTCAGGGTGCAGTATTTCAAGGTGCAGTATTTCAGGGTGCAGAATTTCAGGGTGCAGTATTTCAGGGTGTAGTATTTCAGGGTTCAGTATTTCAGGGTCCAGCATTTCAGGGTTCAGTATTTCAGGGTTCAGTATTTCAGGGTCCAGCATTTCAGGGTTCAGTATTTCAGGGTGCAGTATTTCAGGGTTCAGTATTTCAGGGTGTAGTATTTCAGGGTGCCGTATTTCAGGGTGCCGTATTTCAGGGTGCAGTATTTCAGGGTGTAGTATTTCGAGGTGCAGTATTTCAGTGTGCAGTATTTCAGGGTGCAGTATTTCAGGGTTCAGTGTTTCAGGGTGTAGTATTTCAGGGTTCAGTATTTCAAAGTTCAGTATTTCAGGGTGCAGTATTTCAGAGTTCAGTATTTCAGGGTGCAGTATTTCAGGGTGCAGTATTTCAGGGTTCAGTATTTCAGGGTTCAGTATTTCAGGATGCAGTATTTCAGGGTGCAGTATTTCAGGGTGCAGAATTTCATAGTTCAGTATTTCAGGGTGAATTATTTCAGGGTTCAGTATTTCAGGGTGCAGCATTTCAGGGTCCAGTAATTCAGGGTGCAGTATTTCAGGGTATAGTATTTCAGGGTTCAGTATTTCAGGGTTCAGTATTTTAGGGTGTAGTATTTCAGGGTGTAGTATTTCAGGGTTCAGTATTTCAGGGTTCAGTCTTTCAGGGTTCAGTATTTCAGGGTGTAGTATTTCAGGGTGTAGTATTTCAGGGTTCAGAATTTCAGGGTGCAGTATTTCAGGGTGCAGTATTTCTGGCTTCAGTATTTCAGGGTGCAGTATTTTAGGGTGCAGTATTTCAGGATGCAGTATTTCAAGGTGCAGTATTTCAGGGTGCAGTATTTCAGGGTTCAGTATTTCAGGGTGCAGTATTTCAAGGTGCAGTATTTCAGGGTGCAGTATTTCAGGGTGCAGTACTTCAGGGTGCAGTATTTCATGGTGCAGTATTTCAGGGTTCAGTATTTCAGTGTTCAGTATTTCAGGGTGTCGTATTCCAGGGTGCAGTATTTCAGGGTGCAGTATTTCAAGGTGCAGTATTTCAAGGTGCAGTATTTCAGGGTGCAGTACTTCAGGGTGCAGTATTTCAAGGTGCAGTATTTCAGGGTTCAGTATTTCAGTGTTCAGTATTTCAGGATGTCGTATTTCAGGGTGCAGTATTTCAGGGTGCAGAATTTCAGGGTCCAGTATTTCAGGGTGCAGTATTTCAGGGTGCAGTATTTCAGGGTCCAGCATTTCAGGGTTCAGTATTTCAGGGTGCAATATTTCAGGGTTCAGTATTTCAGGGTGTAGTATTTCAGGGTGCCGTATTTCAGGGTGCCGTATTTCAGGGTGAAGTATTTGGAGGTGCAGTATTTCAGGGTGTAGTATTTCAGGGTGCAGTATTTCTGGATTCAGTATTTCAGGATGCAGTATTACAGGGTGCAGTATTTCAGGGTGCAGTATTTCGAGGTGCAGTATTTCAGAGTTCAGTATTTCAGGGTGCAGTATTTCAGGATGCAGTATTTCGAGGTGCAGTATTTCAGGGTGCAGAATTTCAAGGATCAGCATTTCAAGGTGCAGTATTTCTGGGTTCAGTATTTCAGGGTGCAGTATTTCAGGGTACAGTATTTCAGGGTGCAGTATTTCAGGTTGCAGTATTTCAGGGTGTAGTATTTCAGGGTGTAGTATTTCAGGGTTCAGTATTTCAGGGTACAGTATTTCAGGGTTCAGTATTTCAGGGTGCAGTATTTCAGGGTGCAGTATTTCAGGGTGCAGAATTTCATAGTTCAGTATTTCAGGGTGAAGTATTTCAGGGTTCAGTATTTCAGGGTGCAGCATTTCAGGGTCCAGTAATTCAGCGTGCAGTATTTCAGGGTGTAGTATTTCAGGGTGTAGTATGTCAGGGTACAGTATTTCAGGGTTCAGTATTTCAGGATGTAGTATTTCAGGGTGTAGTATTTCAGGGTGTAGTATTTCAGGGTTCAGAATTTCAGGGTGCAGTATTTCAGGGTTCAGTATTTCAGGGTGCAGTATTTCAGGCTGCAGTATTTCAGGGTGCAGTATTTCAGGGTGCAGTATTTCAGGGTTCAGTATTTCTGGGTCCAGTATTTCAGGGTGCAGTATTTCTGGGTTCAGTATTTCAGGGTTCAGTATTTCTGGGTGCAGTATTTCTGGGTTCAGTATTTCAGGGTGCAGTATTTCAGGGTTCAGTATTTCAGGGTGCAGTATTTCAGGGTTCAGTATTTCAGGGTCCAGTATTTCAGGGTGCAGTATTTCAGGGTTCAGTATTTCAAGGTGCAGTATTTCAGGGTGCAGTATTTCAGGGTTCAGTATTTCAGGGTTTATTATTTCAGGATGCAGTATTTCAGGGTGCAGTATTTCAGGGTGCAGTATTTCAGGGTGCAGTATTTCAGGGTTCAATATTTCAGGGTGCAGTATTTCAGGGTGCCGTATTTCAGGGTGCAGTATTTCAGAGTTCAGTATTTCAGGGTGCAGTATTTCAGGGTGCAGTATTTCAGAGTTCAGTATTTCAGGGTGCAGTATTTCAGGGTGCAGTATTTCAGAGTTCAGTATTTCAGGGTGCAGTATTTCAGGGTGCAGTATTTCTGGGAGCAGAATTTCATAGTTCAGTATTTCAGGGTATAGTATTTCAGGGTTCAGTATTTCAGGGTTCAGTATTTTAGGGTGCAGTATTTCAGGGTGCAGTATTTCAGCGTTCAGTATTTCAGTGTTCAGTATTTCAGGGTGCAGTATTTCAGGGTTCAGTATTTCAGGGTGTAGTATTTCAGGGTTCAGAATTTCAGGGTGCAGTATTTCAGGGTTCAGTATTTCAGGGTGCAGTATTTCAGGCTGCAGTATTTCAGGGTGCAGTATTTCAGGGTTCAGTATTTCTGGGTCCAGTATTTCAGGGTGCAGTATTTCAGGCTGCAGTATTTCAGGGTGCAGTATTTCAGGGTGCAGTATTTCAGGGTTCAGTATTTCTGGGTTCAGTATTTCAGGGTTTATTATTTCAGGGTGCAGTATTTCAGGGTGCAGTATTTCAGGGTGCAGTATTTCAGGGTGCAGTATTTCAGGGTTCAATATTTCAGGGTGCAGTATTTCAGGGTGCCGTATTTCAGGGTGCAGTATTTCAGGGTTCAGTATTTCAGGGTGCAGTATTTCAGGGTGCAGTATTTCTGGGTTCAGTATTTCAGGGTGCAGTATTTCAGGGTGCAGTATTTCAGGATGCAGTATTTCAAGGTGCAGTATTTCAGGGTGCCGTATTTCAGGGTGCAGTACTTCAGGGTGCAGTATTTCATGGTGCAGTATTTCAGGGTTCAGTATTTCAGTGTTCAGTATTTCAGGGTGCAGTATTTCAGGGTGCAGTATTTCAGGGTGCAGTATTTCAGGGTGTAGTATTTCAGGGTTCAGAATTTCAGGGTGCAGTATTTCAGGGTTCAGTATTTCAGGGTGCAGTATTTCAGGCTGCAGTATTTCAGGGTGCAGTATTTCAGGGTTCAGTATTTCTGGGTCCAGTATTTCAGGGTGCAGTATTTCAGGCTGCAGTATTTCAGGGTGCAGTATTTCAGGGTGCAGTATTTCAGGGTTCAGTATTTCTGGGTTCAGTATTTCAGGGTTTATTATTTCAGGGTGCAGTATTTCAGGGTGCAGTATTTCAGGGTGCAGTATTTCAGGGTGCAGTATTTCAGGGTTCAATATTTCAGGGTGCAGTATTTCAGGGTGCCGTATTTCAGGGTGCAGTATTTCAGGGTTCAGTATTTCAGGGTGCAGTATTTCAGGGTGCAGTATTTCTGGGTTCAGTATTTCAGGGTGCAGTATTTCAGGGTGCAGTATTTCAGGATGCAGTATTTCAAGGTGCAGTATTTCAGGGTGCAGTATTTCAGGGTGCAGTACTTCAGGGTGCAGTATTTCATGGTGCAGTATTTCAGGGTTCAGTATTTCAGTGTTCAGTATTTCAGGGTGCAGTATTTCAGGGTGCAGTATTTCAAGGTGCAGTACTTCAGGGTGCAGTATTTCAAGGTGCAGTATTTCAGGGTTCAGTATTTCAGGGTGCAGTATTTCAGGGTTCAGTATTTCAGTGTTCAGTATTTCAGGGTTCAGTATTTCAGGGTGTAGTATTTCAGGGTGCAGAATTTCAGGGTGCAGTATTTCAGGGTGCAGTATTTCAGGGTCCAGCATTTCAGGGTTCAGTATTTCAGGGTTCAGTATTTCAGGGTCCAGCATTTCAGGGTTCAGTATTTCAGGGTGCAGTATTTCAGGGTTCAGTATTTCAGGGTGTAGTATTTCAGGGTGCCGTATTTCAGGGTGCCGTATTTCAGGGTGCAGTATTTCAGGGTGTAGTATTTCGAGGTGCAGTATTTCAGTGTGCAGTATTTCAGGGTGCAGTATTTCAGGGTTCAGTGTTTCAGGGTGTAGTATTTCAGGGTTCAGTATTTCAAAGTTCAGTATTTCAGGGTGCAGTATTTCAGAGTTCAGTATTTCAGGGTGCAGTATTTCAGGGTGCAGTATTTCAGAGTTCAGTATTTCAGGGTGCAGTATTTCAGAGTTCAGTATTTCAGGGTTCAGTATTTCAGGGTTCAGTATTTCAGGATGCAGTATTTCAGGGTGCAGTATTTCAGGGTGCAGAATTTCATAGTTCAGTATTTCAGGGTGAATTATTTCAGGGTTCAGTATTTCAGGGTGCAGCATTTCAGGGTCCAGTAATTCAGGGTGCAGTATTTCAGGGTATAGTATTTCAGGGTTCAGTATTTCAGGGTTCAGTATTTTAGGGTGTAGTATTTCAGGGTGTAGTATTTCAGGGTTCAGTATTTCAGGGTTCAGTCTTTCAGGGTTCAGTATTTCAGGGTGTAGTATTTCAGGGTGTAGTATTTCAGGGTTCAGAATTTCAGGGTGCAGTATTTCAGGGTGCAGTATTTCTGGCTTCAGTATTTCAGGGTGCAGTATTTTAGGGTGCAGTATTTCAGGATGCAGTATTTCAAGGTGCAGTATTTCAGCGTGCAGTATTTCAGGGTTCAGTATTTCAGGGTGCAGTATTTCAAGGTGCAGTATTTCAGGGTGCAGTATTTCATGGTGCAGTATTTCAGGGTTCAGTATTTCAGTGTTCAGTATTTCAGGGTGTCGTATTCCAGGGTGCAGTATTTCAGGGTGCAGTATTACAAGGTGCAGTATTTCAAGGTGCAGTATTTCAGGGTGCAGTACTTCAGGGTGCAGTATTTCAAGGTGCAGTATTTCAGGGTGCAGTATTTCAGGGTGCAGTATTTCAGGGTGCAGAATTTCAGGGTCCAGTATTTCAGGGTGCAGTATTTCAGGGTGCAGTATTTCAGGGTCCAGCATTTCAGGGTTCAGTATTTCAGGGTGCAGTATTTCAGGGTTCAGTATTTCAGGGTGTAGCATTTCAGGGTGCCGTATTTCAGGCTGCCGTATTTCAGGGTGCAGTATTTGGAGGTGCAGTATTTCAGGGTGTAGTATTTCAGGGTGCAGTATTTCTGGATTCAGTATTTCAGGATGCAGTATTACAGGGTGCAGTATTTCAGGGTGCAGTATTTCGAGGTGCAGTATTTCAGAGTTCAGTATTTCAGGGTGCAGTATTTCAGGATGCAGTATTTCGAGGTGCAGTATTTCAGGGTGCAGAATTTCAAGGATCAGCATTTCAAGGTGCAGTATTTCTGGGTTCAGTATTTCAGGGTGCAGTATTTCAGGGTACAGTATTTCAGGGTGCAGTATTTCAGGTTGCAGTATTTCAGGGTGTAGTATTTCAGGGTGTAGTATTTCAGGGTTCAGTATTTCAGGGTACAGTATTTCAGGGTTCAGTATTTCAGGGTGCAGTATTTCAGGGTGCAGTATTTCAGGGTGCAGAATTTCATAGTTCAGTATTTCAGGGTGAAGTATTTCAGGGTTCAGTATTTCAGGGTGCAGCATTTCAGGGTCCAGTAATTCAGCGTGCAGTATTTCAGGGTGTAGTATTTCAGGGTGTAGTATGTCAGGGTACAGTATTTCAGGGTTCAGTATTTCAGGATGTAGTATTTCAGGGTGTAGTATTTCAGGGTGTAGTATTTCAGGGTTCAGAATTTCAGGGTGCAGTATTTCAGGGTTCAGTATTTCAGGGTGCAGTATTTCAGGCTGCAGTATTTCAGGGTGCAGTATTTCAGGGTGCAGTATTTCAGGGTTCAGTATTTCTGGGTCCAGTATTTCAGGGTGCAGTATTTCTGGGTTCAGTATTTCAGGGTTCAGTATTTCTGGGTGCAGTATTTCTGGGTTCAGTATTTCAGGGTGCAGTATTTCAGGGTTCAGTATTTCAGGGTGCAGTATTTCAGGGTTCAGTATTTCAGGGTCCAGTATTTCAGGGTGCAGTATTTCAGGGTTCAGTATTTCAAGGTGCAGTATTTCAGGGTGCAGTATTTCAGGGTTCAGTATTTCAGAGTTCAGTATTTCAGGGTGCAGTACTTCAGGGTTCAGTATTTCAGGGTTTAGTATTTCAGGGTGCAGTAATTCAGGGTGCAATATTTCACCGTTCAGTATTTCAGGGTGCAGTAATTCTGGGTTCAGTATTTCAGTGGGCAGTATTTCAGGGTGCAGTATTTTGGGGGGCAGTATTTCAGGGTGTAGTATTTAAGGGTTCAGTATTTCAGGGTGTAGTATTTCAGGGTGTAGTATTTCAGGGTTCAGTATTTCAGGGTTCAGCATTTCAGGGTGCAGCATTTCAGGGTTTAATATTTCAGGGTGCAGTATTTCAGGGTGCAGTATTTTGGGGGGCAGTATTTCAGGGTGTTGTATTTCAGGGTTCTGTATTTCAGGGTTCAGTATTTCAGAGTTCAGTATTTCAGGGTGCAGTATTTCAGGGTGCAGTATTTCAGGGTGCAGTATTTCAAGGTGCAGTATTTGAGGGTGCAGTATTTCAGGGTTCAGTATTTCAGGGTGTAGTATTCCAGGGTGCCGTATTTCCGGGTGCCGTATTTCAGGGTGCAGTATTTGGAGGTGCAGTATTTCAGTGTGTAGTATTTCAGGGTGCAGTATTTCTGGATTCAGTATTTCAGGATGCAGTATTTCAGGTTGCAGTATTTCAGGGTGCAGTATTTCGAGGTGCAGTATTTCAGGGTTCAGTATTTCAGGGTGCAGTATTTCAGGATGCAGTATTTCGAGGTGCAGTATTTCAGGGATCAGTATTTCAGGATGCAGTATTTCAAGGATCAGCATTTCAAGGTGCAGTATTTCAGGGTGCAGTATTTCAGGGTGCAGTATTTTTGGGTGTAGTATTTCAGAGTTCAGTATTTCAGGGTGTAGTATTTCAGGGTGCAGTATTTTAGGGTGCAGTATTTCAGGATGCAGTATTTCAAGGTGCAGTATTTCAGCGTGCAGTATTTCAGGGTTCAGTATTTCAGGGTGCAGTATTTCAGGGTGCAGTATTTCAGGGTTCAGTATTTCAGTGTTCAGTATTTCAGGGTGTCGTATTCCAGGGTGCAGTATTTCAGGGTGCAGTATTACAAGGTGCAGTATTTCAAGGTGCAGTATTTCAGGGTGCAGTACTTCAGGGTGCAGTATTTCAAGGTGCAGTATTTCAGGGTGCAGTATTTCAGGGTGCAGTATTTCAGGGTGCAGAATTTCAGGGTCCAGTATTTCAGGGTGCAGTATTTCAGGGTGCAGTATTTCAGGGTCCAGCATTTCAGGGTTCAGTATTTCAGGGTGCAGTATTTCAGGGTTCAGTATTTCAGGGTGTAGCATTTCAGGGTGCCGTATTTCAGGCTGCCGTATTTCAGGGTGCAGTATTTGGAGGTGCAGTATTTCAGGGTGTAGTATTTCAGGGTGCAGTATTTCTGGATTCAGTATTTCAGGATGCAGTATTACAGGGTGCAGTATTTCAGGGTGCAGTATTTCGAGGTGCAGTATTTCAGAGTTCAGTATTTCAGGGTGCAGTATTTCAGGATGCAGTATTTCGAGGTGCAGTATTTCAGGGTGCAGAATTTCAAGGATCAGCATTTCAAGGTGCAGTATTTCTGGGTTCAGTATTTCAGGGTGCAGTATTTCAGGGTACAGTATTTCAGGGTGCAGTATTTCAGGTTGCAGTATTTCAGGGTGTAGTATTTCAGGGTGTAGTATTTCAGGGTTCAGTATTTCAGGGTACAGTATTTCAGGGTTCAGTATTTCAGGGTGCAGTATTTCAGGGTGCAGTATTTCAGGGTGCAGAATTTCATAGTTCAGTATTTCAGGGTGAAGTATTTCAGGGTTCAGTATTTCAGGGTGCAGCATTTCAGGGTCCAGTAATTCAGCGTGCAGTATTTCAGGGTGTAGTATTTCAGGGTGTAGTATGTCAGGGTACAGTATTTCAGGGTTCAGTATTTCAGGATGTAGTATTTCAGGGTGTAGTATTTCAGGGTGTAGTATTTCAGGGTTCAGAATTTCAGGGTGCAGTATTTCAGGGTTCAGTATTTCAGGGTGCAGTATTTCAGGCTGCAGTATTTCAGGGTGCAGTATTTCAGGGTGCAGTATTTCAGGGTTCAGTATTTCTGGGTCCAGTATTTCAGGGTGCAGTATTTCTGGGTTCAGTATTTCAGGGTTCAGTATTTCTGGGTGCAGTATTTCTGGGTTCAGTATTTCAGGGTGCAGTATTTCAGGGTTCAGTATTTCAGGGTGCAGTATTTCAGGGTTCAGTATTTCAGGGTCCAGTATTTCAGGGTGCAGTATTTCAGGGTTCAGTATTTCAAGGTGCAGTATTTCAGGGTGCAGTATTTCAGGGTTCAGTATTTCAGAGTTCAGTATTTCAGGGTGCAGTACTTCAGGGTTCAGTATTTCAGGGTTTAGTATTTCAGGGTGCAGTAATTCAGGGTGCAATATTTCACCGTTCAGTATTTCAGGGTGCAGTAATTCTGGGTTCAGTATTTCAGTGGGCAGTATTTCAGGGTGCAGTATTTTGGGGGGCAGTATTTCAGGGTGTAGTATTTAAGGGTTCAGTATTTCAGGGTGTAGTATTTCAGGGTGTAGTATTTCAGGGTTCAGTATTTCAGTGTTCAGCATTTCAGGGTGCAGCATTTCAGGGTTTAATATTTCAGGGTGCAGTATTTCAGGGTGCAGTATTTTGGGGGGCAGTATTTCAGGGTGTTGTATTTCAGGGTTCTGTATTTCAGGGTTCAGTATTTCAGAGTTCAGTATTTCAGGGTGCAGTATTTCAGGGTGCAGTATTTCAGGGTGCAGTATTTCAAGGTGCAGTATTTGAGGGTGCAGTATTTCAGGGTTCAGTATTTCAGGGTGTAGTATTCCAGGGTGCCGTATTTCCGGGTGCCGTATTTCAGGGTGCAGTATTTGGAGGTGCAGTATTTCAGTGTGTAGTATTTCAGGGTGCAGTATTTCTGGATTCAGTATTTCAGGATGCAGTATTTCAGGTTGCAGTATTTCAGGGTGCAGTATTTCGAGGTGCAGTATTTCAGGGTTCAGTATTTCAGGGTGCAGTATTTCAGGATGCAGTATTTCGAGGTGCAGTATTTCAGGGATCAGTATTTCAGGATGCAGTATTTCAAGGATCAGCATTTCAAGGTGCAGTATTTCAGGGTGCAGTATTTCAGGGTGCAGTATTTTTGGGTGTAGTATTTCAGAGTTCAGTATTTCAGGGTGTAGTATTTCAGGGTGCAGTATTTCAGGGTGCAGTATTTCAGGGAGCAGTATTTCAGGGTGCAGTATTTCAGGGTGTAATATTTCAGGGTGCAGTATTTCAGGGTGTAGTATTTCAGGTCCAGCATTTCAGGGTGCAGTATTTCAGGGTGCAGTATTTCAGGGTGAAGTATTTCAGGGTTCAGTATTTCAGGGTGCAGTATTTCAGGGTGCAGTATTTCAGGTGCTGTATTTCAGGGTCCAGTATTTCACTGTTCAGTATTTCAGGGTGCAGTACTTCAGGCTGCAGTATTTCAGGGTGCAGTATTTCAAGGTGCAGTATTTCAGGGTTCAGTAATTCAGGGTCCCGTATTTCAGGGTCCAGCATTTCAGGGTTCAGTATTTCAGGGTGCAGTATTTCAGGGTTCAGTATTTCAGGGTGTAGTATTTCAGGGTGCAGTATTTCAGTGTGCAGTATTTAGAGGTGCAGTGTTTCGGGGTGCAGTATTTCAGGGTGCAGTATTTCAGGGTGCAGTATTTCAGGTCCAGTATTTCGGGTGCAGTGTTTCGGGGTGCAGTGTTTCAGGTCCAGTATTTCGGGTGCAGTTTTTCGGGGTGCAGTATTTCAGGGTGCAGTATTTGTGGGTGTAGTATTTCAGGGTTCAGTATTTCAGGTCCAGTATTTCAGGGTGTAGTATTTCAGGGTGCAGTATTTCAGGTCCAGTATTTCAGGGTGCAGTATTTTTGGGTGTAGTATTTCAGGGTTCAGTATTTCAGGTCCAGTATTTCAGGGTGTAGTATTTCAGGGTTCAGTATTTCAGGGTGTAGTATTTCAGGGTGTAGTATTTCAGGGTTCAGCATTTCAGGGTGCAGCATTTCAGGGTTTAATATTTCAGGGTTCTGTATTTCAGGGTTCAGTATTTCAGAGTTCAGTATTTCAGGGTGCAGTATTTCAGGGTGCAGTATTTCAGGGTGCAGTATTTCAAGGTGCAGTATTTGAGGGTGCAGTATTTCAGGGTTCAGTATTTCAGGGTGTAGTATTCCAGGGTGCCGTATTTCCGGGTGCCGTATTTCAGGGTGCAGTATTTGGAGGTGCAGTATTTCAGTGTGTAGTATTTCAGGGTGCAGTATTTCTGGATTCAGTATTTCAGGATGCAGTATTTCAGGGTGCTGTGTTTCAGGGTGCAGTATTTCGAGGTGCAGTATTTCAGGGTTCAGTATTTCAGGGTGCAGTATTTCAGGATGCAGTATTTCGAGGTGCAGTCTTTCAGGGTTCAGTATTTCAGGGTTCAGTATTTCAGCGTGCAGTATTTCAGGATGCAGTATTTCGAGGTGCAGTATTTCAGGGTGCAGTATTTCAGGGTTCAGTATTTCAGGGTGCAGTATTTCAGGATGCAGTATTTCGAGGTGCAGTATTTCAGGGTTCAGTATTTTAGGGTGCAGTATTTCAAGGATCAGCATTTCAAGGTGCAGTATTTCAGGGTGCAGTATTTTTGGGTGTAGTATTTCAGGGTTCAGTATTTCAGGGTGTAGTATTTCAGGGTGCAGTATTTCAGGGTGCAGTACTTCAGGGAGCAGTATTTCAGGGTGCAGTATTTCAGGGTGTAATATTTCAGGGTGCAGTATTTCAGGGTGTAGTATTTCAGGTCCAGTATTTCAGGGTGCAGTATTTCAGGGTGCAGTATTTCAGGGTGAAGTATTTCAGGGTTCAGTATTTCAGGGTGCAGTATTTCAGGGTGCAGTATTTCAGGTGCTGTATTTCAGAGTCCAGTATTTCACTGTTCAGTATTTCAGGGTGCAGTACTTCAGGGTGCAGTATTTCAGGGTGCAGTATTTCAAGGTGCAGTATTTCAGGGTTCAGTAATTCAGGGTCCCGTATTTCAGGGTCCAGCATTTCAGGGTTCAGTATTTCAGGGTGCAGTATTTCAGGGTTCAGTATTTCAGGGTGTAGTATTTCAGGGTGCAGTATTTCAGTGTGCAGTATTTAGAGGTGCAGTGTTTCGGGGTGCAGTATTCAGGGTGCAGTATTTCAGGGTGCAGTATTTCAGGTCCAGTATTTCGGGTGCAGTGTTTCGGGGTGCAGTATTTCAGGTCCAGTATTTCGGGTGCAGTTTTTCGGGGTGCAGTATTTCAGGGTGCAGTATTTTTGGGTGTAGTATTTCAGGGTTCAGTATTTCAGGTCCAGTATTTCAGGGTGTAGTATTTCAGGGTGCAGTATTTCAGGTCCAGTATTTCAGGGTGCAGTATTTTTGGGTGTAGTATTTCAGGGTTCAGTATTTCAGGTCCAGTATTTCAGGTCCAGTATTTCAGGGTGTAGTATTTCAGGGTGCAGTATTTCAGGTCCAGTATTTCAGGGTGCAGTATTTCAGGGTGCAGTATTTCAGGGTGTAGTATTTCAGGGTGCAGTATTTCAGTGTGCAGTATTTCAGGGTGCAGTATTTCAGTGTGCAGTATTCAGAGGTGCAGTATTTCAGGTCCAGTATTTCAGGTTCAGTATTTCAGGGTTCAGTATTTCAGGGTGTAGTATTTCAGGGTGCAGTATTTCAGGGTGTAGTATTTCAGGGTGTAGTATTTCAGGGCGCAGTATTTCAGTGTGCAGTATTCAGAGGTGCAGTATTTCAGGTTCAGTATTTCAGGTTCAGTATTTCAGGGTTCAGTATTTCAGGGTGTAGTATTTCAGGGTGCAGTATTTCAGGGTGTAGTATTTCAGGGTGTAGTATTTCAGGGCGCAGTATTTCAGTGTGCAGTATTCAGAGGTGCAGTATTTCTGGTTCAGTATTTCAGGTTCAGTATTTCAGGGTTCAGTATTTCAGGGTGTAGTATTTCAGGGTGCAGTATTTCAGGGTACAGTATTTCAGGGTGCAGTATTTCAGGTTCAGTATTTCAGGGTGCGGTTTTTCAGGGTTCAGTATTTCAGGGTTCAGTATTTCAGAGTGCAGTATTCAGAGGTGCAGTATTTCAGGTCCAGTATTTCGGGTGCGGTTTTTCTGGGTTCAGTATTTCAGGGTTCAGTATTTCAGGGTGCAGTATTTCAGGGTTCAGTATTTCAGGGTGTAGTATTTCAGGGTCCTGTATTTCAGTGTTCAGTATTTCAGGGTTCAGTATTTCAGGGCTCAGTATTTCAGGGTGCAGTGTTTTCGGGTTCAGTATTTCAGGGTTTAGTATTTCAGGGTGCAGTAATTCAGGGTGTAGTATTTCAGGGTTCAGTATTTCAGTGTTCAGTATTTCAGGGTGCAGTATTTCAGGGTGCAGTATTTCAGGGTGCAATATTTCATCGTTCAGTATTTCAGGGTGCAGTAATTCTGGGTTCAGTGTTTCAGGGTTCAGTATTTCAGGGTGCAGTAATTCTGGGTTCAGTATTTCAGTGGGCAGTATTTCAGGGTGCAGTATTTTGGGGGGCAGTATTTCAGGGTGTAGTATTTAAGGGTTCAGTATTTCAGGGTGTAGTATTTCAGGGTGTAGTATTTCAGGGTTCAGTATTTCAGGGTTCAGCATTTCAGGGTTCAGCATTTCAGGGTTTAATATTTCAGGGTGCAGTATTTCAGGGTGCAGTATTTTGGGGGGCAATATTTCAGGGTGTTGTATTTCAGGGTTCTGTATTTCAGGGTTCAGTATTTCAGAGTTCAGTATTTCAGGGTGCAGTATTTCAGGGTGCAGTATTTCAGTGTTCAGTATTTCAGGGTGTTGTATTTCAAGGTGCAGTATTTCAAGGTGCAGTATTTCAGGGTGCAGTATTTCAGGGTTCAGTATTTCAGGGTGTAGTATTCCAGGGTGCCGTATTTCAGGGTGCCGTATTTCAGGGTGCAGTATTTGGAGGTGCAGTATTTCAGGGTTCAGTATTTCAGGGTGCAGTATTTGGAGGTGCAGTATTTCAGGTTCAGTATTTCAGGGTGTAGTATTTCAGGGTGTAGTATTTCAGGATGCAGTATTACAGGGTGCAGTATTTCAGGGTGTAGTATTTCAGGATGCAGTATTACAGGGTGCAGTATTTCAGGGTGCAGTATTTCTGGATTCAGTATTTCAGGATGCAGTATTACAGGGTGCAGTATTTCAGGGTGCAGTATTTCGAGGTGCAGTATTTCAGGGTTCAGTATTTCAGGGTGCAGTATTTCAGGATGCAGTATTTCGAGGTGCAGTATTTCAGGGTTCAGTATTTCAGGATGCAGTATTTCAAGGATCAGCATTTCAAGGTGCAGTATTTCAGGTTGTAGTATTTCAGGGTGCAGTATTTCAGGGTGTAGTATTTCAGGGTGCAGTATTTCCGGGTGCAGTATTTCCGGGTGCAGTATTTCCGGGTGCAGTATTTCAGGGAGCAGTATTTCAGGGTGCATTATTTCAGGGTATAATATTTCAGGGTGCAGTATTTCAGGGTGTAGTATTTCAGGTCCAGTAATTCATGGTGCAGTATTTCAGGGTGCAGTATTTCAGGGTGCAGTATTTCAGGGTGAAGTATTTCAGGGTTCAGTATTTCAGGGTGCAGTATTTCAGGGTGCAGTATTTCAGGTGCTGTATTTCAGGGTCCAGTATTTCACTGTTCAGTATTTCAGTGTGCAGTACTTCAGGGTGCAGTATTTCAGAGTGCAGTATTTCAGGGTGCAGTATTTCAAGGTGCAGTATTTCAGGGTTCAGTAATTCAGGGTCCCGTATTTCAGGGTCCAGCATTTCAGGGTTCAGTATTTCAGGGTTCAGTATTTCAGGGTGCAGTATTTAAGGGTTCAGTATTTCAGGGTGTAGTATTTCAGGGTGCAGTATTTCAGTGTGCAGTATTTAGAGGTGCAGTGTTTCGGGGTGCAGTATTTCAGGGTGCAGTATTTCAGGGTGCAGTATTTCAGGTCCAGTATTTCGGGTGCAGTGTTTCGGGGTGCAGTATTTCAGGTCCAGTATTTCGGGTGCAGTGTTTCGGGGTGCAGAATTTCAGGGTGCAGTATTTTTGTGTGTAGTATTTCAGGGTTCAGTATTTCAGGTCCAGTATTTCAGGGTGTAGTATTTCAGGGTGCAGTATTTCAGGTCCAGTATTTCAGGGTGCAGTATTTTTGGGTGTAGTGTTTCAGGGTTCAGTATTTCAGGTCCAGTATTTCAGGTCCAGTATTTCAGGGTGTAGTATTTCAGGGTGCAGTATTTCAGGTCCAGTATTTCAGGGTGCAGTATTTCAGGGTGCAGTATTTCAGGGTGCAGTATTTCAGTGTGCAGTATTTCAGGGTGCAGTATTTCAGGGTGCAGAATTTCAGGTCCAGTATTTCAGGTTCAGTATTTCAGGTTCAGTATTTCAGGGTTCAGTATTTCAGGGTGTAGTATTTCAGGGTGCAGTATTTCAGGGCGCAGTATTTCAGTGTGCAGTATTCAGAGGTGCAGTATTTCAGGTTCAGTATTTCAGGGTTCAGTATTTCAGGGTTCAGTATTTCAGGGTGCAGTATTTCAGGGTACAGTATTTCAGGATGCAGTATTTCAGGTTCAGTATTTCAGGGTGCAGTATTTCAGGGTTCAGTATTTCATGGTGCGGTTTTTCAGGGTTCAGTATTTCAGGGTTCAGTATTTCAGAGTGCAGTATTCAGAGGTGCAGTGTGTCAGGGTGCAGTATTTCAAGGTGCAGTATTTCAGGGTGCAGTATTTCACGGTTCAGTATTTCAGGGTGTAGTATTTCAGGGTGCAGCATTTCAGGGTGCAGTATTTCAGGGTGCAGTATTTCAGTGTGCAGTATTTCAGGGTGCAGTATTTCAGGGTGCAGAATTTCAGGTCCAGTATTTCAGGTTCAGTATTTCAGGTTCAGTATTTCAGGGTTCAGTTTTTCAGGGTGTAGTATTTCAGGGTGCAGTATTTCAGGGCGCAGTGTTTCAGTGTGCAGTATTCTGAGGTGCAGTATTTCAGGTTCAGTATTTCAGGTTCAGTATTTCAGGGTTCAGTATTTCAGGGTGTAGTATTTCAGGGTGCAGTATTTCAGGGTTCAGTATTTCAGGATGCAGTATTTCAGGTTCAGTATTTCAGGATGCAGTATTTCAGGGTGCAGTATTTCAGGTTCAGTATTTCAGGGTGCAGTATTTCAGGGTTCAGTATTTCATGGTGCGGTTTTTCAGGGTTCAGTATTTCAGGGTTCAGTATTTCAGGCTGCAGTATTTCAGGCTGCAGTATTTCAAGGTGCAGTATTTCAGGTTCAGTATTTCAGGGTGCAGTATTTCAGGGTTCAGTATTTCATGGTGCGGTTTTTCAGGGTTCAGTATTTCAGGGTTCAGTATTTCAGAGTGCAGTATTCAGAGGTGCAGTGTTTCAGGGTGCAGTATTTCAAGGTGCAGTATTTCAGGTCCAGTATTTCGGGTGCGGTTTTTCTGGGTTCAGTATTTCAGGGTTCAGTATTTCAGGGTGCAGTATTTCAGTGTGCAGTATTTAGAGGTGCAGTGTTTCAGGGTGCAGTATTTCAAGGTGCAGTATTTCAGGGTGCAGTATTTCACGGTTCAGTATTTCAGGGTGTAGTATTTCAGGGTGCAGTATTTCAGGGTGCAGTATTTCAAGGTGCAGTATTTCAGGTCCAGTATTTCAGGGTTCCGTATTTCAGGGTGCAGTATTTCAGGGTTCCGTAATTCAGGGTTCAGTATTTCAGTGTTCAGTATTTCAGGGTGCAGTATTTCAAGGTGCAGTATTTCAGGGTGCAGTATTTCAGGGTGCAGTACTTCAGGGTTCAGTAGTTCAGTGTTCAGTATTTCAGGGTCTAGTATTTCAAGGTGCAGTATTTCAAGGTGCAGTATTTCAAGGTGTAGTATTTCAGGGTTCAGTATTTCAGGGTACAGTATTTCAGGGTGTAGTATTTCAGGGTGCAGTATTTCAGGGTGCAGTATTTCAGGGTGCAGTATTTCAAGGTGCAGTATTTCAGGGTGCAGTATTTCAGGGTTCAGTATTTCAGAGTTCAGTATTTCAGGGTGCAGTATTTCAGGGTGCAGTATTTCAGGGTTCCGTAATTCAGGGTTCAGTATTTCAGTGTTCAGTATTTCAGGGTGCAGTATTTCGAGGTGCATTATTTCAGGGTTCAGTATTTCAGGGTGCAGTATTTCAGGATGCAGTATTTCGAGGTGCAGTATTTCAGGGTTCAGTAGTTCAGTGTTCAGTATTTCAGGGTGCAGTATTTCAGGGTGCAGTATTTCAGGGTGCAGTATTTCAGGGTCCAGCATTTCAGGGTTCAGTATTTCAGGGTGTAGTATTCCAGGGTCCAGCATTTCAGGGTTCAGTATTTCAGGGTGTAGTATTCCAGGGTGCAGTATTTCAGGGTGCAGTATTTCAGGGTTCAGTATTTCAGGGTGTAGTATTTCAGGGTGCAGTATTTCAGGGTTCAGTATTTCAGGGTGCAGTATTTCAGGGTGTCGTATTTCAGAGTTCAGTATTTCAGGGTGCAGTATTTCAGGGTGCAGTATTTCAGGGTGCAGTATTTCAGAGTTCAGTATTTCAGGGTGCAGTATTTCAGGGTGCAGTATTTCAGGGTGCAGTATTTCAGGGTCCAGCATTTCAGGGTTCAGTATTTCAGGGTGTAGTATTCCAGGGTCCAGCATTTCAGGGTTCAGTATTTCAGGGTGTAGTATTCCAGGGTGCAGTATTTCAGGGTGCAGTATTTCAGGGTTCAGTATTTCAGGGTGTAGTATTCCAGGGTGCCGTATTTCAGGGTGCAGTATTTGGAGGTGCAGTATTTCAGGGTTCAGTATTTCAGGGTGCCGTATTTCAGGGTGCAGTATTTCAGGGTTCAGTATTTCAGGGTGTAGTATTTCAGGGTCCGTATTTCAGGGTGCCGTATTTCAGGGTGCAGTATTTGGAGGTGCAGTATTTCAGGGTGTAGTATTTCAGGGTGCAGTATTTCTGGATTCAGTATTTCAGGATGCAGTATTACAGGGTGCAGTATTCCAGGGTGCCGTATTCCAGGGTGCCATATTTCAGGGTGCCGTATTTCAGGGTGCAGTATTTCAGGGTTCAGTATTTCAGGGTGTAGTATTTCAGGGTGCCGTATTTCAGGGTGCCGTATTTCAGGGTGCAGTATTTGGAGGTGCAGTATTTCAGGGTGTAGTATTTCAGGGTGCAGTATTTCTGGATTCAGTATTTCAGGATGCAGTATTACAGGGTGCAGTATTTCAGGGTGCAGTATTTCGAGGTGCATTATTTCAGGGTTCAGTATTTCAGGGTGCAGTATTTCAGGATGCAGTATTTCGAGGTGCAGTATTTCAGGGTGCAGTATTTCAGGTTGCAGTATTTCAGGGTGTAGTATTTTAGGGTGTAGTATTTCAGTGTTCAGTATTTCAGGGTACAGTATTTCAGGGTTCAGTATTTCAGGGTGTAGTATTTCAGGGTGTAGTATTTCAGGGTTCAGTATTTCAGGGTACAGTATTTCAGGGTTCAGTATTTCAGGGTGCAGTATTTCAGGGTTCAGTATTTCAGGATGCAGTATTTCAAGGATCCGCATTTCAAGGTGCAGTATTTCAGGTTGCAGTATTTCAGGGTGTAGTATTTCAGGGTGTAGTATTTCAGGGTTCTGTATTTCAGGGTACAGTATTTCAGGGTTCAGTATTTCAGGGTGCAGTATTTCAGGGTGCAGAATTTCATAGTTCAGTATTTCGGGGTGAAGTATTTCAGGGTTCAGTATTTCAGGGTGCAGCATTTCAGGGTCCAGTAATTCAGCATGCAGTATTTCAGGGTGTAGTATTTCAGGGTGCAGCATTTCAGGGTGTAGTATTTCAGGGTGTAGTATTTCAGGGTACAGTATTTCAGGGTTCAGTATTTCAGGGTGTAGTATTTCAGGGTGTAGTATTTCAGGGTACAGTATTTCAGGGTTCAGTATTTCAGGGTGTAGTACTTCAGGGTGTAGTATTTCAGGGTGTAGTATTTCAGGGTTCAGAATTTCAGGGTGCAGTATTTCAGGGTTCAGTATTTCAGGCTGCAGTATTTCAGGGTGCAGTAATTCAGGGTGCAGTATTTCAGGGTTCAGTATTTCTGGGTCCAGTATTTCAGGGTGCAGTATTTCTGGGTTCAGTATTTCTGGGTTCAGTATTTCTGGGTTCAGTATTTCAGGGTGCAGTATTTCAGGGTTCAGTATTTCAGGGTTCAGTATTTCAGGGTGCAGTATTTCAGGGTTCAGTATTTCAGGGTCCAGTATTTCAGGGTGCAGTATTTCTGGGTTCAGTATTTCAGGGTTCAGTATTTCTGGGTTCAGTATTTCTGGGTTCAGTATTTCAGGGTGCAGTATTTCAGGGTTCAGTATTTCAGGGTTCAGTATTTCAGGGTGCAGTATTTCAGGGTTCAGTATTTCAGGGTCCAGTATTTCAGGGTGCAGTATTTCAGGGTTCAGTATTTCAAGGTGCAGTATTTCAGGGTGCAGTATTTCAGGGTTCAGTATTTCAGAGTTCAGTATTTCAGGGTGCAGTATTTTAGGGTGCAGTATTTCAGGGTTCAGTATTTCAGGGCTCAGTATTTCAGGGTGCAGTGTTTTCGTGTTCAGTATTTCAGGGTTTAGTATTTCAGGGTGCAGTAATTCAGGGTGCAATATTTCAGCGTTCAGTATTTCAGGGTGCAGTAATTCTGGGTTCAGTATTTCAGTGGGCAGTATTTCAGGGTGCAGTATTTTGGGGGGCAGTATTTCAGGGTGTAGTATTTAAGGGTTCAGTATTTCAGGGTGTAGTATTTCAGGGTGTAGTATTTCAGGGTTCAGTATTTCAGGGTTCAGCATTTCAGGGTGCAGCATTTCAGGGTTTAATATTTCAGGGTGCAGTATTTCAGGGTGCAGTATTTTGGGGGGCAGTATTTCAGGGTGTTGTATTTCAGGGTTCTGTATTTCAGGGTTCAGTATTTCAGAGTTCAGTATTTCAAGGTGCAGTATTTGAGGGTGCAGTATTTCAGGGTTCAGTATTTCAGGGTGTAGTATTCCAGGGTGCCGTATTTCCGGGTGCCGTATTTCAGGGTGCAGTATTTGGAGGTGCAGTATTTCAGTGTGTAGTATTTCAGGGTGCAGTATTTCTGGATTCAGTATTTCAGGATGCAGTATTTCAGGATGCAGTATTTCGAGGTGCAGTATTTCAGGGTTCAGTATTTCAGGATGCAGTATTTCAAGGATCAGCATTTCAAGGTGCAGTATTTCAGGGTGCAGTATTTCAGGGTGCAGTATTTCAGGGAGCAGTATTTCAGGATGCAGTATTTCAAGGATCAGCATTTCAAGGTGCAGTATTTCAGGGTGCAGTATTTTTGGGTGTAGTATTTCAGGGTTCAGTGTTTCAGGGTGTAGTATTTCAGGGTGCAGTATTTCAGGGTGCAGTATTTCAGGGAGCAGTATTTCAGGGTGCAGTATTTCAGGTTGTAATATTTCAGGGTGCAGTATTTCAGGGTGTAGTATTTCAGGGTGCAGTATTTCAGGGTGCAGTATTTCAGGGTGCAGTATTTCAGGGTTCAGTATTTCAGGGTGCAGTATTTCAGGTGCTGTATTTCAGGGTCCAGTATTTCACTGTTCAGTATTTCAGGGTGCAGTATTTCAGGGTGCAGTATTTCAAGGTGCAGTATTTCAGGGTTCAGTAATTCAGGGTCCCGTATTTCAGGGTCCAACATTTCAGGGTTCAGTATTTCAGGGTGCAGTATTTCAGGGTTCAGTATTTCAGGGTGTAGTATTTCAGGGTGCAGTATTTCAGTGTGCAGTATTTAGAGGTCCAGTATTTCGGGTGCAGTGTTTCGGGGTGCAGTATTTCAGGTCCAGTATTTCGGGTGCAGTTTTTCGGGGTGCAGTATTTCAGGGTGCAGTATTTCAGGGTTCAGTATTTCAGGGTGTAGTATTCCAGGGTGCCGTATTTCAGGGTGCCGTATTTCAGGGTGCAGTATTTGGAGGTGCAGTATTTCAGTGTGTAGTATTTCAGGGTGCAGTATTTCTGGATTCAGTATTTCAGGATGCAGTATTACAGGGTGCAGTATTTCAGGGTGCAGTATTTCTTGTTTCAGTATTTCAGGATGCAGTATTACAGGGTGCAGTATTTCAGGATGCAGTATTTCGAGGTGCAGTATTTCAGGGTTCAGTATTTCAGGGTGCAGTATTTCAGGATGCAGTATTTCGAGGTGCAGTATTTCAGGGTTCAGTATTTCAGGATGCAGTATTTCAAGGATCAGCATTTCAAGGTGCAGTATTTCAGGGTGCAGTATTTCAGGGTGCAGTATTTTTGGGTGTAGTATTTCAGGGTTCAGTATTTCAGGGTATAGTATTTCAGGGTGCAGTATTTCCGGGTGCAGTATTTCAGGGAGCAGTATTTCAGGGTGCAGTATTTCAGGGTGTAATATTTCAGGGTGCAGTATTTCAGGGTGTAGTATTTCAGGTCCAGTATTTCAGGGTGCAGTATTTCAGGGTGCAGTATTTCAGGGTGAAGTATTTCAGGGTTCAGTATTTCAGGGTGCAGTATTTCAGGCTGCAGTATTTCAGGTGCTGTATTTCAGGGTCCATTATTTCACTGTTCAGTATTTCAGGGTGCAGTACTTCAGGGTGCAGTATTTCAGGGTGCAGTATTTCAGGGTGCAGTATTTCAAGGTGCAGTATTTCAGGGTTCAGTAATTCAGGGTCCCGTATTTCAGGGTCCAGCATTTCAGGGTTCAGTATTTCAGGGTGCAGTATTTCAGGGTTCAGTATTTCAGGGTGTAGTATTTCAGGGTGCAGTATTTCAGTGTGCATTATTTAGAGGTGCAGTGTTTCGGGGTGCAGTATTTCAGGGTGCAGTATTTCAGGGTGCAGTATTTCAGGTCCAGTATTTCGGGTGCAGTGTTTCGGGGTGCAGTATTTCAGGTCCAGTATTTCGGGTGCAGTGTTTTGGGGTGCAGAATTTCAGGGTGCAGTATTTTTGGGTGTAGTATTTCAGGGTTCAGTATTTCAGGTCCAGTATTTCAGGGTGTAGTATTTCAGGGTGTAGTATTTCAGGGTGCAGTATTTCAGGTCCAGTATTTCAGGGTGCAGTATTTTTGGGTGTAGTATTTCAGGGTTCAGTATTTCAGGTCCAGTATTTCAGGTCCAGTATTTCAGGGTGTAGTATTTCAGGGTGCAGTATTTCAGGTCCAGTATTTCAGGGTGCAGTATTTCAGGGTGCAGTATTTCAGGGTGTAGTATTTCAGGGTGCAGTATTTCAATGTGCAGTATTTCAGGGTGCAGTATTTCAGGGTGCAGTATTTCAGGTCCAGTATTTCAGGTCCAGTATTTCAGGTTCAGTATTTCAGGTTCAGTATTTCAGGGTTCAGTATTTCAGGGTGTAGTATTTCAGGGTGCAGTATTTCAGGGCGCAGTATTTCAGTGTGCAGTATTCAGAGGTGCAGTATTTCAGGTTCAGTATTTCAGGTTCAGTATTTCAGGGTTCAGTATTTCAGGGTGCAGTATTTCAGGGTACAGTATTTCAGGATGCAGTATTTCAGGTTCAGTATTTCAGGGTGCAGTATTTCAGTGTGCAGTATTTCAGGGTGCAGTATTTCAGGTTCAGTATTTCAGGGTCCAGTATTTCAGGTCCAGTATTTCAGGTTCAGTATTTCAGGGTGTAATATTTCAGGGTTCAGTATTTCAGGGTGCAGTATTTCAGGGTTCAGTATTTCAGGGTTCAGTATTTCAGAGTGCAGTATTTCAGGGTGCAGTATTTCAGGTCCAGTATTTCGGGTGCGGTTTTTCTGGGTTCAGTATTTCAGGGTTCAGTATTTCAGGGTGCAGTATTTCAGTGTGCAGTATTTAGAGGTGCAGTGTTTCAGGGTGCAGTATTTCAAGGTGCAGTATTTCAGGGTTCAGTATTTCACGGTTCAGTATTTCAGGGTTCAGTATTTCAGGGTTCAGTATTTCAGGGTCCAGTATTTCAGTGTTCAGTATTTCAGGGTGCAGTACTTCAGGGTGCAGTATTTCAGGGTGCAGTATTTCAGGGTGCAGTATTTCAGGTTCAGTATTTCAGGGTTCAGTAATTCAGGGTCCCGTATTTCAGGGTCCAACATTTCAGGGTTCAGTATTTCAGGGTGCAGTATTTCAGGGTTCAGTATTTCAGGGTGTAGTATTTCAGGGTGCAGTATTTCAGTGTGCAGTATTTAGAGGTCCAGTATTTCGGGTGCAGTGTTTCGGGGTGCAGTATTTCAGGTCCAGTATTTCGGGTGCAGTTTTTCGGGGTGCAGTATTTCAGGGTGCAGTATTTCAGGGTTCAGTATTTCAGGGTGTAGTATTCCAGGGTGCCGTATTTCAGGGTGCCGTATTTCAGGGTGCAGTATTTGGAGGTGCAGTATTTCAGTGTGTAGTATTTCAGGGTGCAGTATTTCTGGATTCAGTATTTCAGGATGCAGTATTACAGGGTGCAGTATTTCAGGGTGCAGTATTTCTTGTTTCAGTATTTCAGGATGCAGTATTACAGGGTGCAGTATTTCAGGATGCAGTATTTCGAGGTGCAGTATTTCAGGGTTCAGTATTTCAGGGTGCAGTATTTCAGGATGCAGTATTTCGAGGTGCAGTATTTCAGGGTTCAGTATTTCAGGATGCAGTATTTCAAGGATCAGCATTTCAAGGTGCAGTATTTCAGGGTGCAGTATTTCAGGGTGCAGTATTTTTGGGTGTAGTATTTCAGGGTTCAGTATTTCAGGGTATAGTATTTCAGGGTGCAGTATTTCCGGGTGCAGTATTTCAGGGAGCAGTATTTCAGGGTGCAGTATTTCAGGGTGTAATATTTCAGGGTGCAGTATTTCAGGGTGTAGTATTTCAGGTCCAGTATTTCAGGGTGCAGTATTTCAGGGTGCAGTATTTCAGGGTGAAGTATTTCAGGGTTCAGTATTTCAGGGTGCAGTATTTCAGGCTGCAGTATTTCAGGTGCTGTATTTCAGGGTCCATTATTTCACTGTTCAGTATTTCAGGGTGCAGTACTTCAGGGTGCAGTATTTCAGGGTGCAGTATTTCAGGGTGCAGTATTTCAAGGTGCAGTATTTCAGGGTTCAGTAATTCAGGGTCCCGTATTTCAGGGTCCAGCATTTCAGGGTTCAGTATTTCAGGGTGCAGTATTTCAGGGTTCAGTATTTCAGGGTGTAGTATTTCAGGGTGCAGTATTTCAGTGTGCATTATTTAGAGGTGCAGTGTTTCGGGGTGCAGTATTTCAGGGTGCAGTATTTCAGGGTGCAGTATTTCAGGTCCAGTATTTCGGGTGCAGTGTTTCGGGGTGCAGTATTTCAGGTCCAGTATTTCGGGTGCAGTGTTTTGGGGTGCAGAATTTCAGGGTGCAGTATTTTTGGGTGTAGTATTTCAGGGTTCAGTATTTCAGGTCCAGTATTTCAGGGTGTAGTATTTCAGGGTGTAGTATTTCAGGGTGCAGTATTTCAGGTCCAGTATTTCAGGGTGCAGTATTTTTGGGTGTAGTATTTCAGGGTTCAGTATTTCAGGTCCAGTATTTCAGGTCCAGTATTTCAGGGTGTAGTATTTCAGGGTGCAGTATTTCAGGTCCAGTATTTCAGGGTGCAGTATTTCAGGGTGCAGTATTTCAGGGTGTAGTATTTCAGGGTGCAGTATTTCAATGTGCAGTATTTCAGGGTGCAGTATTTCAGGGTGCAGTATTTCAGGTCCAGTATTTCAGGTCCAGTATTTCAGGTTCAGTATTTCAGGTTCAGTATTTCAGGGTTCAGTATTTCAGGGTGTAGTATTTCAGGGTGCAGTATTTCAGGGCGCAGTATTTCAGTGTGCAGTATTCAGAGGTGCAGTATTTCAGGTTCAGTATTTCAGGTTCAGTATTTCAGGGTTCAGTATTTCAGGGTGCAGTATTTCAGGGTACAGTATTTCAGGATGCAGTATTTCAGGTTCAGTATTTCAGGGTGCAGTATTTCAGTGTGCAGTATTTCAGGGTGCAGTATTTCAGGTTCAGTATTTCAGGGTCCAGTATTTCAGGTCCAGTATTTCAGGTTCAGTATTTCAGGGTGTAATATTTCAGGGTTCAGTATTTCAGGGTGCAGTATTTCAGGGTTCAGTATTTCAGGGTTCAGTATTTCAGAGTGCAGTATTTCAGGGTGCAGTATTTCAGGTCCAGTATTTCGGGTGCGGTTTTTCTGGGTTCAGTATTTCAGGGTTCAGTATTTCAGGGTGCAGTATTTCAGTGTGCAGTATTTAGAGGTGCAGTGTTTCAGGGTGCAGTATTTCAAGGTGCAGTATTTCAGGGTTCAGTATTTCACGGTTCAGTATTTCAGGGTTCAGTATTTCAGGGTTCAGTATTTCAAGGTGCCGTATTTCAGGGTGCAGTATTTCAGGGTTCAGTATTTCAGGGTGCAGTATTTCAGGGTTCAGTATTTCCAGGTGCAGTATTTCAGGGAGCAGTATTTCAGGGTTCAGTATTTCAGGGTGTAGTATTTCAGTGTTCAGTATTTCAGGGTTCAGTATTTCAGGGTGCAGTGTTTTCGGGTTCAGTATTTCAGGGTTTAGTATTTTAGGGTGCAGTATTTCAGGGTGCAGAATTTCAGGGTTCAGTGTTTCAGGGTGCAGTATTTTAGGGTCCAGTATTTCAGTGTTCAGTATTTCAAGGTGCAGTATTTCAGGTCCAGTATTTCAGGGTTCCGTATTTCAGGGTGCAGTATTTCAGGGTTCAGTATTTCAGGGTGTAGTATTTCAGGGTGCAGTATTTCAGGGTGCAGTATTTCAGGGTTCAGTATTTCAGAGTTCAGTATTTCAGGGTCCAGTATTTCAGTGTTCAGTATTTCAGGGTTCAGTATTTCAGGGTGCAGTATTTTAGGGTGCAGTATTTCAGGGTGCAGTATTTCAGGGTTCAGTGTTTCAGGGTGCAGTATTTTAGGGTGCAGTATTTCAGGGTGCAGTATTCCAGGGTGCAGTATTTCAGGGTGCAGTATTTCAAGGTGCAGTATTTCAGGGTGCAGTATTTCAGGGTGCAGTATTTCAAGGTGCAGTATTTCAGGTCCAGTATTTCAGGGTTCCGTATTTCAGGGTGCAGTATTTCAGGGTTCCGTAATTCAGGGTCCAGTATTTCAGTGTTCAGTATTTCAGGGTGCAGTACTTCAGGGTGCAGTATTTCAGGGTGCAGTATTTCAGGGTGCAGTATTTCAAGGTGCAGTATTTCAGGGTTCAGTAATTCAGGGTCCCGTATTTCAGGGTCCAGCATTTCAGGGTTCAGTATTTCAGGGTGCAGTATTTCAGGGTTCAGTATTTCAGGGTGTAGTATTTCAGGGTGCAGTATTTCAGTGTGCATTATTTAGAGGTGCAGTGTTTCGGGGTGCAGTATTTCAGGGTGCAGTATTTCAGGGTGCAGTATTTCAGGTCCAGTATTTCGGGTGCAGTGTTTCGGGGTGCAGTATTTCAGGTCCAGTATTTCGGGTGCAGTGTTTCGGGGTGCAGAATTTCAGGGTGCAGTATTTTTGGGTGTAGTATTTCAGGGTTCAGTATTTCAGGTCCAGTATTTCAGGGTGTAGTATTTCAGGGTGTAGTATTTCAGGGTGCAGTATTTCAGGTCCAGTATTTCAGGGTGCAGTATTTTTGGGTGTAGTATTTCAGGGTTCAGTATTTCAGGTCCAGTATTTCAGGTCCAGTATTTCAGGGTGTAGTATTTCAGGGTGCAGTATTTCAGGTCCAGTATTTCAGGGTGCAGTATTTCAGGGTGCAGTATTTCAGGGTGTAGTATTTCAGGGTGCAGTATTTCAATGTGCAGTATTTCAGGGTGCAGTATTTCAGGGTGTAGTATTTCAGGGTGCAGTATTTCAATGTGCAGTATTTCAGGGTGCAGTATTTCAGGGTGCAGTATTTCAGGTCCAGTATTTCAGGTCCAGTATTTCAGGTTCAGTATTTCAGGTTCAGTATTTCAGGGTTCAGTATTTCAGGGTGTAGTATTTCAGGGTGCAGTATTTCAGGGCGCAGTATTTCAGTGTGCAGTATTCAGAGGTGCAGTATTTCAGGTTCAGTATTTCAGGTTCAGTATTTCAGGGTTCAGTATTTCAGGGTGCAGTATTTCAGGGTACAGTATTTCAGGATGCAGTATTTCAGGTTCAGTATTTCAGGGTGCAGTATTTCAGTGTGCAGTATTTCAGGGTGCAGTATTTCAGGTTCAGTATTTCAGGGTCCAGTATTTCAGGTCCAGTATTTCAGGGTCCAGTATTTCAGGTTCAGTATTTCAGGTTCAGTATTTCAGGGTGTAATATTTCAGGGTTCAGTATTTCAGGGTGCAGTATTTCAGGGTTCAGTATTTCAGGGTTCAGTATTTAAGAGTGCAGTATTTCAGGGTGCAGTATTTCAGGTCCAGTATTTCGGGTGCGGTTTTTCTGGGTTCAGTATTTCAGGGTTCAGTATTTCAGGGTGCAGTATTTCAGTGTGCAGTATTTAGAG
The DNA here is from genome assembly GCF_047496885.1 of Scyliorhinus torazame. Lineage (NCBI taxonomy): Eukaryota > Metazoa > Chordata > Chondrichthyes > Carcharhiniformes > Scyliorhinidae > Scyliorhinus > Scyliorhinus torazame. The sequence continues at coordinate 110,377,291 of NC_092728.1, read as the reverse complement.
GTGCAGTGTTTCAGGGTGCAGTATTTCACGGTTCAGTATTTCAGGGTTCAGTATTTCATGGTTCAGTATTTCAAGGTGCCGTATTTCAGGTTGCAGTATTTCAGGGTTCAGTATTTCAGGGTGCAGTATTTCAGGGTTCAGTATTTCAGGGTGCAGTATTTCCAGGTGCAGTATTTCAGGGAGCAGTATTTCAGGGTTCAGTATTTCAGGGTGTAGTATTTCAGTGTTCAGTATTTCAGGGTTCAGTATTTCAGGGTGCAGTGTTTTCGGGTTCAGTATTTCAGGGTTTAGTATTTCAGGGTGTAGTATTTCAGGGTGCAGTATTTCAGGGTGCAGTATTTCAGGGTTCAGTATTTCAGAGTTCAGTATTTCAGGGTCCAGTATTTCAGTGTTCAGTATTTCAGGGTTCAGTATTTCAGGGTGCAGTATTTTAGGGTGCAGTATTTCAGGGTGCAGTATTTCAGGGTTCAGTGTTTCAGGGTGCAGTATTTTAGGGTGCAGTATTTCAGGGTGCAGTATTCCAGGGTGCAGTATTTCAGGGTGCAGTATTTCAGGGTGCAGTATTTCAAGGTGCAGTATTTCAGGGTGCAGTATTTCAGGGTGCAGTATTTCAAGGTGCAGTATTTCAGGTCCAGTATTTCAGGGTTCCGTATTTCAGGGTGCAGTATTTCAGGGTTCCGTAATTCAGGGTCCAGTATTTCAGTGTTCAGTATTTCAGCGTTCAGTATTTCAGTGTGCAGTATTTCAGGGTTCAGTATTTCGGGCGAAGTAGTTCAGGTTGTAGTATTTCAGGGTTCAGTATTTCAGGGGTCAGTATTTCAGGGTCCCGTATTTCAGGGTCCATTATTTCAGGGTTCAGTATTTCAGGGTGCAGTATTTCAGGGTGCAGTATTTCAGGGTTCAGTATTTCAGGGTGCAGTATTTTAGGGTGCAGTATTTCAGGGTTCAGTATTTCAGGGTGCAGTATTTCAGGCTGCAGTATTTCAGGGTGCAGTATTTCAGGGTTAGGTATTTCAGGTTCAGTATTTCAGGGTGCAGTATTTCAAGGTGCAGTATTTCAGTGTGCAGTATTTCAGGGTGCAGTATTTCAGGGTTCAGTATTTCAGGGTGCAGTATTTCAGGGTTCAGTATTTCAGGGTCCAGTATTTCAGGGTGCAGTATTTCAGGGTTCAGTATTTCAAGGTGCAGTATTTCAGGGTGCAGTATTTTAGGGTGCAGTATTTCAGGGTTCAGTATTTCAGGGTGCAGTATTTCAGGCTGCAGTATTTCAGGGTGCAGTATTTCAGGGTTCAGTATTTCAGGGTGCAGTATTTCAGGGTTCAGTATTTCAGGGTGCAGTATTTCAGGGTTCAGTATTTCAGGGTGCAGTATTCCAGGGCTCAGTATTTCAGGGTGCAGTTTTTCAGGGTACAGTATTTCAGGTCCAGTATTTCGGCTGCAGTGTTTCGGGGTGCAGTATTCCAGGGTGCAGTATTTCAGGGTGCTGTATTTCAGGGTTCAGTATTTCGGGTGCAGTATTTGAGGGTGTAGTATTTCAGGTGTCAGTATTTCAGGATCCCGTATTTCAGGGTCCAGTATTTCAGCGTTCAGTATTTCAGGGTGCAGTATTTCAGGGTTCAGTATTTCGGGCGAAGTATTTCAGGGTGTAGTATTTCAGGGTTCAGTATTTCAGGGGTCAGTATTTCAGGGTCCCGTATTTCAGGGTCCATTATTTCAGGGTTCAGTATTTCAGGGTGCAGTATTTCAGGGTTCAGTATTTCAGGTCCAGTATTTCGGGGTGCAGTATTTTGGGGTTCTGTATTTCAGGGTTCAGTATTTCAGGGTTCAGTGTTTCAGGGTGCAGTATTTCAGGTTGCAGTATTTTGGGGTTCAGTAGTTTAGCTTGCCACATTTTGGGGTGCACTGTTTCAGGGTGCAGTTATTCCAGGTTCAGTATTTCAGGGCGCAGTGTTTTGGTGTTCAGTATTTCAGGTCCAGTATTTCGGCTGCAGTGTTTCGGGGTGCAGTATTCCAGGGTGCAGTATTTCAGGGTGCTGTATTTCAGGGTTCAGTATTTCGGGTGCAGTATTTGAGGGTGTAGTATTTCAGGTGTCAGTATTTCAGGATCCCGTATTTCAGGGTCCAGTATTTCAGCGTTCAGTATTTCAGGGTGCAGTATTTCAGGGTTCAGTATTTCGGGCGAAGTATTTCAGGGTGTAGTATTTCAGGGTTCAGTATTTCAGGGTCCCGTATTTCAGGGTCCATTATTTCAGGGTTCAGTATTTCAGGGTGCAGTATTTCAGGGTTCAGTATTTCAGGTCCAGTATTTCGGGGTGCAGTATTTTGGGGTTCTGTATTTCAGGGTTCAGTATTTCAGGGTTCAGTGTTTCAGGGTGCAGTATTTCAGGTTGCAGTATTTTGGGGTTCAGTAGTTTAGCTTGCCACATTTTGGGGTGCACTGTTTCAGGGTGCAGTTATTCCAGGTTCAGTATTTCAGGGCGCAGTGTTTTGATGTTCAGTATTTCAGTGTTAAGCGTTTTGGGGGTCAGGATTTCAGGGCGCAATGTTTTGGGGTTCAGGATTTCAGGTCGCAGTGTTTTGGTGTTCAGTATTTCAGTATTAAGCGTTTTGGGGGTCAGGATTTCAGGGCGCAATGTTTTGGGGTTCAGTATTTCAGGGTGCAGCATTACCTGGCTTATTGGGTGCCGCTCTCGATTCTGCCTCCTCCTGTTCCTCTGCTCCCGCTCTGCTGCTGCCCGCTCCGCTGCTGCCCACTCCTCTGCTGCCCGCTCCCCTGCTGCCCGCTCCGCTGCTGCCCCCTCCTCTGCTGCCCGCTCCACTGCTGCCCGCTCCACTGCTGCCCACTCCGCTGCTGCCCCCTCCGCTGCTGCCCGTTCCGCTGCTGCCCGCTCCTCTGCTGCCCGCTCCACTGCTGCCCCCTCCTCTGCTGCCCGCTCCACTGCTGCCCGCTCCGCTGCTGCCCCTCCTCTGCTGCCCGCTCCACTGCTGCCCCCTCCTCTGCTGCCCGCTCCACTGCTGCCCGCTCCTCTGCTGCCCGCTCCACTGCTGCCCCTCCGCTGCTGCCCGTTCCTCTGCTGCCCGCTCCAATGCTGCCCCCTCCTCTGCTGCCCCTCCGCTGCTGCCCGTTCCTCTGCTGCCCGCTCCTCTGCTGCCCGCTCCACTGCTGCCCCCTCCTCTGCTGCCCGCTCCACTGCTGCCCGCTCCGCTGCTGCACCCTCCTCTGCTGCCCGCTCCGCTGCTGCCCACTCCGCTGCTGCCCACTCCACTGCTGCCCCCTCCTCTGCTGCCCACTCCGCTGCTGCCCCCTCCTCTGCTGCCCGCTCCACTGCTGCCCCCTTCTCTGCTACCCGCTCCGCTGCTGCCCACTCCACTGCTGCCCACTCCGCTGCTGCCCGCTCCGCTGCTGCCCACTCCGCTGCTGCCCACTCCGCTGCTGCCCGCTCTGCTGCTGCCCGCTCCACTGCTGCCCGCTCCGCTGCTGCCCGCTCCACTGCTGCTCGCTCCGCTGCTGCCCCTCCTCTGCTGCTGCTGCCCGCTCCGCTGCTGCCTGCTCCGCTGCTGCTCGCTCTGCTGCCGCCCGCTCTGCTGCTGCCCGCTCTGCTGCTGCCCACTCTGCTGCTGCCCGCTCCACTGCTGCCCGCTCCGCTGCTGCCCGCTCTGCTGCTGCCCACTCCGCTGCTGCCTGCTCTGCTGCTGCCCACTCCGCTGCTGCCTGCTCTGCTGCTGCCCGCTCTGCTGTTGCCCACAACGCTGCTGCCCACTCCGCTGCTGCCCGCTCCGCTGCTGCCCGCTCCGCTGCTGCCCGCTCCGCTGCTGCCCACACCGCTGCTGCCCGCACCGCTGCTGCCCGCTCCACTGCTGCCCGCTCCGCTGCTGCCCGCTCCGCTGCTGCCCACACCGCTGCTGCCCGCTCCGCTGCTGCCCGCTCCGCTACTGCCCGCTCCACTGCTGCCCGCTCCGCTGCTGCCCACTCCGCTGCTGCCCACTCCGCTGCTGCCCACTCCGCTGCTGCCCGCTCTGCTGCTGCCCGCTCCGCTGCTGCCCGCACCGCTGCTGCCCGCTCCGCTGCTGCCCACTCCGCTGCTGCCCGTTCCGCTGCTGCCCGCTCCGCTGCTGCCCGCTCCGCTGCTGCCCACTCCGCTGCTGCCCGTTCCGCTGCTGCCCGCTCCACTGCTGTCCGCTCCACTGCTACCCGCTCCGCTGCTGCCCGCACGCTGCTGCCCACTCTGCTGCTGCCCGCTCTGCTGCTGCCCACTCCGCTGCTGCCCACTCCGCTGCTGCCCACTCTGCTGCTGCCCGCTCTGCTGCTGCCCGCACCGCTGCTGCCCGCTCCGCTGCTGCTCGCTCCGCTGCTGCCCGCTCCACTGCTGCCCGCTCCGCTGCTGCCCACTCCGCTGCTGCCCACTCTGCTGCTGCCCACTCTGCTGCTGCCCGCTCTGCTGCTGCCCGCACCGCTGCTGCCCGCTCTGCTGCTGCCCGCTCTGCTGCCCGCTCCGCTGCTGCTCGCTCCGCTGCTGCCCGCTCCACTGCTGCCCGCTCCGCTGCTGCCCTCTCCGCTGCTGCCCACTCTGCTGCTGCCCGCTCTGCTGCCTGCTCCGCTGCTGCCCACTCCGCTGCTGCTCGCTCCGCTGCTGCCCGCTCCGCTGCTGCCCACTCCGCTGCTGCCCACTCTGCTGCTGCCCGTTCTGCTGCCCGCTCCGCTGCTGCCCACTCCGCTGCTGCCCACTCCGCTGCTGCCAGCTCTGCTGCTGCCCCGCTCTGCTGCTGCACGCTCTGCTGCTGCCCCGCTCTGCTGCTGCCAGCTCTGCTGCTGCCCCGCTCTGCTGCTGCTCGCTCCGCTGCTGCCTGCTCTGCTGCTGCCCGCTCTGCTGCCCGCTCCGCTGCTGCCCACTCCGCTGCTGCCCGCTCCGCTGCTGCTCGCTCCGCTGCTGCCCACTCTGCTGCTGCCCGCTCTGCTGCTGCCCACTCTGCTGCTGCCCGCTCCGCTGCTGCCCACTCCGCTGCTGCTCGCTCCGCTGCTGCCCACTCTGCTGCTGCCCGCTCTGCTGCTGCCCACTCTGCTGCTGCCCGCTCTGCTGCTGCCCGCTCTGCTGCTGCCCGCTCTGCTGCTGCCCACTCTGCTGCTGCCCGCTCCGCTGCTGCCCACTCTGCTGCTGCCCACTCTTCTGCTGCCCGCTCCACTGCTGCCCGCTCTGCTGCTGCCCGCTCCGCTGCTGCCCGCTCCGCTGCTGCCCACTCCGCTGCTGCTCGCTCCGCTGCTGCCCGCTCCACTGCTGCCCGCTCCGCTGCTGCCCGCTCCGCTGCTGCCCGCTCTGCTGCTGCCCACTCCGCTGCTGCCCGCTCCGCTGCTGCCCGCTCCGCTGCTGCCCGCTCTGCTGCTGCCCACTCCGCTGCTGCCCGCTCCGCTGCTGCCCACTCTGCTGCTGCCCACTCCGCTTCTGCAGCTTCCTCCTCCTCCAGCAGGTCCAGCTCTTACAGCTGCAGGGCACCCCCAGGGCTGCGGTGACCAGCAGGAAGGCCACCATTGCTGGTTGAATTCCATTTTCCATTGTCTGCAGGGGGTGAATGGTCGGCATGTGAATGGTGGCCCCGGTTGGCACTGCGGGCTCTGCCCCCGCATGTCGCACAACCCCCTCCCCCATCCCCACACCCCTGACCCTGTCGGTGCCCGGCACCATGGGGACGCTGCCAATGATGCCCGTCCCGATTGCCGGGTGTACCGTTGACTGGCACTACCCTTGCCAGCAGTATCTCCATGGCCCCTGCCTGGCTGCCCCGAAGGGGTTACAGTGGACGTTGCCCTCGCTGGGCCTTATGATGCCCCGCCGGAGGGTGGGGGCCAGTTGGGTGGTGGGGGTGTGTGGCAGAGGGTGAGGTCAGTCTGCCGAACCAGGGGCCAAGGTGGGTGATCAGTGGGGTGCACAGCAAGGTGGCTGCCTGGCAAGGCACGGGCACCGCCCCAGTCCTGTGGGGGGTCACCCAGGCCCCATGGCCCCCCCCCCACCCCCCAGCCCTGGCAGAGACCCCCACCCTAGCTATCCTGGCCTGTGTCTGGCCTGGCAGCCCACAGTTGCTCCTCTCTGTGTCCTCCTCCCTCTCTCTCCCTCAGCAGCCGCCACGCCTGTTTCACGATTTTTATAGTGAGCCTCGTCGTCAGGAACTCGGCCCATCGGAGGCGGAGAATCGCGGAGCCCCGGAGAATACCGGGTCGGGCCCGCTAACGATATGCCAACGGTGTTTACTGTACACGATTCCGGAACGTATTGACGCCGCTGTCGAGGTGACGGAGAATCGCGATTTGGCGTGAATTCGGTGTCCCTGGGATTTAGGCGTCAGAATCGATTCTCCACCGAATCACGTTTCCTGATTTCACCGTCGGCCACGGAGAATCCCTCCCGGTGTATATTTTAGGGGAAAATTCAGAGCTGCAAACCTTGGGTTGGGAGAAAATTCTCCAACAATTAGTGGCTTTTCAAAAGGAAACGTGTCAGAGTGGAAATGGTTTGAAGAAAAGACAGTGAGTTTGTTCGTCACCCTGGGGAGTGGGGGGTGTGAATGCCGGATATACGCACTGTCCCACGCCAAGGGGCAGGGGGTGGATAACGGGTCTTTGCTGTTAGTGTGAGAGGGGAAGGGGCTGTGGGAGATGTTCCCTCACTGTCAAATTTCAACACAAACTTCTTCAAAGAAGTGGGAAGTGGATCAGTCTGGACAGATTCACATTCCTGTCTGAACTTTATTTAAAAGCTCAGGAATTCTGAACTTTCAACCTTTACTGAGGTAAACCAAGAACACATTCATTTCTCTGATTTATCCTGAGTTGTTTGAAAGCACAAAGATGTTGAAATGTTTCTGTTTTATTTTTATTCCTTCCCAAGATGTGGCCGTCACTGGTTTGACCTCACAGCCCAGGACAGAATCACCACCAAACCACACAGCCCGGGACAGAATCACCGTCAAACCACACAGCCCGGGGACAGAATCACCGCCAAACCACACAGCCCAGGACAGAATCACCACCAAACCACACAGCCCGGGACAGAATCACCGCCAACTCATACAGCCCGGGACAGAATCACCGCCAACTCATACAGCCCGGGACAGAATCACCGCCAAACCACACAGCCCGGGACAAAATCACCGCCAAAACACACAGCCTGGGACAGAATCACCGCCAAACCACACAGCCCGGGACAGAATCACCGCCAAACCACACAGCCCAGGACAGAATCACCGCCAAACCACACAGCCCGGGACAAAATCACCGCCAAAACACACAGCCTGGGACAGAATCACCGCCAACCCACACAGCCCGGGACAGAATCACCGTCAAACCACACATCCCGGGACAGAATCACCGCCAACCCACAAAGCCCGGGACAGAATCACCGTCAAACCACGCAGCCCAGGACAGAATCACCGTCAAACCACACAGCCCAGGACAGAATCACCGTCAAACCACACAGCCCAGGGTAGAATCACCGCCAACCCACACAGCCCGGGACAGAATCACCGTCAAACCACACAGCCCGGGACAGAATCACCGCCAACTCACACAGCTCGGGACAGAATCACCGTCAAACCACACAGCCCGGGACAGAATCACCGCCAAAACACACAGCCTGGGACAGAATCACCGCCAAACCACACAGCCCAGGACAGAATCACCGTCAAACCACACAGCCCAGGGCAGAATCACCGCCAACCCACACAGCCCGGGACAGAATCACCGTCAAACCACACAGCCCGGGACAGAATCACCGTCAAACCACACAGCCCGGGACAGAATCACCGCCAAACCACACAGCCCAGGACAGAATCACCGTCAAACCACACAGCCCAGGGCAGAATCACCGCCAACCCACACAGCCCGGGACAGAATCACCGTCAAACCACACAGCCCGGGACAGAATCACCGCCAACTCACACAGCTCGGGACAGAATCACCGTCAAACCACACAGCCCGGGACAGAATCACCGCCAAAACACACAGCCTGGGACAGAATCACCGCCAAACCACACAGCCCGGGACAGAATCACCGCCAAACCACACAGCCCAGGACAGAATCACCGCCAAACCACACAGCCCGGGACAGAATCACCGTCAAACCACACAGCCCGGGACAGAATCACCGCCAACTCACACAGCTCGGGACAGAATCACCGTCAAACCACACAGCCCGGGACAGAATCACCGCCAAACCACACAGCCCGGGACAGAATCACCGTCAAACCACACAGCCCAGGACAGAATCACCGCCAAACCACACAGCCCGGGACAAAATCACCGCCAAAACACACAGCCTGGGACAGAATCACCGTCAAGCCACACAGCCCGGGACAGAATCACCGCCAAACCACACAGCCCGGGACAGAATCACCGCCAAGCCACACAGCCCGGGACAGAATCACCGCCAAACCACACAGCCCAGGACGGAATCACCGCCAAACCACACAGCCCGGGACAGAATCACCGCCAAACCACACAGCCCGGGACAGAATCACCGTCAAACCACACAGCCTGGGACAGAATCACCGCCAAGCCACACAGCCCGGTACAGAATCAACGTCAAACCACACAGCCTGGGACAGAATCACCGCCAAGCCACACAGCCCGGGACAGAATCACCGTCAAACCACACAGCCCGGGACAGAATCACTGCCAAACCACACAGCCCGGGACAGAATCACCGTCAAACCACACAGCCCGGGACAGAATCACCGCCAAACCACACAGCCCAGGACAGAATCACCGTCAAGCCACACAGCCCGGGACAGAATCACCGCCAAACCACACAGCCCGGGACAGAATCACTGTCAAACCACACAGCCCGGGACAGAATCACCGCCAAACCACACAGCCCAGGACAGAATCACCGTCAAGCCACACAGCCCAGGACAGAATCACTGCCAAACCACACAGCCCAGGACAGAATCACCGCCAAACCACACAGCCCAGGACAGAATCACTGCCAAACCACACAGCCCGGGACAGAATCACCGCCAAACCACACAGCCCAGGACAGAATCACCGTCAAGCCACACAGCCCAGGACAGAATCACTGCCAAACCACACAGCCCAGGACAGAATCACCGTCAAACCACACAGCCCAGGACAGAATCACTGCCAAACCACACAGCCCAGGACAGAATCACCGCCAAAACACACAGCCTGGGACAGAATCACCGCCAAACCACAGAGCCCGGGACAGAATCACCGCCAAACCAAACAGCCCGGGACAGAATCACCGCCAAATCACACAGCCGAGGACAGAATCACCGTCAAACCACACAGCCCAGGACAGAATCACTGTCAAACCACACAGCCCAGGACAGAATCACCGTCAAGCCACACAGCCGAGGACAGAATCACCGTCAAACCACACAGCCCGGGACAGAATCACCGTCAAGCCACAGAGCCCGGGACAGAATCACCGTCAAACCACACAGCCCAGGGCAGAATCACCGCCAACCCACACAGCCCGGGACAGAATCACCGTCAAACCACACAGCCCGGGACAGAATCACCGTCAAACCACACAGCCCGGGACAGAATCACCGTCAAACCACACAGCCCGGGACAGAATCACCGTCAAACCACACAGCCCGGGACAGAATCACCACCAAACCACACAGCCCGGGACAGAATCACCGCCAACCCACACAGCCCGGGACAGAATCACCACCAAACCACACAGCCCGGGACAGAATCACCGCCAACCCACACAGCCCGGGACAGAATCACCGCCAACCCACACAGCCTGTGACAAAATCACCGCCAAAACACACAGCCTGGGACAGAATCACCGCCAAACCACACAGCCCGGGACAGAATCACCGCCAACCCACACAGCCCGGGACAGAATCACCGCCAACCCACACAGCCTGTGACAAAATCACCGCCAAAACACACAGCCTGGGACAGAATCACCGTCAAACCACACAGTCCGGGACAGAATCACCGCCAAACCACACAGCCCGGGACAGAATCACCACCAAACCACACAGCCCAGGACAGAATCACCGCAAGCCACACAGCCCGGGACAGAATCACCGCCAAACCACACAGCCCGGGACAGAATCACCGCCAAGCCACACAGCCCGGGACAGAATCACCGTCAAACCACACAGCCCGGGACAGAATCACCGTCAAACCACACAGCCCGGGACAGAATCACCGCCAAGCCACACAGCCCGGGACAGAATCACCGCCAAACCACACAGCCCGGGACAGAATCCCCGCCAAGCCACACAGCCCGGGACAGAATCACCACCAAACCACACAGCCCAGGACAGAATCACCGCAAGCCACACAGCCCGGGACAGAATCACCGCCAAACCACACAGCCAGGGACAGAATCACCGTCAAACCACACAGCCAGGGACAGAATCACCGTCAAACCACACAGCCCGGGACAGAATCACCGCCAAACCACACAGCCCAGGACAGAATCACCGCCAAACCACACAGCCCGGTACAGAATCACCGTCAAACCACACAGCCCGGGACAGAATCACCGCCTAACCACACAGCCCGGTACAGAATCACCGTCAAACCACACAGCCCGGGACAGAATCACCGTCAAACCACACAGCCCGGGACAGAATCACCGCCAAACCACACAGCCCGGGACAGAATCACCGCCAAACCACACAGCCCAGGACAGAATCACCGTCAAGCCACACAGCCCAGGACAGAATCACCGCCAACCCACAGAGTCCGGGACAGAATCACCGCCAAACCACACAGCCCGGTACAGAATCACCGCCAAACCACACAGTCCGGGACAGAATCACCGCCAAACCACACAGCCCGGTACAGAATCACCGACAAACCACACAGCTCGGGACAGAATCACCGTCAATCCACACAGCACGGGACAGAATCACCGTCAAACTACACAGCCCAGGACAGAATCACCGGCAAACCAGAGAGCCCGGGACAGAATCACCGCCAAACCACGCAGCCCAGGACAGAATCACCGCCAAACCACACAGCCCGGGACAGAATCACCGCCAAACCACACAGCCCAGGACAGAATCACCGCCAAACCACACAGCCAGGGACAGAATCACCGCCAAACCACACAGCTCGGAACAGAATTACCGCCAAGCCACACAGCCCGGGACAGAATCACCGCCAAACCACACAGCCCAGGACAGAATCACCGCCAAACCACACAGCCCAGGACAGAATCACCGTCAAACCACACAGCCCGGGACAGAATCACCGCCAAACCACACAGCCCGGGACAGAATCACCGCCAAACCACACAGCCCAGGACAGAATCACCGCCAAACCATAGAGCCGAGGACAGAATCACCGCCAAACCACACAGCCCGGGACAGAATCACCGCCAAACCACACAGCCCGGGACAGAATCACCGCCAAACCACACAGCCTGGGACAGAATCACCGCCAAACCATAGAGCCCTGGACAGAATCACCGTCAAACCACACAGCCCGGGACAGAATCACTGTCAAACCATAGAGCCCAGGACAGAATCACCGCCAAACCACACAGCCCGGTACAGAATCACCGTCAAACCACACAGCCCGGGACAGAATCACCGCCTAACCACACAGCCCAGTACAGAATCACCGTCAAACCACACAGCCCGGGACAGAATCACCGTCAAACCACACAGCCCGTGACAGAATCACCGCCAAACCACACAGCCCGGGACAGAATCACCGCCAACCCACACAGCCCGGGACAGAATCACCGCCAAACCACACAGTCCGGGACAGAATCACCGCCAAACCACACAGTCCGGGACAGAATCACCGTCAAACCACACAGCCCGGGACAGAATCACCGCCAAACCACACAGTCCGGGACAGAATCACCGCCAAATCACACAGCCCGGGACAGAATCACCGCCAAGCCACACAGCCCGGGACAGAATCACCGCCAAACCACACAGCCCAGGACGGAATCACCGCCAAACCACACAGCCCGGGACAGAATCACCGCCAAACCACACAGCCCGGGACAGAATCACCGTCAAACCACACAGCCTGGGACAGAATCACCGCCAAGCCACACAGCCCGGGACAGAATCACCGTCAAACCACACAGCCCAGGACAGAATCACCGTCAAACCACACAGCCCGGGACAGAATCACCGCCAACTCACACAGCTCGGGACAGAATCACCGTCAAACCACACAGCCCGGGACAGAATCACCGCCAAACCACACAGCCCGGGACAGAATCACCGCCAAACCACACAGTCCGGGACAGAATCACCACCAAACCACAGAGCCCGGGACAGAATCACCGCCAAACCACACAGCCCGGGACAGAATCACCGCCAAACCACACAGCCCGGGACAGAATCACCGCCAAGCCACACAGCCCGGGACAGAATCACCGTCAAACCACACAGCCCGGGACAGAATCACCGTCAAACCACACAGCCCGGGACAGAATCACCGCCAAGCCACACAGCCCGGGACAGAATCACCGCCAAACCACACAGCCCGGGACAGAATCCCCGCCAAGCCACACAGCCCGGGACAGAATCACCACCAAACCACACAGCCCAGGACAGAATCACCGCAAGCCACACAGCCCGGGACAGAATCACCGCCAAACCACACAGCCAGGGACAGAATCACCGTCAAACCACACAGCCAGGGACAGAATCACCGTCAAACCACACAGCCCGGGACAGAATCACCGCCAAACCACACAGCCCAGGACAGAATCACCGCCAAACCACACAGCCCGGTACAGAATCACCGTCAAACCACACAGCCCGGGACAGAATCACCGCCTAACCACACAGCCCGGTACAGAATCACCGTCAAACCACACAGCCCGGGACAGAATCACCGTCAAACCACACAGCCCGGGACAGAATCACCGCCAAACCACACAGCCCGGGACAGAATCACCGCCAAACCACACAGCCCAGGACAGAATCACCGTCAAGCCACACAGCCCAGGACAGAATCACCGCCAAACCACACAGCCCGGGACAGAATCACCGCCAAACCACACAGTCCGGGACAGAATCACCGCCAAACCACACAGCCCGGTACAGAATCACCGCCAAACCACACAGTCCGGGACAGAATCACCGCCAAACCACACAGCCCGGTACAGAATCACCGACAAACCACACAGCTCGGGACAGAATCACCGTCAATCCACACAGCACGGGACAGAATCACCGTCAAACTACACAGCCCAGGACAGAATCACCGGCAAACCAGAGAGCCCGGGACAGAATCACCGCCAAACCAAGCAGCCCAGGACAGAATCACCGCCAAACCACACAGCCCGGGACAGAATCACCGCCAAACCACACAGCCCAGGACAGAATCACCGCCAAACCACACAGCCAGGGACAGAATCACCGCCAAACCACACAGCTCGGAACAGAATTACCGCCAAGCCACACAGCCCGGGACAGAATCACCGCCAAACCACACAGCCCAGGACAGAATCACCGCCAAACCATAGAGCCTGGCACAGAATCACCGCCAAACCACACAGCCCGGGACAGAATCACCGCCAAACCACACAGCCCAGGACAGAATCACCGCCAAACCATAGAGCCGAGGACAGAATCACCGCCAAACCACACAGCCCGGGACAGAATCACCGCCAAACCACACAGCCCGGGACAGAATCACCGCCAAACCACACAGCCTGGGACAGAATCACCGCCAAACCATAGAACCCTGGACAGAATCACCGTCAAACCACACAGCCCGGGACAGAATCACCGCCTAACCACAGAGCCCGGTACAGAATCACCGTCAAACCACACAGCCCGGGACAGAATCACTGCCAAACCACACAGCTCGGGACAGAATCACTGTCAAACCACACAGCCCAGGACAGAATCACCGCCAAACCACACAGCCCGGTACAGAATCACCGTCAAACCACACAGCCCGGGACAGAATCACCGCCTAACCACACAGCCCAGTACAGAATCACCGTCAAACCACACAGCCCAGGACAGAATCACCGTCAAACCACACAGCCCGGGACAGAATCACCGCCAACCCACACAGCCCGGTACAGAATCAACGTCAAACCACACAGCCCGGGACAGAATCACCGCCAAACCACACAGTCCGGGACAGAATCACCGTCAAACCACACAGCCCGGGACAGAATCACCGCCAAACCACACAGTCCGGGACAGAATCAACGTCAAACCACACAGCCCGGGACAGAATCACCGCCAAACCACACAGTCCGGGACAGAATCACCGTCAAACCACACAGCACGGGACAGAATCACCGTCAAACTACACAGCCCGGGACAGAATCACCGCCAAACCACACAGCCCAGGGACAGAATCACCGTCAAACCACACAGCCCAGGGACAGAATCACTGCCAAACCACACAGCCCGGGACAGAATCACCGCCAAACCACACAGCCCAGGACAGAATCACCGCCAAACCACACAGCCAGGGACAGAATCACCGCCAAACCACACAGCCCAGGACAGAATCACCGCCAAACCACACAGCCCAGGACAGAATCACCGCCAAACCACACAGCCCGGGACAGAATTACCGCCAAACCACACAGCCCGGGACAGAATCACCGCCAAACCACACACCCCAGGACAGAATCACCGCCAAACCATAGAGCCCGGGACAGAATCACCGCCAAACCACACAGCGCAGGACAGAATCACCGCCAAACCACACAGCCCGGGACAGAATCACCGCCAAACCACACAGCCCGGGACAGAATCACCGCCAAACCACACAGCCCGGGACAGAATCACCGCCAAACCACACTGCCCGGTACAGAATCACCGTCAAACCACACAGCCCAGGACAGAATCACCGCCAAACCACACAGCCCGGGACAGAATCACCGCCAAACAACACAGCCCGGGACAGAATCACCGCCAAACCGCACAGCCCGGGACAGAATCACCGCCAAACCACAGAGCCCAGGACAGAATCACCGCCAAACCACACAGCCCGGGACAGAATCACCGCCAAACCACACAGCCCGGTACAGAATCACCGCCAAACCACACAGCCCGGGACAGAATCACCGCCAACCCACACAGCTCGGAACAGAATCACCGTCAAACCACACAGCTCGGAACAGAATCACCGCCAAACCACACAGCCCAGGACAGAATCACCGCCAAACCACACAGCTCGGAACAGAATCACCGTCAAACCACACAGCCCAGGACAGAATCACCGCCAAACCACACAGCCCGGCACAGAATCACCGCCAAACCATAGAGCCCAGGACAGAATCACCGCCAAACCACACAGCCCGGGACAGAATCACCGCCAAACCACACACCCCGGTACAGAATCACCGTAAACCACACAGCCCGGGACAGAATCACCGCCAAACCATAGAGCCCAGGACAGAATCACCGTCAAACCACACAGCCCAGGACAGAATCACCGCCAAACCACACAGCCCGGGACAGAATCACCGCCAAACCATAGAGCCCAGGACAGAATCACCGCAAACCACACAGCCAGGGACAGAATCACCGCCAAACCATAGAGCCCGAGACAGAATCACCGTCAAATTACACAGCCCGGGACAGAATCACCGTCAAACCATAGAGCCCAGGGACAGAATCACCGCCAAACCACACAGCTCGGGACAGAATCACCGTCAAACCATAGAGCCCAGGGACAGAATCACCGCCAAACCACACAGCCCAGGACAGAATCACCGCCAAACCACACAGCCCGGGACAGAATCACCGTCAAACCACACAGCCCAGGACAGAATCACCGCCAAACCATAGAGCCCAGGACAGAATCACCGCCAAACCACACAGCCTGGGACAGAATCACCGCCAAGCCACACAGCCCGGGACAGAATCACCGCCAAACCACACAGCCCGGGACAGAATCACCGCCAAGCCACACAGCCCGGGACAGAATCACCGTCAAACCACACAACCCGGGACAGAATCACCGCCAAACCATAGAGCCCGGGACAGAATCACCGCCAAACCACACAGCCCAGGACAGAATCACCGCCAAACCACACAGCCAGGGACAGAATCACCGTCAAACCACACAGCACGGGACAGAATCACCGTCAAACCACACAACCCGGGACAGAATCACCGCCAAACCATAGAGCCCGGGACAGAATCACCGCCAAACCACACAGCCCGGGACAGAATCACCGCCAAACCACACAGCCCAGGACAGAATCACCGCCAAACCACACAGCCCGGGACAGAATCACCGCCAACCCACACAGCCCGGTACAGAATCAACGTCAAACCACACAGCCCGGGACAGAATCACCGCCAAACCACACAGTCCGGGACAGAATCACCGTCAAACCACACAGCCCGGGACAGAATCACCGCCAAACCACACAGTCCGGGACAGAATCACCGCCAAACCACACAGTCCGGGACAGAATCACCGTCAAACCACACAGCCCGGGACAGAATCACCGCCAAACCACACAGTCCGGGACAGAATCACCGCCAAATCACACAGCCCGGGACAGAATCACCGCCAAGCCACACAGCCCGGGACAGAATCACCGCCAAACCACACAGCCCAGGACGGAATCACCGCCAAACCACACAGCCCGGGACAGAATCACCGCCAAACCACACAGCCCGGGACAGAATCACCGTCAAACCACACAGCCTGGGACAGAATCACCGCCAAGCCACACAGCCCGGGACAGAATCACCGTCAAACCACACAGCCCGGGACAGAATCACTGCCAAACCACACAGCCCGGGACAGAATCACCGTCAAACCACACAGCCCGGGACAGAATCACCGTCAAACCACACAGCCCAGGACAGAATCACCGCCAACTCACACAGCTCGGGACAGAATCACCGTCAAACCACACAGCCCAGGACAGAATCACCGTCAAACCACACAGCCCAGGACAGAATCACCGTCAAACCACACAGCCCAGGACAGAATCACCGTCAAGCCACACAGCCCGGGACAGAATCACCGCCAAACCACACAGCCCGGGACAGAATCACCGTCAAACCACACAGCCCAGGACAGAATCACCGTCAAACCACACAGCCCAGGACAGAATCACCGTCAAGCCACACAGCCCGGGACAGAATCACCGCCAAACCACACAGCCCGGGACAGAATCACCGCCAAACCACACAGCCCAGGGACAGAATCACCGCCAACCCACAGAGCCCGGGACAGAATCACCGCCAAACCACACAGCCCGGGACAGAATCACCGCCAAACCAAACAGCCCGGGACAGAATCACCGCCAAATCACACAGCCCAGCACAGAATCACCGTCAAACCACACAGCCCAGGGCAGAATCACCGCCAACCCACACAGCCCGGGACAGAATCACCACCAAACCACACAGCCCGGGACAGAATCACCACCAAACCACACAGCCCGGGACAGAATCACCACCAAACCACACAGCCCGGGACAGAATCACCGTCAAACCACACAGCCCAGGGCAGAATCACCGCCAACCCACACAGCCCGGGACAGAATCACCGTCAAACCACACAGCCCGGGACAGAATCACCACCAAACCACACAGCCCGGGACAGAATCACCGTCAAACCACACAGCCCGGGACAGAATCACCGCCAACTCACACAGCTCGGGACAGAATCACCGTCAAACCACACAGCCCGGGACAGAATCACCGCCAAACCACACAGCCCGGGACAGAATCACCGCCAAACCACACAGCCCAGGACAGAATCACCGCCAAACCATAGAGCCCGGGACAGAATCACCGCCAAACCACACAGCCCGGGACAGAATCACCGCCAAACCACACAGCCCAGGACAGAATCACCGCCAAACCACACAGCCCAGGACAGAATCACCGCCAAACCACACAGCCCGGGACAGAATCACCGCCAAACCATAGAGCCCGGGACAGAATCACCGCCAAACCACACAGCCCAGGACAGAATCACCGCCAACTCACAGAGCCCGGGACAGAATCACCACCAAACCACAGAGCCCGGGACAGAATCACCGCCAAACCACACAGCCCGGGACAGAATCACCGCCAAACCACACAGCCCGGGACAGAATCACCGCCAAGCCACACAGCCCGGGACAGAATCACCGTCAAACCACACAGCCCGGGACAGAATCACCGTCAAACCACACAGCCCGGGACAGAATCACCGCCAAGCCACACAGCCCGGGACAGAATCACCGCCAAACCACACAGCCCGGGACAGAATCCCCGCCAAGCCACACAGCCCGGGACAGAATCACCGTCAAACCACACAGCCCAGGACAGAATCACCGCAAGCCACACAGCCCGGGACAGAATCACCGCCAAACCACACAGCCAGGGACAGAATCACCGTCAAACCACACAGCCAGGGACAGAATCACCGTCAAACCACACAGCCCGGGACAGAATCACCGCCAAACCACACAGCCCAGGACAGAATCACCGCCAAACCACACAGCCCGGTACAGAATCACCGTCAAACCACACAGCCCGGGACAGAATCACCGCCTAACCACACAGCCCGGTACAGAATCACCGTCAAACCACACAGCCCGGGACAGAATCACCGTCAAACCACACAGCCCGGGACAGAATCACCGCCAAACCACACAGCCCGGGACAGAATCACCGCCAAACCACACAGCCCAGGACAGAATCACCGTCAAGCCACACAGCCCAGGACAGAATCACCGCCAAACCACACAGCCCGGGACAGAATCACCGCCAAACCACACAGTCCGGGACAGAATCACCGCCAAACCACACAGCCCGGTACAGAATCACCGCCAAACCACACAGTCCGGGACAGAATCACCGCCAAACCACACAGCCCGGTACAGAATCACCGACAAACCACACAGCTCGGGACAGAATCACCGTCAATCCACACAGCACGGGACAGAATCACCGTCAAACTACACAGCCCAGGACAGAATCACCGGCAAACCAGAGAGCCCGGGACAGAATCACCGCCAAACCAAGCAGCCCAGGACAGAATCACCGCCAAACCACACAGCCCGGGACAGAATCACCGCCAAACCACACAGCCCAGGACAGAATCACCGCCAAACCACACAGCCAGGGACAGAATCACCGCCAAACCACACAGCTCGGAACAGAATTACCGCCAAGCCACACAGCCCGGGACAGAATCACCGCCAAACCACACAGCCCAGGACAGAATCACCGCCAAACCATAGAGCCTGGGACAGAATCACCGCCAAACCACACAGCCCGGGACAGAATCACCGCCAAACCACACAGCCCAGGACAGAATCACCGCCAAACCATAGAGCCGAGGACAGAATCACCGCCAAACCACACAGCCCGGGACAGAATCACCGCCAAACCACACAGCCCGGGACAGAATCACCGCCAAACCACACAGCCTGGGACAGAATCACCGCCAAACCATAGAGCCCTGGACAGAATCACCGTCAAACCACACAGCCCGGGACAGAATCACCGCCTAACCACAGAGCCCGGTACAGAATCACCGTCAAACCACACAGCCCGGGACAGAATCACTGCCAAACCACACAGCTCGGGACAGAATCACTGTCAAACCACACAGCCCAGGACAGAATCACCGCCAAACCACACAGCCCGGTACAGAATCACCGTCAAACCACACAGCCCGGGACAGAATCACCGCCTAACCACACAGCCCAGTACAGAATCACCGTCAAACCACACAGCCCGGGACAGAATCACCGTCAAACCACACAGCCCGGGACAGAATCACCGCCAACCCACACAGCCCGGTACAGAATCAACGTCAAACCACACAGCCCGGGACAGAATCACCGCCAAACCACACAGTCCGGGACAGAATCACCGTCAAACCACACAGCCCGGGACAGAATCACCGCCAAACCACACAGTCCGGGACAGAATCAACGTCAAACCACACAGCCCGGGACAGAATCACCGCCAAACCACACAGTCCGGGACAGAATCACCGTCAAACCACACAGCACGGGACAGAATCACCGTCAAACTACACAGCCCGGGACAGAATCACCGCCAAACCACACAGCCCGGGACAGAATCACCGCCAAACCTCACAGCCCGGGACAGAATCACCGCCAAACCATAGAGCCCAGGACAGAATCACCGTCAAACCACACAGCCCAGGGACAGAATCACTGCCAAACCACACAGCCCGGGACAGAATCACCGCCAAACCACACAGCCCAGGACAGAATCACCGCCAAACCACACAGCCAGGGACAGAATCACCGCCAAACCACACAGCCCAGGACAGAATCACCGCCAAACCACACAGCCCAGGACAGAATCACCGCCAAACCACACAGCCCGGGACAGAATTACCGCCAAACCATAGAGCCCGGGACAGAATCACCGTCAAACCACACAGCCCGGGACAGAATTACCGCCAAGCCACACAGCCCGGGACAGAATCACCGCCAAACCACACACCCCAGGACAGAATCACCGCCAAACCATAGAGCCCGGGACAGAATCACCGCCAAACCACACAGCGCAGGACAGAATCACCGCCAAACCACACAGCCCGGGACAGAATCACCGCCAAACCACACAGCCCGGGACAGAATCACCGCCAAACCATAGAGCCCAGGATAGAATCACCGCCAAACCACACAGCCCGGGACAGAATCACCGTCAAACCACACAGCCCAGGACAGAATCACCGCCAAACCACACAGCCCGGGACAGAATCACCGCCAAACCACACAGCCCGGGACAGAATCACCGCCAAACCATAGAGCCCAGGACAGAATCACCGCCAAACCACACAGCCCGGGACAGAATCACCGCCAAACCACACTGCCCGGTACAGAATCACCGTCAAACCACACAGCCCAGGACAGAATCACCGCCAAACCACACAGCCCGGGACAGAATCACCGCCAAACAACACAGCCCGGGACAGAATCACCGCCAAACCGCACAGCCCGGGACAGAATCACCGCCAAACCACAGAGCCCAGGACAGAATCACCGCCAAACCACACAGCCCGGGACAGAATCACCGCCAAACCACACAGCCCGGTACAGAATCACCGCCAAACCACACAGCCCGGGACAGAATCACCGCCAACCCACACAGCTCGGAACAGAATCACCGTCAAACCACACAGCTCGGAACAGAATCACCGCCAAACCACACAGCCCAGGACAGAATCACCGCCAAACCACACAGCCCAGGACAAAATCACCGTCAAACCACACAGCTCGGGACAGAATCACCGCCAAACCACACAGCCAGGGACAGAATCACCGCCAAACCACACAGCCCGGGACAGAATCACCGCCAAACCACACAGCCCGGGACAGAATTACCGCCAAACCATAGAGCCCGGGACAGAATCACCGTCAAACCACACAGCCCGGGACAGAATTACCGCCAAGCCACACAGCCCGGGACAAAATCACCGCCAAACCACACAGCCCGGGACAGAATCACCGCCAATCACAGAGCCCAGGACAGAATCACCGCGAAACCACACAGCCCGGGACAGAATCACCGCCAAACCACACAGCCCACGACAGAATCACCGCCAAACCACAGAGCCCAGGACAGAATCACCGCCAAACCACACAGCCCGGGACAGAATCACCGCCAAACCACACAGCCCGGGACAGAATCACCGCCAAACCACACAGCCCGGGACAGAATCACCGCCAAACCACACAGCCCGGGACAGAATCACCGCCAAACCACACAGCCCGGGACAGAATCACCGTCAAACCACACAGCCCGGGACAGAATCACCGCCAAACCACACAGCCCGGGACAGAATTACCGCCAAACCATAGAGCCCGGGACAGAATCACCGTCAAACCACACAGCCCGGGACAGCATTACCGCCAAGCCACACAGCCCGGGACAGAATCACCGCCAAACCACACACCGCAGGACAGAATCACCGCCAAACCATAGAGCCTGGCACAGAATCACCGCCAAACCACACAGTCCGGGACAGAATCACCGTCAAACCACCCAGCACGGGACAGAATCACCGCCAAACCACACAGCCCGGGACAGAATCACCGCCAAACCACACAGCCCAGGACAGAATCACCGCCAAACCATAGAGCCCAGGATAGAATCACCGCCAAACCACACAGCCCAGGACAGAATCACCGCCAAACCATAGAGCCCAGGGACAGAATCACCGCCAAACCACACAGCCCAGGGACAGAATCACCGCCAAACCACACAGCCCGGGACAGAATCACCGCCAAACGCATGACAGCCCAGGACAGAATCACCGCCAAACCACACAGCCCAGGACAGAATCACCGCCAAACCACACAGCCCGGGACAGAATCACCGCCAAACGCATGACAGCCCGGGACAGAATCACCGCCAAACCACACAGCCCGGGACAGAATCACCGCCAAACCACACAGCCCGGGACAGAATTACCGCCAAACCATAGAGCCCGGGACAGAATCACCGTCAAACCACACAGCCCGGGACAGAATTACCGCCAAGCCACACAGCCCGGGACAGAATCACCGCCAAACCACACACCGCAGGACAGAATCACCGCCAAACCATAGAGCCTGGCACAGAATCACCGCCAAACCACACAGCGCAGGACAGAATCACCGTCAAACCATAGAGCCTGGGACAGAATCACCGCCAAACCACACAGCCCGGGACAGAATCACCGTCAAACCACACAGCCCGGGACAGAATCACCGCCAAACCACACAGCCCGGGACAGAATCACCGTCAAACCACACAGCCCGGGACAGAATCACCGTCAAACCACCCAGCACGGGACAGAATCACCGCCAAACCACACAGCCCGGGACAGAATCACCGCCAAACCACACAGCCCGGGACAGAATCACCGCCAAACCATAGAGCCCAGGACAGAATCACCGCCAAACCATAGAGCCCAGGGACAGAATCACCGCCAAACCACACAGCCCGGGACAGAATCACCGCCAAACCACACAGCCCAGGACAGAATCACCGCCAAACCATAGAGCCCAGGGACAGAATCACCGCCAAACCACACAGCCCAGGACAGAATCACCGCCAAACCACACAGCCCGGGGCAGAATCACCGCCAAACCACACAGCCCGGGACAGAATCACCGCCAAACCACACAGCCCGGGGCAGAATCACCGCCAAACGCATGACAGCCCGGGACAGAATCACCGCCAAACCATAGAGCCCAGGGACAGAATCACCGCCAAACCACACAGCCCAGGACAGAATCACCGCCAAACCATAGAGCCCAGGACAGAATCACCGCGAAACCACACAGCCCGGGACAGAATCACCGCCAAACCACACAGCCCGGGACAGAATCACCGCCAAACCATAGAGCCCAGGGACAGAATCACCGCCAAACCACACAGCCCGGGACAGAATCACCGCCAAACCATAGAGCCCAGGGACAGAATCACCGCCAAACCACACAGCCCGGGGCAGAATCACCGCCAAACGCATGACAGCCCGGGACAGAATCACCGCCAAACCACACAGCCCGGGACAGAATCACCGCCAAACCATAGAGCCCAGGGACAGAATCACCGCCAAACCACACAGCCCAGGACAGAATCACCGCCAAACCACACAGCCCGGGACAGAATCACCGTCAAACCACACAGTCCGGGACAGAATCACCGCCAAACGCATGACAGCCCGGGACAGAATCACCGCCAAACCACACAGCCCGGGACAGAATCACCGCCAAACCACACAGCCCAGGACAGAATCACCGCCAAACCACACAGCTCGGAACAGAATCACCGCCAAACCACACAGCCCAGGACAGAATCACCGCCAAACCACACAGCCCGGGACAGAATCACCGCCAAACCACACAGCCCGGGACAGAATCACCGCCAAACCACACAGCCCGGGACAGAATCACCGCTAAACCACACAGCCCAGGACAGAATCACCGCCAAACCACACAGCCCGGGACAGAATTACCGCCAAACCATAGAGCCCGGGACAGAATCACCGCCAAACCACACAGCCCGGGACAGAATCACCGCCAAACCACACAGCCCGGGACAGAATTACCGCCAAGCCACACAGCCCGGGACAGAATCACCGCCAAACCACACACCGCAGGACAGAATCACCGCCAAACCATAGAGCCTGGCACAGAATCACCGCCAAACCACACAGCCCGGGACAGAATCACCGTCAAACCACACACCCCGGGACAGAATCACCGTCAAACCACACAGCCCGGGACAGAATCACCGTCAAACCACCCAGCACGGGACAGAATCACCGCCAAACCACACAGCCCGGGACAGAATCACCGCCAAACCACACAGCCCAGGGACAGAATCACCGCCAAACCACACAGCCCGGGACAGAATCACCGCCAAACCACACAGCCCAGGGACAGAATCACCGCCAAACCACACAGCCCAGGACAGAATCACCGCCAAACCATAGAGCCCAGGACAGAATCACCGCCAAACCACACAGCCCAGGGACAGAATCACCGCCAAACCACACAGCCCGGGACAGAATCACCGCCAAACCACACAGCCCAGGGACAGAATCACCGCCAAACCACACAGCCCGGGACAGAATCACCGCCAAACCACACAGCCCGGGACAGAATCACCGCCAAACCATAGAGCCCAGGGACAGAATCACCGCCAAACCACACAGCCCGGGACAGAATCACCGCCAAACCACAGAGCCAGGGACAGAATCACCGCCAAACCACACAGCCCAGGACAGAATCACCGCCAAACGCATGACAGCCCAGGACAGAATCACCGCCAAACCACACAGCCCGGGACAGAATCACCGCCAAACCACACAGCCCGGGACAGAATCACCGCCAAACCATAGAGCCCAGGGACAGAATCACCGCCAAACCACACAGCCCAGGGACAGAATCACCGCCAAACCACACAGCCCGGGACAGAATCAACGCCAAACGCATGACAGCCCGGGACAGAATCACCGCCAAACCACACAGCCCAGGACAGAATCAACGCCAAACCACACAGCCCAGGACAGAATCACCGCCAAACCATAGAGCCCAGGGACAGAATCACCGCCAAACCACACAGCCCAGGGACAGAATCACCGCCAAACCACACAGCCCGGGACAGAATGACCGCCAAACGCATGACAGCCCGGGACAGAATCACCGCCAAACCACACAGCCCGGGACAGAATCACCGCCAAACGCATGACAGCCCGGGACAGAATCACCGCCAAACCACACAGCCCGGGACAGAATCACCGTCAAACCACACAGCCCGGGACAGAATCACCGCCAAACCACACAGCCCGGGACAGAATCACCGCCAAACCACACAGCCCGGGACAGAATCACCGCCAAACCACACAGCCCGGGACAGAATCACCGCCAAACCACACAGTCCGGGACAGAATCACCGTCAAACCACACAGCCCGGGACAGAATCACCGCCAAACCACACAGCCCAGGACAGAATCACCGTCAAACCACACAGCCCGGGACAGAATCACCGCCAAACCACACAGCCCGGGACAGAATCACCGCCAAACGCATGACAGCCCGGGACAGAATCACCGCCAAACCACACAGTCCGGGACAGAATCACCGTCAAACCACACAGCCCGGGACAGAATCACCGCCAAACCACACAGCCCAGGACAGAATCACCGCCAAAACACACAGCCCGGGACAGAATCACCGCCAAACGCATGACAGCCCAGGACAGAATCACCGCCAAACCACACAGCCCGGGACAGAATCACCGCCAAACCACACAGCCCAGGACAAAATCACCGTCAAACCACACAGCTCGGGACAGAATCACCGCCAAACCACACAGCCAGGGACAGAATCACCGCCAAACCACACAGCCCGGGACAGAATCACCGTCAAACCACACAGCCCGGGACAGAATCACCGCCAAACCACACAGCCCAGGACAAAATCACCGTCAAACCACACAGCTCGGGACAGAATCACCGCCAAACCACACAGCCAGGGACAGAATCACCGCCAAACCACACAGCCCGGGACAGAATCACCGCCAAACGCATGACAGCCCGGGACAGAATCACCGCCAAACCACACAGCCCGGGACAGAATCACCGCCAAACGCATGACAGCCCGGGACAGAATCACCGCCAAACCACACAGCCCGGGACAGAATCACCGTCAAACCACACAGCCCGGGACAGAATCACCGCCAAACCACACAGCCCAGGACAGAATCACCGCCAAACGCATGACAGCCCGGGACAGAATCACCGTCAAACCACACAGCCCGGGACAGAATCACCGCCAAACCACACAGCCCAGGACAGAATCACCGCCAAACCACACAGCCCGGGACAGAATCACCGCCAAACCACACAGCCCGGGACAGAATCACCACCAAACCACACAGCCAGGGACAGAATCACCGCCAAACCACACAGCCCGGGACAGAATCACCGCCAAACGCATGACAGCCCGGGACAGAATCACCGCCAAACCACACAGCCCAGGACAGAATCACCGCCAAACCACACAGTCCGGGACAGAATCACCGTCAAACCACACAGCTCGGGACAGAATCACCGCCAAACCACACAGCCCGGGACAGAATCACCGCCAAACCACACAGCCCGGGACAGAATCACCGCCAAACCACACAGCCCGGGACAGAATCACCGCCAAACCACACAGCCCGGGACAGAATCACCGTCAAACCACACAGCCCAGGACAGAATCACCGCCAAACCACACAGCCCACGACAGAAACACCGCCAAACCACACAGCTCGGGACAGAATCACCGCCAAACCACACAGCCCGGGACAGAATCACCGCCAAACCACACAGCCCGGGACAGAATCACCGCCAAACCACACAGCCCGGGACAGAATCACCGCCAAACCACACAGCCCGGGACAGAATCACCGCCAAACGCATGACAGCCCGGGACAGAATCACCGTCAAACCACACAGCCCGGGACAGAATCACCGCCAAACGCATGACAGCCCGGGACAGAATCACCGCCAAACCACACAGCCCAGGACAGAATCACCGCCAAACCACACAGCCCGGGACAGAATCACCGCCAAACCACACAGCCCGGGACAGAATCACCGCCAATCACAGAGCCCGGGGACAGAATCACCGCCAAACGCATGACAGCCTGGGACAGAATCACCGCCAAACCACACAGCCCGGGACAGAATCACCGTCAAACCACACAGCCCGGGACAGAATCACCGCCAAACCACACAGCCCAGGACAGAATCACCGCCAAACGCATGACAGCCCGGGACAGAATCACCGCCAAACCACACAGCCCGGGACAGAATCACCGCCAAACGCATGACAGCCCGGGACAGAATCACCGCCAAACCACACAGCCCGGGACAGAATCACCGTCAAACCACACAGCCCGGGACAGAATCACCGCCAAACCACACAGCCCAGGACAGAATCACCGCCAAACCACACAGCCCGGGACAGAATCACCGCCAAACCACACAGCCCGGGACAGAATCACCGCCAAACCACACAGCCCAGGACAGAATCACCGCCAAACCACACAGCCCGGGACAGAATCACCGCCAAACCACACAGCCCGGGACCGAATCACCACCAAACCACACAGCCAGGGACAGAATCACCGCCAAACCACACAGCTCGGAACAGAATCACCGCCAAACCACACAGCCCGGGACAGAATCACCGCCAAACGCATGACAGCCCGGGACAGAATCACCGCCAAACCACACAGCCCGGGACAGAATCACCGCCAAACCACACAGCCCGGGACAGAATCACCGCCAAACCACACAGCCCGGGACAGAATCACCGCCAAACCACACAGCCCGGGACAGAATCACCGCCAAACCACACAGCCCGGGACAGAATCACCGCCAAACCACACAGCCCGGGACAGAATCACCGCCAAACGCATGACAGCCCGGGACAGAATCACCGTCAAACCACACAGCCCGGGACAGAATCACCGCCAAACGCATGACAGCCCGGGACAGAATCACCGCCAAACCACACAGCCCAGGACAGAATCACCGCCAAACCACACAGTCCGGGACAGAATCACCGTCAAACCACACAGCTCGGGACAGAATCACCGCCAAACCACACAGCCCGGGACAGAATCACCGCCAAACCACACAGCCCGGGACAGAATCACCGCCAAACCACACAGCCCGGGACAGAATCACCGCCAAACCACACAGCCCGGGACAGAATCACCGCCAAACCACAGAGCCCGGGACAGAATCACCGCCAAACCACACAGCCCGGGACAGAATCACCGCCAAACCACACAGCCCGGGACAGAATCACCGCCAAACCACACAGTCCGGGACAGAATCACCGCCAAACCACACAGCCCGGGACAGAATCACCGCCAAACCACACAGCCCGGGACAGAATCACCGTCAAACCACACAGCCCGGGACAGAATCACCGCCAAACCACACAGTCCGGGACAGAATCACCGCCAAACCACAGAGCCAGGGACAGAATCACCGCCAAACCACACAGCCCGGGACAGAATCACCGCCAAACCATAGAGCCCAGGGACAGAATCACCGCCAAACCACACAGCCCAGGGACAGAATCACCGCCAAACCATAGAGCCCAGGGACAGAATCACCGCCAAACCACACAGCCCAGGGACAGAATCACCGCCAAACCATAGAGCCCAGGACAGAATCACCGCCAAACGCATGACAGCCCGGGACAGAATCACCGCCAAACCACACAGCCCGGGACAGAATGACCGCCAAACCACACAGCCCAGGGACAGAATCACCGCCAAACCACACAGCCCAGGGACAGAATCACCGCCAAACCACACAGCCCGGGACAGAATGACCGCCAAACGCATGACAGCCCGGGACAGAATCACCGCCAAACCACACAGCCCGGGACAGAATCACCGCCAAACGCATGACAGCCCGGGACAGAATCACCGCCAAACCACACAGCCCGGGACAGAATCACCGCCAAACGCATGACAGCCCGGGACAGAATCAACGCCAAACCACACAGCCCAGGGACAGAATCACCGCCAAACCACACAGCCCAGGGACAGAATCACCGCCAAACCACACAGCCCGGGACAGAATGACCGCCAAACGCATGACAGCCCGGGACAGAATCACCGCCAAACCACACAGCCCGGGACAGAATCACCGCCAAACGCATGACAGCCCGGGACAGAATCACCGCCAAACCACACAGCCCGGGACAGAATCACCGTCAAACCACACAGCCCGGGACAGAATCACCGCCAAACCACACAGCCCGGGACAGAATCACCGCCAAACCACACAGCCCGGGACAGAATCACCGCCAAACCACACAGCCCGGGACAGAATCACCGCCAAACCACACAGTCCGGGACAGAATCACCGTCAAACCACACAGCCCGGGACAGAATCACCGCCAAACCACACAGCCCAGGACAGAATCACCGTCAAACCACACAGCCCGGGACAGAATCACCGCCAAACCACACAGCCCGGGACAGAATCACCGCCAAACGCATGACAGCCCGGGACAGAATCACCGCCAAACCACACAGCCCGGGACAGAATCACCGCCAAACCACACAGCCCGGGACAGAATCACCGCCAAACCACACAGTCCGGGACAGAATCACCGTCAAACCACACAGCCCGGGACAGAATCACCGCCAAACGCATGACAGCCCGGGACAGAATCACCGTCAAACCACACAGCCCGGGACAGAATCACCGCCAAACGCATGACAGCCCGGGACAGAATCACCGCCAAACCACACAGCCCAGGACAGAATCACCGCCAAACCACACAGTCCGGGACAGAATCACCGTCAAACCACACAGCTCGGGACAGAATCACCGCCAAACCACACAGCCCGGGACAGAATCACCGCCAAACCACACAGCCCGGGACAGAATCACCGCCAAACCACACAGCCCGGGACAGAATCACCGCCAAACCACACAGCCCGGGACAGAATCACCGCCAAACCACACAGCCCGGGACAGAATCACCGCCAAACCACACAGCCCGGGACAGAATCACCGCCAAACCACACAGCCCGGGACAGAATCACCGCCAAACCACACAGTCCGGGACAGAATCACCGTCAAACCACACAGCCCGGGACAGAATCACCGCCAAACCACACAGCCCAGGACAGAATCACCGCCAAACCATAGAGCCCAGGACAGAATCACCGCCAAACCATAGAGCCCAGGGACAGAATCACCGCCAAACCACACAGCCCAGGACAGAATCACCGCCAAACCACACAGCCCGGGACAGAATCACCGCCAAACCACACAGCCCGGGACAGAATCACCGCCAAACCACACAGCCCGGGACAGAATCACCGCCAAACCACACAGCCCGGGACAGAATCACCGCCAAACCACACAGCCCGGGACAGAATCACCGCCAAACCACACAGCCCAGGACAGAATCACCGCCAAACCACACAGCCCAGGACAGAATCACCGCCAAACCACACAGCCCGGGACAGAATCACCGCCAAACCACACAGCCCGGGACAGAATCACCGCCAAACCACACAGCCCGGGACAGAATCACCGCCAAACCACACAGCCCGGGACAGAATCACCGCCAAACCACACAGCCCGGGACAGAATCACCGCCAAACCACACAGCCCGGGACAGAATCACCGCCAAACCTCACAGCCCGGGACAGAATCACCGCCAAACCACACAGCCCGGGACAGAATCACCGCCAAACCACACAGCCCGGGACAGAATCACCGCCAAACCACAGAGCCCGGGACAGAATCACCGCCAAACCACACAGTCCGGGACAGAATCACCGTCAAACCACACAGCCCGGGACAGAATCACCGCCAAACCACACAGCCCGGGACAGAATCACCGCCAAACGCATGACAGCCCGGGACAGAATCACCGCCAAACCACAGAGCCAGGGACAGAATCACCGCCAAACCACACAGCCCGGGGCAGAATCACCGCCAAACGCATGACAGCCCGGGACAGAATCACCGCCAAACCATAGAGCCCAGGGACAGAATCACCGCCAAACCATAGAGCCCAGGACAGAATCACCGCCAAACCACACAGCCCGGGACAGAATCACCGCCAAACCACACAGCCCAGGGACAGAATCACCGCCAAACCATAGAGCCCAGGACAGAATCACCGCCAAACGCATGACAGCCCAGGACAGAATCACCGCCAAACCACACAGCCCAGGACAGAATCAACGCCAAACCACACAGCCCAGGACAGAATCACCGCCAAACCACACAGCCCAGGGACAGAATCACCGCCAAACCACACAGCCCGGGACAGAATGACCGCCAAACGCATGACAGCCCGGGACAGAATCACCGCCAAACCACACAGCCCGGGACAGAATCACCGCCAAACCACACAGCCCGGGACAGAATCACCGCCAAACCACACAGCCCAGGACAGAATCACCGCCAAACCACACAGCCCGGGACAGAATCACCGCCAAACCATAGAGCCCAGGGACAGAATCACCGCCAAACCACACAGCCCGGGACAGAATCACCGCCAAACCACACAGCCCGGGACAGAATCACCGCCAAACCACACAGCCCGGGACAGAATCACCGCCAAACCACACAGTCCGGGACAGAATCACCGTCAAACCACACAGCCCGGGACAGAATCACCGCCAAACCACACAGCCCAGGACAGAATCACCGTCAAACCACACAGCCCGGGACAGAATCACCGCCAAACCACACAGCCCGGGACAGAATCACCGCCAAACGCATGACAGCCCGGGACAGAATCACCGCCAAACCACACAGTCCGGGACAGAATCACCGTCAAACCACACAGCCCGGGACAGAATCACCGCCAAACCACACAGCCCAGGACAGAATCACCGCCAAACCACACAGCCCGGGACAGAATCACCGCCAAACGCATGACAGCCCAGGACAGAATCACCGCCAAACCACACAGCCCGGGACAGAATCACCGCCAAACCACACAGCCCAGGACAGAATCACCGTCAAACCACACAGCCCGGGACAGAATCACCGCCAAACCACACAGCCCAGGACAGAATCACCGTCAAACCACACAGCTCGGGACAGAATCACCGCCAAACCACACAGCCAGGGACAGAATCACCGCCAAACCACACAGCCCGGGACAGAATCACCGCCAAACGCATGACAGCCCGGGACAGAATCACCGCCAAACCACACAGCCCGGGACAGAATCACCGCCAAACGCATGACAGCCCGGGACAGAATCACCGCCAAACCACACAGCCCGGGACAGAATCACCGTCAAACCACACAGCCCGGGACAGAATCACCGCCAAACCACACAGCCCAGGACAGAATCACCGCCAAACGCATGACAGCCCGGGACAGAATCACCGTCAAACCACACAGCCCGGGACAGAATCACCGCCAAACCACACAGCCCGGGACAGAATCACCGCCAAACCACACAGCCAGGGACAGAATCACCGCCAAACCACACAGCCCGGGACAGAATCACCGCCAAACGCATGACAGCCCGGGACAGAATCACCGCCAAACCACACAGCCCAGGACAGAATCACCGCCAAACCACACAGTCCGGGACAGAATCACCGTCAAACCACACAGCTCGGGACAGAATCACCGCCAAACCACACAGCCCGGGACAGAATCACCGCCAAACCACACAGCCCGGGACAGAATCACCGTCAAACCACACAGCCCGGGACAGAATCACCGCCAAACCACACAGCCCAGGACAGAATCACCGCCAAACCACACAGCCCGGGACAGAATCACCGCCAAACCACACAGCCCGGGACAGAATCACCACCAAACCACACAGCCAGGGACAGAATCACCGCCAAACCACACAGCTCGGAACAGAATCACCGCCAAACCACACAGCCCGGGACAGAATCACCGCCAAACGCATGACAGCCCGGGACAGAATCACCGCCAAACCACACAGCCCAGGACAGAATCACCGCCAAACCACACAGTCCGGGACAGAATCACCGTCAAACCACACAGCTCGGGACAGAATCACCGCCAAACCACACAGCCCGGGACAGAATCACCGCCAAACCACACAGCCCGGGACAGAATCACCGCCAAACCACACAGCCCGGGACAGAATCACCGCCAAACCACACAGCCCGGGACAGAATCACCGCCAAACCACACAGCCCGGGACAGAATCACCGCCAAACCACACAGCCCGGGACAGAATCACCGCCAAACGCATGACAGCCCGGGACAGAATCACCGTCAAACCACACAGCCCGGGACAGAATCACCGCCAAACGCATGACAGCCCGGGACAGAATCACCGCCAAACCACACAGCCCAGGACAGAATCACCGCCAAACCACACAGTCCGGGACAGAATCACCGTCAAACCACACAGCTCGGGACAGAATCACCGCCAAACCACACAGCCCGGGACAGAATCACCGCCAAACCACACAGCCCGGGACAGAATCACCGCCAAACCACACAGCCCGGGACAGAATCACCGCCAAACCACAGAGCCCGGGACAGAATCACCGCCAAACCACACAGCCCGGGACAGAATCACCGTCAAACCACACAGCCCAGCCCAGTTTGAAGAAATAAAAAACAATTCAGAAGCTTTAAAAACCTCAGCAATGGACAAAACATTCAAAAATCTTCGACAATTACAGGGAAGGAGCCCAGAAAATTGGTTGAGTAAATCACTGCACAAACAAAGAGTTTGGCACTGTCATTGCCATGGGAGCTGACCAAAACATGGTGAATGTGGGGAAGTTTCTGAAGACCCAATTACCGCAGCAATATCTTTAAAACCTGCGCGACATTGAAAGCAGTACTCACCTTAATTTAAAGGTGACAATGGACAACAGGTTAACATTCCCAGACCAATTTGGACTGATCCAAGGGCCAGGCTAAACACAATATTGTGCATCCTGGAGGAGCATTTTAAAAGTTAATGGAGTACTTCCGGCTTAAGTAAGAAATGAGAGAAATTCCTGATTAATATGTTTTTATAATCGTTTGGTAATAATTGAAATTGCTGATGAAGAAATCATAATGAAATGCATTGATGAATCATTAACCAGCTGTGATGAAATGCTAAAAGCCTTTGACAAATAGTTTAATCTTCAGGTTGTGGAACTCACAGAGTTCAAAGGTGGGTTAGGACAGCCCCACTAAAGCTGTGAAAGAGAAAAAAAAATACCCAAGGAACAACAGCAGACCTACAGAAATCCAACTGGAAGTCTCAAAATTGAATCTTTTTGAAAATGCTGACACATTCCGCGTGCTGAAACAGCAGGTGTCAGTGCTGAGCCACCTGTCTATGATTGAAGGGAAAGTCATCGAGCATTCAACGCTGAGAGCAAATAATGAAACTACAAGTACCGCAAAAAGACACTCGTTAGACCCCAGCTGGAATACTGTGCACAGTTCTGGGGGCCACACTAGAGGAAGAATGTGAACATACTGGAGAGAGTGGGGAAGAGGTTTACAAGGATGGTTCCAGGGATGAGAAACTTCAGTTATGGGAATAGATTGGAGAGTTTGGGAATGTTCTCCTTGGAGAGAAGACGGCCGAGAGAAGATTTGATAGAGATGTTCAAAATAATGAGGGGGCTGGACAGAGTAGACAGGAAGAAACTGCTCCCGCTCGTAAAGGGATCGAGAACAAAGGGCACAGATTTAAAGTGATTTGCAAAAGAAGCAAATGTGATGGAGATAAAACTTTTTCACACAGCGAGTGGTTGGGGTGTGGAATGCACGGCCTGGAAGAGAGGTGGAGGCAGGTCCAATCGAGGCATTTCAGACGGTATTTGAAGATTATTTGATTCGACGGTAGCACGATAGCACAGTGGTTAGCACCATGGCTTCACAGAGCCAGGTTCGATTCCCCGCTGGGTCACTGTCTGTGCGGAGTCTGCACATCCTCCCCGTGTGTGCGTGGGTTTCCTCCGGGTGCTCCGGTTTCCTCCCACAGTCCAAAGATGTGCAGGTTAGGTGGATTGGCCATGATAAATTGCCCTTAGGTTAGATGGGGTTACTGGGTTACGGGGATAGGGTGGAGGTGTGGGCTTGGGTAGGGTGCTCTTTCCAAGGGCCGGTGCAGACTCGATGGGCCGAATGGCCTCCTTCTGCACTGTAAATTCTATGTAATTCAGTGTAAAAAGCAATGTGCAGGGATATGGGGAAAAGGCAGGAGACTGGCACTCAGTCACGATGCTCATTTGGAGAGCTAGTGCAGACAGGGTGGGCTGAATTCCTCATCCTGCCCCACAACTGTTCTGTGATTACAGAACTGAAACAAGCTGGGACTTCATCCGAGACTGGCCTAGCTAACAGTGAAACTGTAACTCGGGCGGCACGGTGGTGCAGTGGTTAGCACTGCTGCCTCACGGCGTCGAGGACCCGCGTTCAATCCCGGCCCCGGGTCACTGTCCGTGTGGAGTTTGCACATTCTCCCCGTGTCTGCGTGGGTTTCGCCCCCACAGCCCGAAGATGTGCAGGGTAGGTGGATTGGCCACGCTAAATTGCCCCTTAATTGGGAAAATAAATAATTGGTATTCTAAATATTTTTAAAAATTGAAATTCAGGTTAAGGACAAAACTCTGCTCCAGGCCGAGAAAGAAATACAGAAATAAGATTGGAAAATGTGTTTATCTAAACTGAATTGGATAAGATTGAAACTGGGTGTGTGCCTTTGAAAACACAACATAGAAGTAGAAAGAAGTTGAACCGTGATGTCACAGCCTGCAGGTAAGGGATTGGCTGGTGACTGGTAAGTAGTTTTTCTTTTCCCTGAGGTGTTATCGTGCAGGGCGCAGAGGTTGCTGAGTGAGTGCTTGCTGAGAAGGGGAGTGAATAACAGGTAAGCTCTTTCTTTCTTTTTCTTTTTTTATCTAGAGGGGATGGCAGGGAAGGCAGTGCAATGTTCCTCCTGCAGAATGCTTGAGGTGAGGGACGCCATCAGTGTCCCTGCTGATTTCATCTGTGGGAAGTGCACCCATCTCCAGCTCCTCAGAAACCGCGTTAGGGAACTGGAGCTGGAGCTGGATGAACTTCGGATCATTCAGGAGGCAGAGGTGGTCATAGATAGAAGCTTCAGGGATGTAGTTACTCTGAAGAATAAAGATAGATGGGTGACGGTGAGAGGGGCTGGGAGGAAGCAGTCAGTACAGGGATCCCCTGTGGCCGTTCCCCTTAGTAACAAGTATACCGCTTTGGATACTGTTGGAGGGGGGGGGGGCTTACCAGGGGTAAGCAATGGGGTACAGGTCTCTGGCATAGAATCTGTCCCTGTTGCTCAGAAGGGAAGGGGGGGAGAGGAGCAGAGCATTAGTTATTGGAGACTCCATAGTTAGGGGGATAGATAGGAGATTCTGTGGGAACGAGAGAGACTCACGGTTGGTGTGTTTCCTTCCAGGTGCCAGGGTCCGTGATGTCTCGGATTGTGTTTTCGGGATCCTTAAGGGAGAGGGGGAGCAACCCCAAGTCGTGGTCCACAGAGGTACCAATGACATAGGTAGGGATAGGGATGTAAGGCAGGAATTCAGGGAGCTAGGGTGGAAACTTAGATCCAGGACAAACAGAGTTATTATCCCTGGATAGTTACCCGTGCCACGTGCTAGCAAGACGAGGAATAGGGAAAGAGAGGAGTTGAACACGTGGCTACAGGGATGGTGTAGGAGGGAGGGTTTCAGATTTCTGGATAATTGGGGCTCATTCTGGGGTTGGTGGGTCCTCTACAAACGGGATGGTCTGCACTTAGACCACAGGGGTACCAATATTCTGGGGGGGGAAATTTGCTAATGCTCTTCGGAAGGGTTTTATCTAGTTCAGCAGGGGCTTGGGAACCTGAATTGTGGCTCCAGTCTACAGGAGGTTGAGAGTAATGAGGTCATGAGTAAGATTTCAAAGTTGCAGGAGTGTACCGGCAGGCAGGAAGGTGGTTTAAAGTGTGTCTTCTTCAATGCCAGGAGCATCCGGAATAAGGTGAGTGAACTTGCGGCATGGGTTGGTACCTGGGGCTTCGATGTTGTGGCCATTTCGGAGACATGGATAGAGCAGGGACAGGAATGGTTGTTGCAAGTGCCGGTGTTTAGGTATTTCAGTAAGCTCAGGGAAGGTGGTAAAAGAGGGGGAGGGTTGGCATTGTTAGTCAAGGACAGTATTACGGTGGCAGAAAGGACGTTCGATGAGCACTCGTCTGCTGAGGTAGTATGGGCTGAGGTTAGAAACAGGAAGGGAGAGTTCCCCCTGTTAGGGGTTTTCTATAGGCCTCCACCTTCTTTGAGAAGGTGACTGAACAGGTAGACGAGGGTAGAGCAGTTGATGTGGTGTATATGGATTTCAGCAAAGCGTTTGATAAGGTTCCCCACGGTAGGCTATTGCAGAAAATACAGAGGCTGGGGATTGAGGGTGATTTAGAGATGTGGATCAGAAATTGGCTAGCTGAAAGAAGACAGAGGGTGGTGGTTGATGGGAAATGTTCAGAATGGAGTTCAGTCACAAGTGGAGTACCACAAGGATCTGTTCTGGGGCCGTTGCTGTTTGTCATTTTTATCAATGACCTAGAGGAAGGCGCAGAAGGGTGGGTGAGTAAATTTGCAGACGATACTAAAGTCGGTGGTGTTGTCAATAGTGTGGAAGGATGTAGCAGGTTACAGAGGGATATAGATAAGCTGCAGAGCTGGGCTGAGAGGTGGCAAATGGAGTTTAATGTAGAGAAGTGTGAGGTGATTCACTTTGGAAGGAATAACAGGAATGCGGAATATTTGGCTAATGGTAAAGTTCTTGGAAGTGTGGGTGAGCAGAGGGATCTAGGTGTCCATGTACATAGATCCCTGAAAGTTGCCACCCAGGTTGATAGGGTTGTGAAGAAGGCCTATGGAGTGTTGGCCTTTATTGGTAGAGGGATTGAGTTCCGGAGTCATGAGGTCATGTTGCAGCTGTACAAAACTCTGGTACGGCCGCATTTAGAGTATTGCGTACAGTTCTGTTCACCGCATTATAGGAAGGACGTGGAGGCTTTGGAGCGTGTGCAGAGGAGATTTACCAGGATGTTGCCTGGTATGGAGGGAAAATCTTATGAGGAAAGGCTGATGGACTTGAGGTTGTTTTCGTTGGAGAGAAGAAGGTTAAGAGGAGACTTAATAGAGGCATACAAAATGATCAGGGGGTTAGATAGGGTGGACAGTGAGAGCCTTCTCCCGCGGATGGAAATGGCTGGCACGAGGGGACATAGCTTTAAACTGAGGGGTAATAGATATAGGACAGAGGTCAGAGGTAGGTTCTTTACGCAAAGAGTAGTGAGGCCGTGGAATGCCCTACCTGCTACAGTAGTGAACTCGCCAACATTGAGGGCATTTAAAAGTTTATTGGATAAACATATGGATGATAATGGCATAGTGTAGGTTAGATGGCTTTTGTTTCGGTGCAACATCGTGGGCCGAAGGGCCTGTACTGCGCTGTATCGTTCTATATTTTAAAAAAAGTTCCAGAGATGTAGAGGAAAGGATTGCAAAAATGATTCTGGATAGGAGCGAAAGCAACAGGGTAGTTATAATGGGGGACTTTAACTTTCCAAATATTGACTGGAAACACTATAGTTCGAGTACTTTAGATGGGTCCATTTTTGTCCAATGTGTGCAGGAGGGTTTCCTGACACAGTATGTAGATAGGCCAACGAGAGGCGAGGCCACATTGGGTTTGGTACTGGATAATGAACCAGGGCAGGTGTTAGATTTGGAAGTAGGTGAGCACTTTGGTGATAGTGACCACAATTCGATTACGTATATACCGCAGGGCTAGAGTTATATCTGGGGGAAAGGCAATTATGATGCGATGAGGCAAGACTTAGGATGCATCGGATGGAGAGGAAAACTGCAGGGGATGGGCACAATGGAAATGGGGAGCTTGTTCAAGGAACAGCTACTGTGTGTCCTTGATAAGTCTGTACCTGTCAGGCAGGGAGGAGGTGGTCGAGCAAGGGAACCGTGGTTTACTAAAGCAGTTGAAACACTTGTCAAGAGGAAGAAGGAGACTTATAAAAAGATGAGACATGAAGGTTCAGTTAGGGCGCTCGAGAGTTACAGGTTAGCTGGGAAGGACCTAAAGAGAGAGCTAAGAAGAGCCAAGAGGGGACATGAGAAGTCTTTGGCAGGTAGGATCAAGGATAACCCTAAAACTTTCTATAGATATGTCAGGAATAAAAGAATAACTAGGGTAAGAGTAGGGCCAGTCAAGGACAGTAGCGGGAAGTTGTGCGTGGAGTCCGAGGAGATAGGAGAGGTGCTAAATGAATATTTTTCGTCAGTATTCACACAGGAAAAATATAATGTTGTCGAGGAGAATACTGAGATTCAGGCTACTAGACTAGAAGGGCTTGAGGTTCATAAGGAGGAGGTGTTAGCAATTCTGGAAAGTGTGATTATAAATAAGTCCCCTGGGCCGGATGGGATTTATCCTAGGATTCTCTGGGAAGCGAGGGAGGACATTGCTGAGCCTTTGGCTTTGATCTATAAGTCATCTTTGTCAACAGGAATAGTGCCAGAAGACTGGAGGATAGCAAATGTTGTCCCCTTGTTCAAGAAGGGAAGTAGAGACAACCCCGGTAACTATAGACCAGTGAGCCTTACTTCTGTTGTGGGCAAAATCTTGGAAAGGTTTATAAGAGATAGGATCTATCATCATCTGGAAAGGAATACTTTGATTAGAGATAGTCAACACGGTTTTGTGAAGGGTAGGTCGTGCCTCACAAACCTTATTGAGATCTTTGAGAAGGTGACCAAACAGGTGGATGAGGGTAAAGCAGTTGATGTGGTGCCTATGGATTTCAGTAAAGCGTTTGATAAGGTTCCCCATGGTAGGCTATTGCAGGTAGGCTATTGGGCAGCACGGTAGCACAAGTGATTAGCACTGTGGCTTCACAGCGCCAGGGTCCCAGGTTCGATTCCCTGCTGTGTCACTGTCTGTGCGGAGTTTGCACGTTATCCCCGTGTCCGCGTGGGTTTCCTCCGGGTGCTCCGGTTTCCTCCCACAGTCCAAAGACGTGCAGGTTAGGTGGATTGGCCATGCTAAATTACCCGTAGTGTCCATAAGGGTTGGGAGGGGTTATTGGGTTGCGGGGATAAGGTGGAAGTGAGGGATTAATGTGGGTCGGTGCAGACTCGATGGGCCGAATGGCCTCCTTCTGCACTGTATGTTCTATGTTCTATGTTCTATGTAAAATACGGAGGCATGGATTCAGGGTGATTTAGCAGTTTGGATCAGAAATTCGCTAGCTGGAAGAAGACAAAGGGTGGTGGTTGATGGGAAATGTTCAGACTGGTGTCCGAGTTATTAGTGGTGTACCACAAGGATCTGTTTTGGGGCCACTGCTGTTTGTCATTTTTATAAATGACCTGGAGGAGGGCGTAGAAGGATGGGTGAGTAAATTTGCAGATGACACTAAAGTCGATGGTGTTGTGGACAGTGCGGAAGGATGTTACAAGTTACAGAGGGACATAGATAAGCTGCAGCGCTGGGCTGAGAGGTGGCAAATGGAGTTTAATGCAGAAAAGTGTGAGGTGATTCATTTTGGAAGGAATAACAGGAAGACAGAGTACTGGGCTAATGGTAAGATTCTTGGCAGTGTGGATGAGCAGAGAGATCTCGGTGTCCATGTACATAGACCCCTGAAAGTTGCCACCCAGGTTGAGAGGGTTAAGAAGGCGTACAGTGTGTTAGCTTTTATTGGTAGAGGGATTGAGTTTCGGAGCCATGAGGTCATGTTGCAGCTGTACAAAACTCTGGTGCGGCCGCATTTGGAGTATTGCGTGCAATTCTGGTCGCCGCATTATAGGAAGGATGTGGAAGCATAGGAAAGGGTGCAGAGGAGATTTACCAGAATGTTGCCTGGTATGGAGGGAAGCTCTTATGAGGAAAGGCTGAGGGACTTGAGGCTGTTTTTGTTAGAGAGAAGAAGGTTAAGAGGTGACTTAATTGAGGCACACAAGATGATCAGAGGATTGGATAGGGTGGACAGTGAGAGCCTTTTTCCTCGGATGGTGATGTCTAGCACGAGGGGACATAGCTTTAAATTGAGGGGAGATAGATATAAGACAGACGTCAGAGGTAGGTTCTTTACTCAGAGAGTAGTAAGGGTGTTGAATGTCCTGCCTGCAACAGTAGTGGACTCGCCAACACTAAAGGCATTCAAATGGTCATTGGATAGACATATGGACGATAAGGGAATAGTGTAGATGGGCTTTAGAGTGGTTTCACAGGTCGGCGCAACATTGAGGGCCGAAGGGCCTGAGCTGCGCTGGAATGTTCTATGTTCTATGTTCTATAGTCTTCAATTGACCAAACTATTCAAGATCTGGACAAATAGATTTCTCAGGCGTCACAAGGGTAAGGAACCCTCTGCAGACTCCTCTCTGGACTCTTATTTCTCTTTTAATTCCTGTTCTTTTGGTTGTTTTCATTCCTGCACCTGGCCATTGCTGTGGCCTACACCTTTAATTAAAGAAACAGTAGCAGGATGTGTTCTGACACCAGCGATTACACATCTGGACAGATTTCGTTAGCAACCAATGAACTCCATTGCAACCCCAGGACTAACCAGATCCTCGATGGGGATCGGAGGTTTTTATTGTGGAATCCCTGCTGGGTGACTCTGTGTGCGTTTGGTTTCAGGTTTGATTGGAGCTGCAGAGCTGAGCAGGATCCTTCTGAATCTCTCTCCCAGAAGATGGGAATTCTCTCTCAGATCCTAACTGGATCTCGCTTGAGGTAAACAGAGCAGTTTGTGAGGATTCAAAGCCTGAATACTGAGCTGAGGAAGGGGAACCTTTCGGATTCCTCACCCATTAAAGTTACCTGACCGCTTAAATGGTCTGATACTCTGTTTAACGGAGACACGCTGTTGGTGAGTCTGCTGAAGCTGACCACATATCAGAACCTGAGCAGACCTCAAGTGCATCCTCCGTGGGTGAGACTCAACTCAACACACGTTGAAGCGTGTTCCTAGAGGGGATCTCACAGCCTGAGTACGTGGCCTGAGTGGCCAGCTCGAAGGTCCAAACCAAGCTCACATTCTGAAGAGTTCACCGCCTACAAAAGCCTCAACCTCAGCAGCGAAGCTCCTCAAATCTCTCATACTTTTTAATCCCTTTTATTTTTTAACCTTTCCTACCCACTCCACCATGTGTCTGTCTTGTGTGTGTCTGGGTGGAGGGTGGGACGGGGTTTGGGGAATAGTTAGATTAGCAGACCATTGTTCCATTCTTACCATTATATGTTAATCTTTTACTCTTGTTATAAATAAACAGTTTGTTAATATTTTACTTACACATCTGGTGCCTGTAACCCATTGGAACAGTCAAGGGTCAAAGGTCTCAGGAAAATGTACAAATTATTGGTTAATTCACTTATGTTGGGGCTCTGGGATCTGTGGGGCTGGAATTGACCGGGCACTAGCCCAAGTGTCGGAACACAAGGAGGCTGTGAAAGAAGTAGAAAAGTTGGAAGGTGAGAAGGTTGTCCCAGTCGGAACAACATGAAGGATGAGATCTGGGGATTGGAAGAGCAAATCTACTCCTTGAAAGCAGGTCAGGAGAATTTTGTTTGACAGATTGAGGATCTAAACAGAAGTTGTCAAAGAAATGTTCATCTCCAAAGAATGGAAAAACCAAAGAGAAAAAGACAATTAGGTGCCAGAACACCGAGATCTCCTCCTGTTCCTGTGTAATAATAATCTTTATTGTCACAAGTAGGCTTACATTAACACTGCAATGAAGTTACTGTGAAAATCCCCTAGTTACCACACTCCGGTGCCTGTTCGGGTACACTGAGGGAGAATTCAGAATGTCCAATTCACCTAATAGCACATCTTTCGGGACTGGTAACAGGCCGGAGGGGCTGAATGGTCTCCTCCTGTTCCTGTGTAAGGCTGGAGAGGGGCTGAATGGGCCTCCTCCTGTTCCTGTGTAAGGCTGGAGAGGGGCTGAATGGTCTACTCCTGTTCCTGTGTAAGGCTGGAGAGGGGCTGAATGGGCTCCTCCTGTTCCTGTGTAAGGCTGGAGAGGGACTGAATGGTCTCCTCCTGTTCCTGTGTAACAGGCTCGAGGGGCTGAATGGGTCTCCTCCTGTGTAACAGGCTCGAGGGGCTGAATGGGTCTCCTCCTGTTCATGTGTAACAAGCTCGAGGGGCTGAATGGGCCTGTTCCTGTGTAACAGGCTCGAGGGGCTGAATGGGCTCCTCCTGTTCCAGGGTAACAGGATTGTGGAGCTGGGAGTGCCGTAATGGCAGTACGGTTGAATTGAAGATAGTCAGAGGGGTGAGGGGTGATAATGAAATATTTTTAATATTGAGTGAAAAACAGAGATGCTGTGTCCCTCAGACAGCATGGGGCCAATGTGGGAGTGGGAGTGGGAGAGGGTTAGGGTGCAGACACCGCACAGAATAACTCAGCAAACTGTCCTGGAGCAGCAACAGGCAGAGCGGAGATCGCACAGCAAAGTTACAACGCTATTCTCATTGCGATCAGCACTGAACATCTGCACAAATTTAAGGAGAAAAAATGTCAGATTTATTCCTGAAACATCCGGATGAGACAGATCGGAGGACCCTGAAGGAAATAAGGAAGGAAATTGCAGCAAAGTTAAGCTGTGGCGAGAGACTGAGGGATTGGAAAAGGCAGATGTGCTCCTGCCTTCAGGAATAGCATTGTGCAGACAAATACAGATGAGGAAAAATCTGCAGTGTGGGTTCCTGAGGAGGAACATTCTCTCATTTACCAGCTTCGTCTGGGGGTCGCATTTTGGTTTTGGGAGGGAATTCCAGAGTTTTGGGCCCTGGCAGCTGGAGGCAGAGATCTCAGAGGTTTGTGTGTCAGGGGATTACAGAGCGGGGGGGATGGAACTTTGATAGTCAAAGTGTTTCTTGACCATGCGCCACTGTGGGTCAGTGAGCACGATGACCATGAGCCAGTGAGGGTCAGTGAGCACGATGACCATGAGCCAGTGAGGGTCAGTGAGCACGATGACCAGAGCCAGTGTGGGTCAGGGGGCACGATGACCATGAGCCAGTGTGGGTCAGGGGGCACGATGACCATGAGCCAGTGTGGGTCAGGGGGCACGATGACCATGAGCCAGTCAGGTCAGGAACAGCAGGAATGGCCTCAGTCAGGTTCGAATGTGGGACGTGAGCCAGGAGTGATTTTTATTCGTCAAGTTTAGACACAACAAAGTTTGAATAAAGGTTCTGCCTCCAAATTATAACATTATTAAACCGCTCACTGGA
Organism: Scyliorhinus torazame; assembly: GCF_047496885.1. Lineage (NCBI taxonomy): Eukaryota > Metazoa > Chordata > Chondrichthyes > Carcharhiniformes > Scyliorhinidae > Scyliorhinus > Scyliorhinus torazame. The sequence continues at coordinate 110,333,024 of NC_092728.1, read as the reverse complement.
ATCCAACCAGAGACTGACAAAGTGTCCGTCAGGAACACGGGGCCAATCTCTCTGAAATTCCTCACCCAGATTTAAACTTGTTAAAGATTTTCCCCCAAGTGAATCACGGCTCGCTCTTCACACCATCACTCCCCCCCCACCCAGACCCCCCCACTCCCCCCACCCAGACCCCCCCCCCACTCCCCCCACCCAGACCCCCACACTCCCCCCACCCCAGACCCCCCCCCACTCCCCCCACCCAGACCCCCACACTCCCCCCACCCAGACCCCCCCCACTCCCCCCACCCAGACCCCCACACTCCCCCCACCCAGCCCCCCAAACCCCTCCCCCCACACAGCCCCCCTCAACCCCTCCCCCACCCAGCCCCCCCCAACCCCTCCCCCCCACCCAGCCCCCCAACCCCTCCCCCCACCCAGCCCCCAACCCCTCCCCCCACCCAACCCCCCACCCCTCCCCCCCCACCCAGCCCCCCTCAACCCCTCCCCCCACCCCTCCCCCCCACCCAGCCCCACTCAACCCCTCCCCCCCACCCAGCCCCACCCAACCCCTCCCCCCACCCAACCCCCCACCCCTCCCCCACCCAGCCCCACTCAACCCCTCCCCCCCCACCCAGCCCCCACCCAACCCTTCCCCCCCACCCAGCCCCCTCAACCCCTCCCCCCACCCCTCCCCCCCACCCAGCCCCACTCAACCCCTCCCCCCCACCCAGCCCCACCCAACCCCTCCCCCCAGGCCCCCCCAACCCCTCCCCCACCAGCCCCCCCAACCCCTCCCCCCCACCCAGCCCCCCCACCCCTCCCAGCCCCACCCGACCCCTCCCCCCCATCCCTCCCCCACCCAGCCCCCCTCCAACCCCCCCACCCAGCACCCCCAACCCCTCCCCCACCCAGCCATCCCCAACCCCTCCCCTCCCCACCCAGCCCCACCCAACCCCTCCCCCCCACCCAGCCACCCCAACCCCTCCCCCCCCACCCAGCCCCCCCAACCCCTCCCCCCCACCCAGCCCCCCCAACCCCAACCCCTCCCCCCCACCCAGCCCCCCCAACCCCTCCCCTCCCCACCCAGCCCCCCCAACCCTCCACCCACCCAGCCCCCCCAACCCCTCCCCCACTCCCCCACCCCCCCTTCCCCTCCCCACCCCCCCCCCCCACCCCCACCACCACAACCCCTCCCCACACACCCACACCACCCAACTCCTCCCCATCCCCCAACCCCTCCCCACTCTCACTCCCACCCCTCCCCGCCCCCCACCCCCCACCACCCCAACCCCTCCCCCAACCCCCACCCCCCACACACCAACTCCTCCCACACCCCAACCCCTCCCCAACAACTCCCCCTCCCCCCAACCCCTCCCCCAACCCCAACACCCCCCCTCTCCCACCCCACACACCCAACTCCTCCCACACCCCCAACCCTCCCCCAACAACTCCCCCTCCCCCCAACCCCTCCCCAACCCCAACCCCCCTCTCCCACCCCCCACACACCCAACCCCTCCCCCAACAACTCCCCTCCCCAACCCCTCCCCCAACCCCAACCCCCCCTCTCCACCTTCCCAACCTCTCCCCACCCATCCCCCCAAACCCCTCCCCACCCCCAACCCCCCCTCACCAGCCCAACTCCTCCCACGCCCACCAACCCCACCAACCCCTCCCCCAACCCCCCCAACCCCTCCCCCACTCTCCCACCCCCCACCCCTCCCCAACCCCATTCCCACTCCCACCACCCCAACTCCTCCTCCACCCCACCCCCCCCAACTCCTCCCCCAACCCCTCCCCCACTCTCCCCCAACACCCCAACCCTTCCTACCCCTCCCCCACCACTCCAACTCTTCCATACTCCCCCATTTCCTCCCCACCCCCAACCCCTCCCACACCCCATCCTCCACCCCCAACCCCTCTCCCACCACCCCAACTCCTCCCCCTCCCCAACCCTCCCCCACTCCCCAACTCCTCCCCCACCCTCCCAACCCCTCCCCCACCCCACTAACCCCTCCCCCAACCCCTCCCCCATTCCCCCACCCCCCCAACCCCACCCCCACTCTCCCACCCCCCAACCCCTCCCCCCACCACCCCATCTCCTCCCCCCCACTCCGCCAAACCCTCCCCAACCCCTCCCCCACCCCCCAACCCCCCCACTCCCAACCCCCCCACTCCCCCAGCCCCCACCCCCCCAACCCCACCCCCAACCCCTCCAACTCCTCCCCCACCCCCAACTCCTCCCCCACACCCCAACCCTCTCCCACCCCCAACCCCTCCCCCACCACCCAAACTCCTCCCACCATCCCCCCAACTCCTCCCCCACCCCCCGCAACCTCTCCCCCCCACCCCCAACCCCTCCCTCAACCCCTCCCCAACCCCCCCAGCCCCCACCCCCCAACCCCACCCCACTCTCCTACCCCCCAACCCCTCCAACTCCTCCCCCACCCCCCAACTCCTCCCCACCCCCAACCCCTCTCCACCCCCCAACCCTTCCCCCACTCTCCCCCCCCCCACCCCCCAACCCCTCCCCCACCCACCCCAACCAGACGGGTTTTGTGAAGGGAAGGCACCAATGTGCAGAGGCTCCTAACTGTAATCATGATGCCTGCAGCGGAGGGGGAAGCGGAGATAGTGGCGGCGATGGATGCGGAGAAGGCCTTTGATAGGGTGGAGTGGGGGAACGTGTGGGAAGTGTTGAGGAGGTTCGAGTTCGGGGAGGGGTTTGTTAGTTGGGTTAGGTTACTGTACGAAGTCCCGGTGGTGAGTGCAGCCACAAATCGGAGGAGGTCGAAATACTTTTGGCTGTACCGGGGGACGAGGCAGCGGTGCCCCCTATCCCCCTTGCTATTAGCGTTGGCAATTGAGCCTTTGTCTATGGCTCTAAGGGAGTCCAGGAACTGGAGGGGGCTGGTCCGGGGGTGGGGAGGAACACCGGGTATCGCTGTATGCCGATGACCTATTGCTGTATGTGGCGGACCCGGTGGGGGGGGATGCCGGAGGTGATGCGGATCCTCAGGGAGTTTGGGGACTTTTCCGGGTATAAGCTCAACGTGGGGAAGAGTGAGTTTTTCGTGGTACACCCAGGGACCAGGGAAGGGGGATAGACGAGCTTCCACTGAAGAGGGCGGAAAGGAGTTTTTGGTAACCTGGGGATCCAGGAGGCCAGGAGCTGGGGGGCCCGACACAAGCTCAACTTGACGAGGCTGGTGGAGCAGGTGGAGGAGTTTAAAAGGTGGGAAATGCTGCCACTCTCCCTGGTGGGTAGGGGAGTCGGTGAAGATGACGGTGGTCCTGAGGTTCCTTTTTATATTCCAGTGCCTCCCCATCCTGATCCCTAAGGCCTTTTTTAAGCGGGTCAGTAGGAGCATCATGGGATTCGTGTGGGCGAAAAAAAACCCCCGAGGGTGAGAAGGGTGTTTCTGGAGCGGAGCAGGGACAGAGGAGGGCAAGCGTTGCTGAATCTGTGTGGGTATTACTGGGCTGCCAGTGTGGTGATGATACGCAAGTGGGTAATGGAGGGGAGGGGGCAGCGTGGAGAGGCTGGAAATGGCATCCTGTGTGGGCACGAGCCTGAGAACGCTGGTGACGGCACCGCCGAGTCCGGTGGTGGCGGCGACCCTCAAAATTTGGGGCAGTGGAGACGCCACATGGGGGAGGCAGAGGCTTCGGTGTGGTCCCCGATCAGAGAGAACCATCGGTTTGTCCCGGAGAGAATGGATGGGGGGTTCCTGAGCTGGCACAGGGTGGGTATTAGAAGGATGGGGGACCTGTTTATAGATGGGACGTTTGCGAGCCTTGGGGCGCTGGAGGAAAAATTCGGGCTCCCCCCTGGAAATGCCTTCAGGTACATGCAGGTAAGGGCGTGTGTAAGACGGCAGGTGAGGGATTTTCCGCTGCTTCCAGCACGTAGGATCCAGGATAGGGTGCTCTCGGGGGGTGGGTTGGAGAGGGCAGGGTCTCGGCGATCTACCCAGGTGATGCAGGAGGCCTCAGTGGAGGAGCTGAAAGGTAAATGGGAGGAGGAGCTGGGGAGGAGATAGACGAGGGTACGTGGGCGGACGCCCTGGGTAGGGTAAATTCTTCCTCCTCGAAAGTATATTAATTTATGTCCACAAGTCTATTCACGGATAGACGTTTTTGTTTTGGGAAGGGCACTGATCCGAAGGTGACGGGGACGGAGTACACGGCCATAGCTATCTCGGACCACGCTCCACATTGGGTGGACCTGGAGATAGGAGAGGAAAAAGAACAGCACCTACCCTGGAGAATGGACATGGGATTATTGGCGGATGAGGGGGTATGTTTCAGGGTGAGGGGGTGTATTGAAAGGTACTTGGAGCTTAATGACAATGGGGAGGTTCAGGTGGGAGTGGTCTGGGAGGCGTTGAAGGCAGTGGTTAGAGGGGAGCTGATATCTATCAGGGCACATAAAGGAAAGCAGGAGGGTAGGGAAAGGGAGCGGTTGCTGAAAGAACTTTTGAGGGTGGACAGACAATATGCGGAGGCACCGGAGGAGGGACTGTACAGGGAAAGGCAAAGGCTACATGTAGAATTTGACTTGTTGACTACGGGTAACGCAGAGGCACAGTGGAGGAAGGCACAGGGTGTACAGTACGAATATGGGGAGAAGGCGAGGCCGGTTGCTGGCCCACCAACTGAGGAAGAGGGGAGCAGCGAGGGAGATAGGGGGGGTGAGAGATGAGGAGGAGAGATGGAGCGGAGAGAGTGAATGGGGTGTTCAAGGCATTCTACGAAAGATTAGATAAAGCTCAGCCCCCGGAAGGGAAGGAGAGAATGATGTGCTTCCTGGATCAGCTGGAATTCCCTAAGGTGGAGGAACAGGAGAGAGCGGGACTGGGAGCACAGATTGAGACGGAGAAAGTAGTGAAAGGGATTGGGAGCATGCAGGCGGGAAGGCCCCGGGACCAGATGGATTCCGGTGGAATTCTATAGGAAGTATATGGACTTGCTGGCCCCGCTACTGATGAGAACCTTTAATGAGGCTAGGGAAAGGGGCAGCTGCCCCCGACTATGTCAGAGCAACGATATCGCTCATCTTAAAGAAAGAAAAAGACCCGCTGCAATGCGGGTCCTATAGGCCTATTTCCCTCCTGAACGTGGATGCTAAGATTCTGGCCAAGGTGATGGCGACGAGGATAGAGGACTGTGTCCCGGGGGTGGTCCATGAGGACCAAACCGGGTTTGTGAAGGGAGACAGCTGAATACGAATATACGGAGGCTGCTAGGGGTAATGATGATGCCCCGCCAGAGGGGGAGGCGGAGATAGTGGTGGCGATGGATGCCGAGAAAGCATTCGACAGAGTGGAGTGGGATTATCTGTGGGAGGTGCTGAGGAGATTTGGCTTTGGAGATGGGTATATCGGATGGTACAGTTGCTGTATAGGGCCCCGATGGCGAGCGTGGTGACGAATGGACGGAGGTCTGATTATTTCCGGCTTCACAGAGGGACGAGGCAGGGATGTCCTCTGTCCCCGTTACTGTTTGCACTGGCGATTGAGCCCCTGGCCATAGCATATGAGGGGTTCCAGGAAGTGGAGGGAGTACTCAGGGGAGGAGAAGAACACCGGGTATCTCTGTATGCGGATGATTTGTTGTTGTATGTGGCGGACCCGGTGGAGGGGATGCCAGAGATAATGCGGATACTTGGGAATTTGGGATTTTTCGGGGTATAAATTGAACATGGGGAAAAGTGAGTTGTTTGTGGTGCATCCGAGGGAGCAGAGCAGGGGAATAGAGGATTTACCGCTGAGGAGGGTAACAAGAGATTTCCGGTACTTGGGGATTCAGATAGCCAAGAATTGGGGAACCTTACATAAGCTTAATTTAACACGATTGGTGGAACAGATGGAGGAGGACTTTAAGAGATGGGATATGGTATCCCTGTCACTGGCAGGTAAGGTGCAGGCGGTTAAAATGGTGGTTCTTCCGAGATTCCTCTTTGTGTTTCAATGCCTCCCAGTGATGGTCACAAAGGCTTGTTTTAAGAGAATTGAGAAAAGTATTATGAGTTTTGTGTGGGCCGGGAAGACCCTGAGAGTGAGGAGGGGGTTCTTGCAGCGTAGTAGAGATAGGGGGGGAGCTGGCACTACCGAGCCTAAACGATTATTACTGGGCCGCCAATATCTCAATGGTGTGTAAGTGGATGGGAAAAGGGGAGGAGCGGCGTGAAGAGATTGGAGAGGGCGTCCTGCAAGGGGACCAGCCTACAAGCAATGGTGACGGCACCGTTGCCGTTCTCGCCGAAGAAATACACCACAAGCCCAGTGGTAGTGGCAACACTAAAAACTTGGGGGCAGTGAGACGGCATAGGGGAGGGACGGGAGCCTCGGTGCGGTCCCCGATAAGAAATAACCATAGGTTTGTTCCGGGGAGAATGGATGGGGATTTGGAGCATGGCAAAGAGCTGGGGTAGTACAATTGAGAGATCTGTTCGTAGATGGGACGTTTGCAAGTATGGGAGCGCTGACGGAAAAGTATGGGTTGCCCCAAGGGAATGAATTTCGGTATATGCAACTGAGGGCGTTTGCGAGGCAACAGGTGAGGGAATTCCCGCAGCTCCGACGCAGGAGGTGCAGGACAGAGTGATCTCAGAGACAAGGGTGGGGGATGGTAGGGTGTCGGATATATATAGGGAAATGAGGGACGAGGGGGAGATCATGGTAGATGAGCTGAAAGGGAAATGGAGGAAGAGTTGGGGGAAGAGATCGAAGAGGGGCTATGGGCTGATGCCCTACGTAGGGTAAACCCATCGTCCTCGTGCGCCAGGCTAAGCCTGATACAATTTAAGGTGTTACACAGGGCGCATATGACTGGAACACGGCTCAGTAAATTTTTCGGGGTAGAGGATAGGTGTGGGAGATGCTCGAGAAGCCCAGCGAATCACACCCACATGTTCTGGTCATGTCCGGCACTCCAGGGTTCTGGGTGGGGGTGGCGAAGGTGCTTTCGAAGGTGGTGGGGTCCGGGTCGAGCCAAGCTGGGGGTTGGCTATATTCGGGGTTGCAGAAGAGCCGGGAGTGCAGGAGGCGAGAGAGGCTGATGTTTTGGCCTTTGCGTCCCTAGTAGCCCGGCGCAGGATATTGTTAATGTGGAAGGAAGCCAAACCCCCGGGCGTGGAGACCTGGATAAACGACATGCAGGGTTTATAAAGTTAGAACGGATCAAGCTCGTATTAAGGGTTCGGCTCAAGGGTTCACCAGGCGGTGGCAACCGTTCGTCGACTACGTCACAGAAAGATAGAGGAATTGAAAAGAAGAAGACAACAGCAGCAACCCAGGGGGGAGGGGGAGGGGGGGGGGGGGGGGGGGAGGACCGTCATTGTATATGTATAGGCACTTGTCTTAGGTAATGTATATTGGATTGTTGGATTGTATCTTTGGAGAGTAACTATTTTTGATAAGGCAGTTGCCATTTAGTTTGGTTTATATATTATTTATTTATTTGTTTAAAACTGGCCACTGTTATTTATATTGCTTTGTTGTTGTTCAAAAGGAAAACTATGTACTGTTATGTTTGGCCACAAAATTTTGAATAAAATATATATATTTTTTAAAAGTAGTTTTTATTTTATTTTCCCTCAGGTGTTATCGTGCAGGGCGCAGAGGTTGCTGAGTGAGTGCTTGCTGAGAAGGGGAGTGAATAACAGGTAAGCTCTTTCTTTCTTTTTCTTTTTTTTATCTAGAGGGGATGGCAGGGAAGGCAGTGCAATGTTCCTCCTGCAGGATGTTTGAGGTGAGGGACGCCGTCAGTGTCCCTGCTGATTTCATCTGTGGGAAGTGCACCCATCTCCAGCTCCTCAGAAACCGCGTTAGGGAACTGGAGCTGGAGCTGGATGAACTTCGGATCATTCAGGAGGCAGAGGTGGTCATAGATAGAAGTTTCAGGGATGTAGTTACTCCGAAGAGTAAAGATAGATGGGTGACGGTGAGAGGGGCTAGGATGAAGCAGTCAGTACAGGGATCCTCTGTGGCCGTTCCCCTTAGTAACAAGTATACCGCTTTGGGTACTGTTGGGGGGGGGGGGGGACTTGGGGGGGACACCATGGGGTGCAGGTCTCTGGCACAGAATCTGTCCCTGTTGCTCAGAAGGGAAGGGGGGAGAGGAGTAGAACATTAGTCATTGGAGACTCCATAGTTAGGGGGATAGATAGGAGATTCTGTGGAACGAGAGAGACTCGCGGTTGGTGTGTTGCCTCCCAGGTGCCAGGGGTGCGTGATGTCTCAGATCGTGTTTTCGGGATGCTTAAGGGGGAGCAGCCCCAAGTCGTGGTCCACAAAGGTACCAACGACATAGGTAGGAAAAGGATAGGGATGTAAGGCAGGAATTCAGGGAGCTAGGGTGGAAACTTAGATCTAGACAAACAGAGTTATTATCTGTGCCACGTGATAGCGAGACGAGGAATAGGGAAAGAGAGGAGTTGAACGTATGGCTACAGGGATGGTGCAGGAGGGAGGGTTTCAGATTTCTGGACAATTGGGGCTCATTCTGGGTCGGTGGGACCTCTACAAACGGGATGGTCTACACATGGACCAGAGTGGTACCAATTTACTGGGGGGGGGGGGGGAAATTTGCAAATGCTCTTCGGAGGGTTTAAACTAGTTCAGCGGGGGCCTGGGAACCTGAATTGTAGCTCCAGTATACAGGAGGTTGAGAGTAGTGAGGTCATGAGTAAGGTTTCAAAGTTGCAGGAGTGTACGGCAGGCAGGAAGGTGGTTTAAAGTGTGTCTTGTTCAATGCCAGGAGCATCCGGAATAAGGTGGGTGAACTTGCGGCATGGGTTGGTACCTGGGACTTCGATGTTGTGGCCATTTCGGAGACATGGATAGAGCAGGGACAGGAATGGTTGTTGCAGGTGCCAGGATTTAGATATTTCAGTAAGCTCAGGGAAGGTGGTAAAAGAGGGGGAGGGGTGGCATTGTTAGTCAAGGACAGTATTACGGTGGCAGAAAGGACGTTTGATGAGGACTCGTCTACTGAGGTAGTATGGGCTGAGGTTAGAAACAGGAAAGGAGAGGTCACCCTGTTAGGGGTTTTCTATAGGCCTCCGAAAAGTTCCACAGATGTAGGGGAAAGGATTGCAAAGATGATTTTGGATAGGAGCGAAAGCAACAGGGTAGTTGTTATGGGGGACTTTAACTTTCCAAATATTGACTGGAAATGCTATAGTTCGAGTACATTAGATGGGTCCGTTTTTGTCCAATGTGTGCAGGAGGGTTTCCTGACACAGTATGTAGATAGGCCAACGAAAGGCGAGGCCATATTGGATTTGGTACTGGGTAATGAACCAGGACAGGTGTTAGATTTGGAGGTAGGTGAGCACTTTGGTGATAGTGACCACAATTCGATTACGTTTACTTTAGTGATGGAAAGGCATAGGTATATACCGCAGGGCAAGAGTTATTTTTTTGGGAAAGGCAATTATGATGCGATGAGGCAAGACTTAGGATGTATCAGATGGATTGGATTGGATTTGTTTATTGTCACGTGTACCGAGGTACAGTGAAAAGTATTTTTCTGCGAGCAGCTCAACAGATCATTAAGTACATGAGGAAGAAAAGGAAATAAAAGAAAATACATAATAGGGCAACACAACATATACAATGTAACTACATAAGCACTGGCATCGGATGAAGCATACAGGGTGTAGTGTTAATGAGGTCAGTCCATAAGAGGGTCATTTAGGAGTCTGGTAACAGTGGGGAAGAAGCTGTTTTTGAGTCTGTTCGTGTGTGTTCTCAGACTTCTGTATCTCCTGCCCGATGGAAGAAGTTGAAGAGTGAGTAAGCCGGGCGGGAGGGGGGGTCTTTGATTATGCTGCCCGCTTTCCCCAGGCAGCGGGAGGTGTAGATGGAGTCAATGGATGGGAGGCAGGTTCGTGTGATGGACTGGGCGGTGTTCACGACTCTCTGAAGTTTCTTGCGGTCCTGGGCGAGCAGTTGCCATACCAGGCTGTGATGCAGCCCGATAGGATGCTTTCTATGGTGCACCTGTAAAAGTTGGTAAGAGTCAATGTGGACATGCCGAATTTCCTTAGTTTCCTGAGGAAGTATAGGCGCTGTTGTGCTTTCTTGGTGGTAGCGTCGACGTGGGTGGACCAGGACAGATTTTTGGAGATGTGCACCCCTAGGAATTTGAAACTGCTAACCATCTCCACCTCGGCCCCATTGATGCTGACAGGGGTGTGTACAGTACTTTGCTTCCTGAAGTCAATGACCAGCTCTTTATTTTTGCTGGCATTGAGGGAGAGATTGTTGTCGCTACACCACTCCACTAGGTTCTCTATCTCCCTCCTGTATTCGGACTCATCGTTATTCGAGATCCAGCCCACTATGGTCGTATCGTCAGCAAACTTGTAGATGGAGTTGGGAACCAAGTTTTGCCACGCAGTCGTGTGTGTACAGGCAGTAGAGTAGGGGGCTAAGTACGCAGCCTTGCGGGGCGCCGGTGTTGAGGACTATTGTGGAGGAGGTGTTGTTGTTCATTCTTACTGATTGTGGTCTGTTGGTCAGAAAATCAAGGATCCAGTTGCAGAGTGGGGAGCCAAGTCCTAGGTTTTGGAGCTTTGATATGAGCTTGGCTGGGATTATGGTGTTGAAGACGGAGCTGTAGTCAATAAATAGGAGTCTAATGTAGGAGTCCTTGTTTTCGAGATGCTCTCGGGATGAGTGTAGGGCCAGGGAAATGGTGTCTGATGTGGACCGGTTGCAGTGGTATGCGAATTGCAGTGGATCAAGATGGAGAGGAAAACTGCAGGGGATGGGCACAATGGAAATGTGAAGCTTGTTCAAGGAACAGCTACTGCGTGTCCTTGATAAGTATGTACCTGTCAGGCAGGGAGGAAGTGGTCGAGCAAGGGAACCGTGGTTTATTAAGGCAGTCAAAACACTTGTCAAGAGGAAGAAGGAGGCTTATGTAAAGATGAGACATGAAGGTTCCGTAAGGGCGCTCGAGAGTTATAAGTTAGCTAGGAAGGACCTAAAGAGAGAGACAAGAAGAGCCAGGAGGGGACATGAGACGTCTTTGGCAGGTAGGATCAAGGATAACCCTAAAGCTTTCTATAGATATGTCAAGAATAAAAGAATGACTAGGGTAAGAGTAGGGCCAGTCAAGGACAGTAGTGAGAAGTTGTGCTTGGAGTCCGAGGAGATAGGAGAGGTGCTAACTGAATATTTTTCGTCAGTATTTACACAGGAAAAAGACAATGTTGTCGAGGAGAATACTGAGATTCAGGCTACTAGACTAGAAGGGCTTGAGATTCATAAGGAAGAGGTGTTAACAATTCTGGAAAGGGTGAAAATAGATAAGTCCCCTGGGCCGGATGGGATTTATCCTAGGATTCTCTGGGAAGCTAGGGAGGAGATTGCTGAGCCTTTGGCCTTGATCTTTAAGTCAGCTTTGTCAACAGGAATAGTGCCAGAAGACTGGAGGATAGCAAATGTTGTCCCCTTGTTCAAGAAGGGGAGTAGAGACAACCCTGGTAACTATAGACCAGTGAGCCTTACTTCTGTTGTGGGCAAAATCTTGGAAAGGTTTGTAGCCACGTAAAATGGCTGCGTTCCGATTAATCTGGCCAAAACCCAGTTTAAAATGGCTAACCCGAAAGGAAAGACTGCTGGGAAAAGCAGCCAAGAAGACACAAGCAGGCAGCTGCAGACAGGTTTGCATATTCAGGGCTATCAACAGCCCATCAACCCAGGTATCCGCAGTTGCATTCAGGACTGTTTGCAGCCCATCTATTCAGACATCCACAGCTAAATCGGCTATCCCCGGGAACAATTGCAACATATTAGCAATTGAATACCGGGCCAGACCTGTCGGCGCCTGCAGTGGCCGAAACAAAGACAGGTGAGCGACCACCCCCCAATCGAGGAATCGCCTCACCATTGGACACATCGACCCCAGAGATTGGGGACAGATCCAATCACTTGGGACTCAGGGTCAATGGCCGCCCCGGGAGGCGGGAAGCCCCTGGGCCCTATAAAAGTAAAGGTCCAAGTTCAGATCGCGCTCTCTCTCATCTTCGCCTGCTCGAGACTTCGCAAGACCAGCCACCGGCAAGTGTAAGTTTGAATCCAACGATCGCTATCTGGTAGAGACACCTAGCCACCGACCTGTAGCAGCCCTTTTGAATCCCACGGGCCAGATTTGATTGGACAAGCCATTCGTTTCCCTGACCTGGTGGGCTCTTCCTAAGTTAAGTATTGGCCAGGAGTGAGAGGTTTGTTATATAGAAAGTAGTATTAGGGTATTAATATTGCTTGTTGTATATAATAAATGACCGTTGTTTTAATCCTTACTAAGCGGTGTGCTGTGTTATTAATCATAACCTGAACTTGAACCACGTGGCGGTATCATAAAGATACCTGGCGACTCATGAGCAAAGGTGACCTAAACAGAGCAAATAGACTAAAGCTAAAAAGAGCAACAGGTTTATAAGAGATAAGGTGTATAATCATCTGGAAAGGAATAATTTGATTAGACATAGTCAACACAGTTTTGTGAAGGGTAGGTCGTGCCTCACAAACCTTATAGAGTTCTTTGAGAAGGTGACCAAACAGGTGGACGAGGGTAAAGCAGTTGATGTGGTGTATATGGATTTCAGTAAAGCGTTTGATAAGGTTCCCCACGGTAGGCTACTGCAGAAAATACGGAAGCATGGGATTCAGGGAGATTTAGCAGTTTGGATCAGAAATTGGGTAGCTGGAAGAAGACAAAGGGTGGTGGTTGATGGGAAATGTTCAGACTGGAGCCCAGTTATTAGTGGTGTACCACAAGGATCTGTTTTGGGGCCACTGCTGTTTGTCATTTTTATAAATGACCTGGAGGAGTGTGTAGAAGGATGGGTGAGTAAATTTGCAGATGACACTGAAGTCGGTGGAGTTGTGGACAGTGCGGAAGGATGTTACAAGTTACAGAGGGACATAGATAAGCTGCAGCGCTGGGCTGAGAGGTGGCAAATGGAGTTTAATGCAGAAAAGTGTGAGGTGATTCATTTTGGAAGGAATAACAGGAAGACAGAGTACTGGGCTAATGGTAAGATTCTTGGCAGTGTGGACGAGCAGAGAGATCTCGGTGTCCATGTACATAGATCCCTGAAAGTTGCCACTCAGGTTGAGAGGGTTGTTAAGAAGGCGTACGGTGTGTTAGCTTTTATTGGTAGAGGGATTGAGTTTCGGAGCCATGAGGTCATGTTGCAGCTGTACAAAACTCTGGTGCGGCCGCATTTGGACTATTGCGTGCAATTCTGGTCGACGCATTATAGGAAGGATGTGGAAGCATTGGAAAGGGTGCAGAGGAGATTTACCAGAATGTTGCCTGGTATGGAGGGAAGATCTTATGAGGAAAGGCTGAGGGACTTGAGGCTGTTTTCGTTCGCGAGAAGAAGGTTAAGAGATGACTTAATTGAGGCATACAAGATGATCAGAGGGTTGGATAGGGTAGACAGTGAGAGCCTTTTTCCTCAGATGGTGATGTCTAGCACGAGGGGACATAGCTTTAAATTGAGGGGAGATTAATATAGGACAGATGTCAGAGGTAGGTTCTTTACTCAGAGAGTAATAAGGGCGTGGAATGCCCTGCCTGCAACAGTAGTGGACTCGCCAACACTAAAGGCATTCAAATGGTCATTGGATAGACATATGGACAATAAGGGAATAGTGTAGATGGGCTTTAGAGTGGTTTCACAGGTCGGTGCAACATCGAGGGCCGAAGGGCCTGTACTGCGCTGTAATGTTCTATGTTCTTTGTAAGGGTTGAAAATATGGTTGAAAATAAGCCCCCCATCATGGCCGGTACCAAGGTAAGCGATGATAGACTTCACCATGAATCCAGGCATCGAGTTTTACATCAGTGTATCCTGTGTGATGTAAACTCTTGTATGAACATCGGGTTCAATGCTTGGGACTCCAGTCAGTGGCAGCAAAATTTAGCTCTTGTATCGCTCATTGGCACAATTGACTGTCAATGACGGGTGAAATTGTCTATCAAGGTAATGAATGCCTCTTTTGACAGACGAGGCACAGCTGATTAGATTGAAGCCTGCAATTAGCATGACAAGCACATATCTAGAGGGCCCTCATTCTCCCATTTCACAGCCCTACATACTTATTCCTAACAGACAAACTTCCCATACAAATGGAGTTGATATTCAATAGAGGACCCTTAGTCTTCAGAGTTATGCCTGGTGTGGAGTTGTACTCACAGTCCAGTTGTTCTTCCCCATGTGAGAGGCTCTTTATTCCTCATGAGGCAGGAACGTAACTCATTCCCGAGTCGCCCATCTGTCCTTGCAGCCTGACCCCTCATGAGATGCCCACCCAGTTACCTCACGGTCAGCCCAAGCGCTGACCCTCAGATTTCACCCGCACACATTCACTTTCCAGCTCCCAGTCAGACCGGACACTCCCCCAGCAGTGATTTGGCCACAAGCCCAGCATTGAGGACAGAGCAAGTGATAATTCCAGCCTCCAGACCCTGGAGGTGCCCCAGAGTGAATAGAAGGTAAGGTCTGCGAGTGACTCCTGCCCCCAGGATTGAGTGACTGAACCCCAGCCTCGGGTGAACTGTGACCCCCACTTCCTCACTGGTGCAGTGAAGACCCTGGGGAATCATGGCTGCCTGAGCGATACCCCCCCCCTCGGAGGTGAAGCTGTCAGGTTCACGTTTATGTAGAATTGCTGTAAATGACACCACGTGACCCGGTGACAATTCCATGAGGTGTGGGGGGGGGGGGGGGGGGGGGGAGGTCTGGAGAGAGTGCTCGTTGATGACAGGCTGGTGTATTAAAATGTTTCCCGGGCTCCCGCGTGCAGCACTGGAAGGGGGGGGGGGGGGTAAGATTCCAAAACCCAATCAGAGCGGAGAGAACCACGTTTTCCATTCTCTCCGGATTTTGAGACTTCGCCGCATTTCTCTTGGGCAGAGAGTGCGGCTCAAACCCTCCCCCCCCCCACCGTCTCCACCACCCCCCCTCCCCACCATCTCCCCCTCCCCCCCTCCCCACTGTCTCCCCCTCCCCCCCCCACTGTCTCCACCGCCCGCCCTCCCCACCCTCCCCACCGTCTCCATCGTTTCCACCTCCCCCTCCCACCATCTCCACCGTCTCCACCACCCCCCCTCCCCACCGTCTCCACCTCCCCCCTCCCACCATCTCCACCGTCTCCACCACCCCCCCTCCCACTGTCTCCACCGCCCCCCCTCCCCACCGTCTCCACCTCCCCCCTCCCCACCGTCTCCACCTCCCCCTCCCACCGTCTCCACCACCCCCCCTCCCCACCGTCTCCACCTCCCCCTCCCACTGTCTCCACCGCCCCCCCTCCCCACCGTCTCCACCACCCCCCCCACCGTCTCCACCTCCCCCTCCCACTGTCTCCACCGCCCCCCCTCCCCACCGTCTCCACCTCCCCCCCTCCCACCGTCTCCACCACCCCCCCTCCCACTGTCTCCACCGCCCCCCCTCCCACCGTCTCCACCTCCCCCCTCCCACCGTCTCCACCTCCCCCTCCCACTGTCTCCACCGCCCCCCCTCCCCACCGTCTCCACCTCCCCCTCCCCACCGTCTCCACCTCCCCCTCCCACCGTCTCCACCGCCCCCCCTCCCCACCGTCTCCACCTCCCCCTCCCACTGTCTCCACCGCCCCCCCTCCCCACCGTCTCCACCACCCCCCCTCCCCACCGTCTCCACCTCCCCCTCCCACCGTCTCCACCGTCTCCACCAACCCCCTCCCCACCATCTCCACCGCCCCCACTCCCCACCGTCTCCACCACCCCCCCTCCCCACCGTCTCCACCTCCCCCTCCCACTGTCTCCACCGCCCCCCCTCCCCACCGTCTCCACCTCCCCCCTCCCACCGTCTCCACCGTCTCCACCACCCCCCTCCCCACCGTCTCCACCTCCCCCCCTCCCACTGCCTCCACCGTCTCCACCACCCCCCTCCCCACCGTCTCCACCGCCCCCCCTCCCCACCGTCTCCACCACCCCCCCTCCCACCGTCTCCACCTCCCCCCCTCCCACCATCTCCACCGTCTCCACCACCCCCCTCCCCACCGTCTCCACTGCCCCCCTCCCCATCGCCCCCCCTCCCCCCCTCCCCACCGTCTCCACCGCCCCCCCCTCCCACCGTCTCCACCATCTCCCCTCCCCACCGTCTCCACCGCCCCCCCTCCCACCGTCTCCACCGCTCTCCCCATCAGAGCCTCCTGTCCCAGCACCAATCTCTGCACATCCCCTGTGTGAGGGATGTCTTCGTCAGAAAAATCTTCCCGTTGTGGCCGCTCGGTCCGTGACTGCTCGGTCCTCAGCATGGGTGAAGAATATTAAACATGGAAATCATGTTAGATAATGTTTTGTGTTTGGAAACCTGGGTTGGGTCCCAGGCGCAGATGTTTGAATACTCTGTAGATTTCTGACAGATGTTTGAATACTCTGTAGATTTCTGACAGATGTTGTGACTTTCTTACTCTCGGCACAGATCAGCTCATCATTTCACATCAAAGGCCACCGCGATGTGGCAGCAGCCTTTCCACCAACGTCACCAGATCTGGTCCCTGTGAGGACAGCTGAACATTCCACTGACAATCAGCAAGATGCCATTTTGCGACAAAGACGCTTTAGGGACTCAAACACCACATTTTATGTGAAGAATTTACAGAGATCTTGGTGGCTTTGGGGAGGTTGAGCTGGCCCCTGGGAAGAGGAATTTAAACTCACTCATTATATTGAGCAAACTCGCTGATGTGAGGGATATAGCTGAATAAAACAGCAGAATTCGACACTTACCTCTCACACGTGTTTTCTAATCCTTCCGTGGTCTCACTCCTCCCTATCGCTGGAATCTTCTCCGGCCCTACAATCCCCGAGATCTCTGTCCTCCTCCTGTTCTGCCCCTTAAGCAACTCTGATCAATGGCTGGACCCTGGCTTCTGGCCCCTGAGTTCTTGAGTTTTCCTGAAATCTCCCTGTTCCTCCCTCACATTCCTGCGCTGACACTCTCTTCCAAACCTCTTTCCTTTCTAATATCTCCACATGTGGCTCAATGTGAAATTTGGTCCATTATTACTGCTTGAGGACCTTGGGGAACTGTACTCCATTATTACTGCTTGAGGACCTTGGGGAACTGTACTCCATTATTACTGCTTGAGGACCTTGGGGAACTGTACTCCATTATTACTACTTGAGGACCTTGGGGAACTGTACTCCATTAATGCTGCTTGAGGACCTTGGGGAACTGAACTCCATTATTACTACTTGAGGACCTTGGGGAACTGTACTCCATTATTACTGCTTGAGGACCTTGGGGAACTGTACTCCATTATTACTGCTTGAGGACCTTGGGGAACTGTACTCCATTATTACTGCTTGAGGACCTTGGGGAACTGTACTCCATTATTACTGCTTGAGGACTTTGGGGAACTGTATTCCATTATTACTGCTTGAGGACCTTGGGGAACTGTACTCCATTATTACTACTTGAGGACCTTGGGGAACTGTACTCCATTAATGCTGCTTGAGGACCTTGGGGAACTGTACTCCATTATTACTACTTGAGGACCTTGGGGAACTGTACTCCATTATTACTGCTTGAGGACCTTGGGGAACTGTACTCCATTATTACTGCTTGAGGACCTTGGGGAACTGTACTCCATTAATGCTGCTTGAGGACCTTGGGGAACTGTACTCCATTATTACTGCTTGAGGACCTTGGGGAACTGTACTGCATTATTACTGCTTGAGGACCTTGGGGAACTGTCCGTCTACTGCAAAGAAGTATACCGACAACTGAACAACCAAGAACACTACAGACAGTTACCCGCAGATCCGACCAAGGAACACATCCGCCAACTTAACAGACTGATCAAGACCTTGGATCCAGATCTTCAGAGCACCCTACGTGCTCTCATCCCACGTACTCCCCGCATTGGAGATCTCTACTGCCTCCCAAAAATACATAAGGCCAACACACCAGGCCGCCCTATCGTTTCAGGCAATGGGACCCTGTGTGAGAACCTCTCTGGCTACATCGAGGGCATCTTGAAACCCATCGTACAAGGTACGCCCAGCTTCTGTCGCGACACGACGGACTTGGGCAGCACGGTATCATTGTGGATAGCACAATTGCTTCACAGCTCCAGTCCCAGGTTCGATTCCGGCTTGGGTCACTGTCTGTGCGGAGTCTGCACATCCTCCCCGTGTGTGCGTGGGTTTCTTCCCGGTTGCTCCGGTTTCCTCCCACGGTCCAAAGATGTGCAGGTTAGGTGGATTGGCCATGATAAATTGCCCTTAGTGTCCAAAATTGCCCTTAGTGTTGGGTGGGGTTGTTGGGTTGTGGGGATAGGGTGGAGGTGTGGACCTTGGGTAGGGTGCTCTTTCCAAGAGCTGGTGCAGACTCGATGGGCCGAATGGCCTCCTTCTGCACTGTAAATGCTATGAAATAAATGCTATGAAATTACTTCCTACAGAAACTCAGCACCCATGGACCAGTTGAACTAGGAACATTCCTCGTCACAATGGATGTCTCGGCACTCGACACCAGCATCCCCCATGACGACGGCATTGCTGCAACAGCCTCAGTACTCAACACCGACAACTGCCAATCTCCAGATGCAATTCTGCAACTCATCCGCTTCATTCTGGATCACAACGTCTTCACCTTCGACAACAAGTTCTTCATCCAGACGCACGGAACAGCCATGGGGACCAAATTCGCACCCCAATACGCCAACATCTTCATGCACAACTTTGAACAAGACCTACTCACCGCACAGGACCTTCAACCAACGTTATACACCAGATACATCGATGACATTTTTTTCCTTTGGACCCACGGCGAAGAATCACTGAAACGACTACACGATGACATCAATAAGTTCCATCCAACCATCAGACTCACCATGGACTACTCTCCAAAATCAGTTGCATTCTTGGACACACTCGTCTCCATCAAGGACGGTCACCTCAGCACTTCGCTTTACCGCAAACCCACGGATAACCTCACGATGCTCCACTTCTCCAGCTTCCACCCTAAACAGCCATCCCCTATGGACAAGTGCTCCGTATACACAGAATCTGCTCAGACGAGGAGGAGCATAACAGACATCTACAGACGTTGAAAGATGCCCTTGTACAAACAGGATATGACGCTCGACTCATCGATCGACAGTTCCAACGCGCCACAGCAAAAAAACGCACCGACCTCCTCAGAAGACAAACATGGGACACAACCGACAGAATACCCTTCATCGTCCAGTACTTTCCCGGAGCGGAGAAACTACGACATCTTCTTCACAGCCTTCAACACGTCATCGATGAAGATGAACATCTTGCCAAGGTCATCCCCATACCCCCACTACTTGCCTTCAAACAACCGCGCAACCTCAAACAAACCATTGTTTGCAGCAAACTACCCAGCCTTCAGAACAGTGACCACGACACCACACAACCCTGCCATGGCAATCTCTGCAAGACGTGCCAGATCATCGACATGGATACCACCATTACACGTGAGAACACCACCCATCAGGTACGCGGTACATACTCGTGCGACTCGGCCAACGTTGTCTACCTCATACGCTGCAGGAAAGGATGTCCCGAAGCGTGGTACATTGGCGAGACCATGCAGACGCTGCGACAGCGAATGAACGGACATCGCGCGATAATCACCAGGCAGGAATGTTCCCTTCCAGTCGGGGAACAAGCAGTCAAGGGCATTCAGCCTCTGATCTACGGGTAAGCGTTCTCCAAAGCGACCTTCAGGACGCGCGACAACGCAGAATCGCCGAGCAGAAGCTTATAGCCAAGTACCGCACACGAGTGCGGCCTCAACCGGGACCTGGGATTCATGTCACATTACATTCATCCCCCACCATCTGGTCTGCGAAATCCTACCAACTGTCCTGGCTTGACACAATTCACACCTCTTTAACCTGGGGCTACCCTATCTCTGGATCTGTAAAGATTTAATCACCTGCAAATGCTCGCATTCCAAGCATTGCCTGGCATCTTTGAATTTGTCTATATATGTGTTTCTGGAACAGACCTCTTCATTCACCTGAGGAAGGAGCAGCGCTCTGAAAGCTAGTGACATCAAAACAGACCTGTTGGACTTTAACCTGGTGTTGTAAGAGTTCTTACTGTCCATAAATGCTGATTGAGGACCGTGGGAAACTGTACTCCATTATTACTGCTTGAGGACCTTGGGGAACTGTACTCCATTAATGCTGCTTGAGGATCTTGGGGAACTGTACTCCATTAATGCTGCTTGAGGACCTTGGGGAACTGTACTCCATTATTACTACTTGAGGACCTTGGGGAACTGTACTCCATTATTACTACTTGAGGACCTTGGGGAACTGTACTCCATTATTACTGCTTGAGGACCTTGGGGAACTGTACTCCATTATTACTGCTTGAGGACCTTGGGGAACTGTACTCCATTATTACTGCTTGAGGACCTTGGGGAACTGTACTCCATTATTACTGCTTGAGGACCTTGGGGAACTGTACTCCATTATTGCTGCTTGAGGACCTTGGGGAACTGTACTCCATTATTACTGCTGAGGAGCTTGGGGGACTGTACTCCATTATTACTGCTTGGGGACCTTGGGGAACTGTACTCCATTATTACTGCTTGAGGACCTTGGGGAACTGTACTCCATTATTACTGCTTGAGGACCTTGGGGGAACTGTACTCCATTAATGCTGCTTGAGGACCTTGGGGGACTGTACTCCATTATTACTGCTTGAGGACCTTGGGGCACTGTACTCCATTATTACTGCTTGAGGACCTTGGGGCACTGTACTCCATTATTACTGCTTGAGGACCTTGGGGAACTGTACTCCATTAATGCTGCTTGAGGACCTTGGGGAACTGTACTCCATTATTACTGCTTGAGGACCTTGGGGAACTGTACTCCATTAATGCTGCTTGAGGACCTTGGGGAACTGTACTCCATTATTACTGCTTGAGGAACTTGGGGAACTGTACTCCATTATTACTGCTTGAGGAGCTTGGGGAACTGTACTCCATTATTACTACTTGAGGACCTTGGGGAACTGTACTCCATTAATGCTACTTGACGACCTTGGGGAACTGTACTCCATTATTACTGCTTGAGGACCTTGGGGAACTGTACTCCATTAATGCTACTTGACGACCTTGGGGAACTGTACTCCATTATTACTGCTTGAGGAACTTGGGGAACTGTACTCCATTATTACTGCTTGAGGAACTTGGGGAACTGTACTCCATTATTACTGCTTGAGGAGCTTGGGGAACGGTACTCCATTATTACTTCTTGAGGACCTTGGGGAACTGTACTCCATTAATGCTGCTTGACGACCTTGTGGAACTGTACTCCATTATTACTGCTTGAGGACCTTGGGGAACTGTACTCCATTATTACTGCTTGAGGACCTTGGGGAACTGTACTCCATTAATGCTGCTTGACGACCTTGGGGAACTGTACTCCATTATTACTGCTTGAGGACCTTGGGGAACTGTACTCCATTATTACTACTTGAGGACCTTGGGGAACTGTATTCCATTATTACTACTTGAGGACCTTGGGGAACTGTACTCCATTATTACTACTTGAGGACCTTGGGGAACTGTACTCCATTATTACTGCTTGAGGACCTTGGGGAACTGTACTCCATTATTACTGCTTGAGGACCTTGGGGAACTGTACTCCATTATTACTACTTGAGGACCTTGGGGAACTGTATTCCATTATTACTACTTGAGGACCTTGGGGAACTGTACTCCATTATTACTACTTGAGGACCTTGGGGAACTGTATTCCATTATTACTGCTTGAGACCTTGGGGGAACTGTACTGCATTATTACTGCTTGAGGACCTTGGGGAACTGTACTCCATTAATGCTGCTTGAGGAACTTGGGGAACTGTACTCCATTATTACTGCTCCCTGGAAACCAGCTGACCAGCGCCGGGTGGCCATTGGTCCAGTTTTAAAACAGGTTCAGTCTCTCGGTCCCAGGTCAGATTATGGATGCTCTTTATATCCAGTGAAGTATTTTTATTACAGGAGCCTGAGCCTCACAGTGACCACTCTACAGGGGCCTGTGTCCACAGTGACCACTCTACAGGGGCCTGTGTCCACAGTGACCACTCTACAGGGGCCTGTGACCACAGTGACCACTCTACAGGGGCCTGTGTCCACAGTGACCACTCTACAGGGGCCTGTGTCCACAGTGACCACTCTACAGGGGCCTGAGCCTCACAGTGACCACTCTACAGGGGCCTGTGCCTCACAGTGACCACTCTACAGGGGCCTGTGTCCACAGTGACCACTCTACAGGGGCCTGTGCCTCACAGTGACTTCTCTACGGGGGCCTGTGTCCACAGTGACCACTCTACAGGGGCCTGTGCCTCACAGTGACCATTCTACAGGGGCCTGTGTCCACAGTGACCACTCTACAGGGGCCTGTGTCCACAGTGACCACTCTACAGGAGCCTGAGCCTCACAGTGACCACTCTACAGGGCCCTGTGTCCACAGTGACCACTCTACAGGGCCCTGTGCCTCGCAGTGACCACTCTACAGGGTCCTGTGCCTCACAGTGACCACTCCACAGGGCCCTGTGTCCACAGTGACCACTCTACAGGGCCCTGTGCCTCACAGTGACCACTCCACAGGGCCCTGTGTCCACAGTGACCACTCTACAGGGGCCTGTGTCCACAGTGACCACTTTACAGTGCCCTGTGTCCACAGTGACCACTCTACAGGGGCCTGAGCCTCACAGTGACCACTCTACAGGAGCCTGTGTCCACAGTGACCACTCTACAGGGGCCTGAGCCTCACAGTGACCACTCTACAGGAGCCTGTGTCCACAGTGACCACTCTACAGGAGCCTGTGTCCACAGTGACAACTCTAAAGGGCCCTGTGTCCACAGTGACTACTTTACAGGGCCCTGTGTACACAGTGACCACTCTACAGGAGCCTGTGTCCACAGTGACCACTCTACAGGGGCCTGTGCCCCACAGTGACCACTCTACAGGGGCCTGTGTCCACAGTGACCACTCTACAGGGGCCTGTGTCCACAGTGACCACTCTACAGGGCCTGTGTCCACAGTGACCACTCTACAGGGCCCTGTGGACACAGTGACCACTCTACAGGGACCTGTGTCCACAGTGACCACTCTACAGGGGCCTGTGTCCACAGTGACCACTCTACAGGGGCCTGTGTCCACAGTGACCACTTTACAGGCACCTGTGTCCACAGTGACCACTCTACAGGGCCCTGTGTCCACAGTGACCACTCTACAGGGGCTTGAGCCTCACAGTGACCACTCTACAGGAGCCTGCGCGTAACAGTGTCCACTCTACAGGGGCCTGTGCCTCACAGTGACCACTCTACAGGGGCCTGTGTCTCACAGAAATCACTCTACTGGGGTCTGTGCCTCGCAGTGACCACTCTACAGGGCCATATGTCCACAGTGACCACTCTACAGGAGCCTGTGTCCACAGTGACCACTCTACAGGGGCCTGTGACCACAGTGACCACTCTACAGGGGCCTGAGCCCCACAGTGACCACTCTACAGGAGCCTGTGTCCACAGTGACCACTCTACAGGAGCCTGTGTCCACAGTGACCACTTTACAGTGCCCTGTGTACAAAATGACCACTCTACAGGAGCCTGTGTCCACAGTGACCACTCTACAGGGGCCTGTGCCCCACAGTGACCACTCTACAGGGGCCTGTGTCCACAGTGACCACTCTACAGGGGCCTGTGTCCACAGTGACCACTCTAAAGGGCCCTGTGCCTCACAGTGACCACTCTACAGGGGCCTGTGTCCACAGTGACCACTCAACAGGGCCCTGTGTCCACAGTGACCACTCTACAGGGCCCTGTGTCCACAGTGACCACTCTACAGGGCCCTGTGTCCACAGTGACCACTCTACAGGGGGCTGTGTCCACAGTGACCACTCTACAGAGGCCTGTGTCCACAGTGACCACTCTACAGGGGCCTGTGTCCACAGTGACCACTCTACAGGCGCCTGTGTCCACAGTGACCACTCTACAGGGCCCTGTGTCCACAGTGACCACTCTACAGGGCCCTGTGTCCACAGTGATCACTCTACAGGGCCCTGTGTCCACAGTGACCACTCTACAGGGGCCTGTGTCCACAGTGACCACTCTACAGGGGCCTGTGTCCACAGTGACCACTCTACAGGCGCCTGTGTCCACAGTGACCACTCTACAGGAGCCTGTGTCCACAGTGACCACTCTACAGGGGCCTGAGCCTCACAGTGACCACTCTACAGGGGCCTGTGCCCCACAGTGACCACTCTACAGGGGTCTGTGTCCACAGTGACCACTCTACAGGCGCCTGTGTCCACAGTGACCACTCTACAGGGGCCTGAGCCTCACAGTGACCACTCTACAGGGGCCTGTGCCTCACAGTGTCCGCTCTACAGGGACCTGTGCCTCACAGTGACCACTCTACAGGGGCCTGTGTCCACAGTGACCACTCTACAGGGGCCTGTGCCTCACAGTGACCACTCTACAGGGGCCTGTGTCCCACAGTGACCACTCTACAGGGGTCTGTGTCCACAGTGACCCCTCTACAGGGGCCTGTGCCTCACAGTGTCCGCTCTACAGGGGCCTGTGCCTCACAGTGACCACTCTACTGGGGCCTGTGTCCACAGTGACCACTCTACAGGGGCCTGTGCCTCACAGTGACCACTCTACAGGGGCCTGTGTCCACAGTATGATGCACTATCAAATACGACGAGACAAGAGTAGAGCGTAATCGAGACTTTATTAAGCATAGATGTGCGGCCTCCTGCAGCTGCTACCTGAATGGGAGCAGCTCGGTGTGCACACACATTTATACTCTGCCTACTGGGCGGAGCTAGCAGGCAGGGATCTACCCCCGTACCTGTAGTACAGGCGCCTTACCGTATTACCTCTAATAACAACTATTATACAATCAGTGGTGGCTACCACATTCACCCCCTGTTAAAAAAGAGTCCGGCGGGGGTGGTGGAAAAGAAATATCCAGGTTTGTGAAAATCTTAAGTTTACAGTCTGGTGAAAATTTACAAATTCAGCTGGTCGGGTGCCTTGATCCTCCGCTGTGAGCGTCTCGGTCCCGGTGGTGATGCAGGCGCCGACTTGGTCGCCTGTGACTCCGGGAGCCTGTTGTCCTCATCTTCATCCTCGGGTGGAATCTCTGGGAGGACGGATCGTCCTGAGGCGGGGTCTGTAGTGAGGTGCGCTGGGGGGAGGGTGTGTGGCGCTGGGGCAATCGGAGGGGGGGGGGGGTCGGGTGGTGGTGGGCCTTGGGTGGGCATCCAGCTGGCGCCAGGTCCCTGGCGGCCGTTGGGGTACGCCACGTAGGCATACTGCGGGTTTGCATGCAGTAGTTGTACCCTTTCGACCAACGGGTCCGCCTTGTTGATCCGCACGTGTTTGCGGAGGAGAACGGGTCCTGGAGCTGCCAGCACGTTGGGAGCGAAACCCCGGAGGTGGATTCCTGGGGAAGACAAGGAGACGTTCATGGGGGGTTTCATTAGTTGCAGTGCAGAGTAGCGATTGGATGCAGTGGAGCGTGTCGGGGAGCACCTCCTGCCAGCGGGAGACCGGAAGGTTTTTAGACCTCAGGGCCAGCAGGTCCAGACCGTCCCATTCTCCCTCTCCACCTGCCCGTTTCCCCGGGGGTTGTAGCTGGTCAAACAAAGAACAAAGAAAATTACAGCACAGGAACAGGCCCTTCGGCCCTCCCAGCCTGCGCTGATCCAGATCCTTTATCTAAACCTGTCGCCTATTTCCCAATGATCTACTTCCCTCTGTTCCCCGCCCGTTCATATATCTGTCTAGATTAATCTTAAATGATGCTGTCGTGCCCGCCTCTACCACCTCCACTGGCAAAGCGTTCCAGGCACCCACCACCCTCTGCGTAAATCACTTTCATAGAACATAGAACATTACAGCGCAGTACAGGCCCTTCGGCCCTCGATGTTGCGCCGACCTGTGAAACCACTCTAAAGCCCATCTACACTATTCCCTTATCGTCCATATGTCTATCCAATGACCATTTGAATACCCTTCATGTTGGCGAGTCCACTACTGTTGCAGGCAGGGCATTCCACGCCCTTACTACTCTCTGAGTAAAGAACCTACCTCTGACATCTGTCCTATATCTATCTCCCCTCAATTTAAAGCTATGCCCCCTCGTGCTAGACATCACCATCCGAGGAAAAAGGCTCTCACTGTCCACCCTATCCAATCCACTGATCATCTTGTATGCCTCAATTAAGTCACCTCTTAACCTTCTTCCCTCTAACGAAAACAGCCTCATGTCCCTCAGCCTTTCCTCATAAGATCTTCCCTCCATACCAGGCAACGTTCTGGTAAATCTCCTCTGCACCCTTTCCAATGCTTGCACATCCTTCCTATAATGGGGCGACCAGAAGTGCACGCAATACTCCAAATGCGGCCGCACCAGAGTTTTGTACAGCTGCAACATGACCTCATGGCTCCGAAACTCAATCCCTCTACCAATAAAAGCTAACACACCGTACGCCTTCTTAACAACCCTCTCAACCTGAGTGGCAACTTTCAGGGATCTATGTACACGGACACCGAGATCTCTCTGCTCGTCCACATTGCCAAGAATCTTACCATTAGCCCAGTACTCTGTCTTCCTGTTATTCCTTCCAAAATGAATCACCTCACAATTTTCTGCATTAAACTCCATTTGCCACCTCTCAGCCCAGTGCTGCAGCTTATCTATGTCCCTCTGTAACTTGTAACATCCTTCCGCACTGTCCACAACTCCACCGACTTTAGTGTCATCTGCAAATTTACTCACCCATCCTTCTCCGCCCTCCTCCAGGTCATTTATAAAAATGACAAACAGCAGTGGCCCCAAAACAGATCCTTGTGGTACACCACTAATAACTGGACTCCAGACTGAGCATTTCCCATCAACCACCACCCTTTGTCTTCTTCCAGCTAGCCAATTTCTGATCCAAACTGCTAAATCACCCTGAATCCCATGCCTCCGTATTTTCTGCAGTAGCGTACCATGGGGAACCTTATCAAACGCTTTACTGAAATCCATATACACCACATCAACTGCTTTACCCTCATCCACCTGTTTGGTCACCTTCTCAAAGAACTCTATTTGTGAGGTTTGTGAGGCACGACCTACCCTTCACAAAACCGTGTTGACTATCTCTAATCAAATTATTTCTTTCCAGATGATTATACATCCTATCTCTTATAAACCTTTCCAAGATTTTTCCCACAACATAAGTAAGGCTCACTAGTCTATAGTTACCGGGGTTATCTCTACTCCCTTTTCTTGAACAAGGGGACAACATTTGCTATCCTCCAGTCTTCTGGCACTATTCCTGTAGACAAAGATGACTTAAAGATCAAGGCCAAAGGCTCAGCAATCTCCTCCTTAGCTTCCCAGAGAATCCTAGGATAAATCCCATCTGGCCCAGGTGACATCTATTTTCACACTTTCCAGAATTGCTAACACCCCCTCCTTATGAACCTCAAGGCCTTCTAGTCTAGTAGCCTGAATCTCAATATTCTCCTCGACAACATTGTCTTTTTCCTGTGTGAATACTGACGAAAAATATTCATTTGGCACCTCTCCTATCTCCTCGGACTCCAAGCACAACTTCCCACTACTGTCCTTGACTGGCCCTACTCTTACCCTAGTCATTCTTTTATTCCTGACATATCTATAGAAGGCTTTAGGGTTATCCTAGATCCTACCTGCCAAAGACATCTCATGTCCCCTCCTGGCTCTTCTTAGCTCTCTCTTTAGGTCCTTCCTAGCTAACTTGTAACTCTCGAGCGCCCTAACTGAACCTTCATGTCTCATCTTTACATAAGTCTCCTTCTTCCTCTTGACAAGTGTTTCGACTGCTTTAGTAAACCACGGTTCCCTCACTCAACCACTTCCTCCCTGCCTGACAGGTACATACTTATCAAGGACACGCAGTAGCTGTTCCTTGAACAAGCTCCACATTTCCATTGTGCCCATCCCCTGCAGATTTCCCCTCCATCCGATGTATCCTAAGTCTTGCCTCATAGCATCATAATTGCCTTTCCCCCAGATATAACTCTTGCCCTGCGGTATATACCTATGCCTTTCCATCACTAAAGTAAACGTAATCGAATTGTGGTCACTATCACCAAAGTGCTCACCTACCTCCAAATCTAACACCTGTCCTGGTTCATTACCCAGTACCAAATCCAATATGGCCTCGCCTCTCGTTGGCCTATCTACATACTGTGTCAGGAAACCCTCCTGTACACATTGGAGAAAAACGGACCCATCTAATGTACTCGAACTATAGCATTTCCAGTCAATATTTGGAAAGTTAAAGTCCCCCATAACAACTACCCTGTTGCTTTCGATCCTATCCCGAATCATCTTTGCAATCCTTTCCCCTACATCTCTGGAACTTTTCGGAGGCCTATAGCAAACCCCTAACAGGGTGACCTCTCCTTTCCTGTTTCTAACCTCAGCCCATACTACCTCAGTAGACGAGTCCTCATCAAACGTCCTTTCTGCCACCGTAATACTGTCCTTGACTAACAATGCCACCCCTCCCCCTCTTTTACCACCTTCCCTGAGCTTACTGAAATATCTAAATCCAGGCACCTGCAACAACCATTCCTGTCCCTGCTCTATCCATGTCTCCGAAATGGCCACAACATCGAAGTCCCAGGTACCAACCCATGCCGCAAGTTCACTCACCTCATTCCGGATGCTCCTGGCATTGAAGAAGACACACTTTAAACCACCTTCCTGCCTGCCGGTACACTCCTGCAACTTTGAAACCCTCCTCATGACCTCATTACTCTCAACCTCCTGTATACTGGAGCTACAATTCAGGTTCTCAAGCCCCCGCTGAACTAGTTTAAACCCTCCCGAAGAGCATTAGCAAATTTCCCCCCCAGAATATTGGTCCCCCTCTGGTCCAGGTGTAGACCATCCCGTTTGTAGAGGTCCCACCGACACCAGAATGAGCCCCAATTGTCCAGAAATCTGAAACCCTCCCTCCTGCACCATCCCTGTAGCCATGCGTTCAACTCCTCTCTTTCCCTATTCCTTGTCTCGCTATCACGTGGCACGGGTAACAACCCAGAGATAATAACTCTGTTTGTCCTAGGTCTAAGTTTCCACCCTAGCTCCCTGAATTCCTGCCTTACATTCCTATCCCTACCTATATCGTTGGTACCTATGTGGACCACGACTTGGGGCTGCTCCCCCTCCCCCTTAAGGATCCCGAAAACACGATCCGAGACATCACGGACCCTGGCACCTGGGAGGCAACACACCAACCGTGAGTTTCTCTCGTTCCCACAGAATCTCCTATCCATCCCCCTAACTATGGAGTCTCCAATGACTAATGCTCTACTCCTCTCCCCCCTTTCTTTCTGAGCAACAGGGACAGACTCTGTGCCAGAGACCTGTACCCCATGGCTTAACCCTGGTAAGTCCCCCCCCCCCAACAGTATCCAAAGCGGTATACTTGTTACTAAGGGGAACGGCCACAGGGGATCCCTGTACTGACTGCTCCCTCCCAGCCCCTCTCACCGTCACCCATCTATCTTTATTCTTCGGAGTAACTACATCCCTGAAGCTTCTATCTGTGACCACCTCTGCCTCCCGAATGATCCGAAGTTCATCCAACTCCAGCTCCAGTTCCCTAACGCGGTTTCTGAGGAGCTGGAGATGGGTGCTCTTCCCACAGATGAAATCAGCAGGGACACTGACGGTGTCCCTCACCTCAAACATTCTGCAGGAGGAACATTGCACTACCTTCCCTGTCATCCCCTCTAGAAAAAAAAAGAGCTTACCTGTTATTCACTCCACTTCTCAGCAAGCACTCACTCAGCAACCTCTGCGCACCGCTGTAGCGCACAAAGACTCCGAGAGACGAATAGAGTGAAGTCGATGAGGCTTTATTAAGCGTGACTGTTTCCCCCACAGTTCGGTAGTAGACTGCCTGCGGGGGAGGATTCCAGGTACTTATACTCCGCCTTCAGGGCAGAGCTAGAGGTCAACGTCCAACCAGGACCCGGGATCTGTCAGCCAATGACATCATGGCTTCACAGTCCCACATGACCCCTAATGCATACTACCACATTCACCCCTTGTTAAAAATGAACCCGGCGGGGTGATGCTTCGCATGGTGGTAAGGGTTTACAAGGCTGGTCCTGGGAGGAAAACTTTCACATGTTATAACAGTATGTACAAGGTTTTTTTTTTTTGTTTCAAACTATTTACAGTAATCGTCAGGAAAGACAAAATGTTCTCGTTAAAAGTCCACATTGTACTGTTAGATCGACGCCACGAGTCGGTCGGGCGGTCTGGTCGTCCGTGTCGATCGCCTCGGCCCCGGTGGTGGTGGTGGTGCTTGTTCCGGTGTTGTCGTCTCCGGGAGCCTTACGGTTTCAGCTTGGGCTTCATTCCTGGTCGGGCCTGGGAGGAGGACTGATCCTCCTGGGAAGGGGGCGGTCGCGGGGTGCGGCGGTGGCAGGAAGGGGGTGATTGGTGTCGGGGGGGTGTGTGTGGTGCCGGCGGGCGCCCGATCTCGCAGGGAGACCGTGTCCTGTCGGCCATCAGGGTACTCCACGTAAGCGTACTGCGGGTTCGCGTGAAGGAGGTGAACCCTTTCGACCAACGGGTCCGACTTGTGCGCCCGCACGTGCTTTCAGAGCAAGATGGGTCCTGGGGCCGCCAGCCAGGTCGGCAGCGACGTTCCAGAGGAGGACTTCCTGGGGAAGACAAGGAGGCGCTCATGAGGCGTTTGGTTAGTAATAGTACACAGTAGTGACCGGATGGAGTGGAGGGCGTCCGGAAGGACCTCCTGCCACCGTGAAACTGGGAGGTCCCTGGACCGTAGGGCCAGTAGGACGGTCTTCCAGACCGTGCCGTTCTCCCTCTCTACTTGCCCGTTCCCCCGGGGGTTGTAGCTGGTCGTCCTGCTCGAGGCTATCCCGTTGCTGAGCAGGAACTGGCGCAGCTCGTCACTCATGAAGGAGGACCCCCTGTCGCTGTGGACGTATGCGGGGTAACCGAACAGTGTGAATATGGTGTTCAGGGCTTTAATGACTGTGGCCGCGGTCATGTCAGAACAGGGGATGGCGAATGGGAAGCGGGAGTACTCGTCCACCACATTAAGGAAGTATATGTTGCGGTCGGTGGAGGGGAGGGGTCCTTTGAAATCCAGGCTAAGGCGTTCAAAGGGGCGGGAAGCCTTAATCAGGTGCGCACCATCCGGCCTGAAAAAATGCGGTTTGCACTCTGCGCAGATGTGGCAGTCCCTTGTGACTGTACGGACCTCCTCTAAGGAATATGGGAGGTTGCGGGACTTGATAAAGTGGAAAAACCGAGTGACCCCCGGGTGGCAGAGGTCCTCGTGGAGGGTTTGGAGGCGGTTAATTTGTGCGTTGGCACATGTGCCGCGGGATAGGGCATCGGACGGCTCGTTCAGCTTTCCGGGACGATACAAGATCTCGTAGTTGAAGGTGGAGAGCTCGATCCTCCACCTTAAGATCTTGTCGTTTTTGATTTTGCCCCTCTGTGCATTATCGAACATGAAGGCTACCGACTGTTGGTCCGTGAGGAGAGTGAATCTCCTGCCGGCCAGGTAATGCCTCCAATGTCGCACAGCTTCCACTATGGCTTGGGCTTCCTTTTCCACTGAGGAGTGGCGGATTTCTGAAGCGTGGAGGGTTCGGGAGAAAAAGCCCACGGGTCTGCCCGCTTGGTTGAGGGTGGCCGCTAGAGCTACGTCGGAGGCGTCGCTCTCGACCTGGAAGGGGAGGGACTCGTCGATGGCACGCATCGTGGCCTTTGCGATATCCGCTTTGATGCGGCTGAAGGCCTGGCAAGCCTCTGTCGACAGAGGGAAGGTCGTGGTCTGTATTAGGGGGCGGGCCTTGACTGCGTACTGGGGGACCCACTGGGCGTAGTATGAAAAAAACCCCAGGCAGCGTTTCAGGGCTTTTGAGCAGTGCGGGAGGGGAAATTCCATGAGGGCGCGCATACGTTCGGGGTCGGGGCCTATTATCCCATTGCGCACTACGTAGCCCAGGATGGCTAGCCGGTTGGTGCTAAAAATGCACTTGTCCTCGTTGTACGTGAGGTTCAAGGCTTTAGCGGTCTGGAGGAATTTTTGGAGGTTGGCGTCGTGGTCCTGCTGATCGTGGCCGCAGATGGTTACATTGTCGAGGTACGGGAACGTGGCCCGCAACCCGTGTTGATCAACCATTCGGTCCATCTCCCGTTGGAAGACCGAGACCCCGTTTGTGATGCCAAAAGGAACCCGTAGGAAATGGTATAATCGCCCGTCTGCCTCGAAGGCTGTGTACTTGCGGTCACTTGGGCGGATGGGGAGCTGATGGTAGGCGGACTTGAGGTCCACGGTGGAGAAGACTTTATATTGGGCAATCCGATTGACCATGTCGGATATGCGGGGGAGAGGGTACGCGTCTAGTTGTGTGTACCTGTTGATGGTCT
Source organism: Scyliorhinus torazame (assembly GCF_047496885.1). Classification (NCBI taxonomy): domain Eukaryota; kingdom Metazoa; phylum Chordata; class Chondrichthyes; order Carcharhiniformes; family Scyliorhinidae; genus Scyliorhinus; species Scyliorhinus torazame. Next base: position 110,300,505 of record NC_092728.1, on the reverse strand, counting down.
GGCTATAGTCTATGACCATCCTTTGCTTCTCCCCTGTCTTTACTACTACCACCTGTGCTCTCCAGGGACTATTGCTGGCCTGGATTATGCCTTCCTTTAGTAGCCGCTGGACTTCGGACCGAATGAAGGTCCGGTCCTGGGCGCTGTACCATCTGCTCCTAGTGGCGACGGGTTTGCAATCCGGGGTGAGGTTTGCAAACAAGGATGGGGGTTGCACCTTGAGGGTTGCGAGGCCGCAGATAGTGAGTGGGGGTATTGGGTCGCCGAATTTGAAGGTAAGGCTCTGTAGATTGCACTGGAAGTCTAATCCCAGTAATGTGGGGGCGCAGAGTTGGGGAAGGACGTAGAGCCTGTAGTTTTTGAACTCCCTCCCCTGCACCGTTAGGGTAACTATGCAGAAGCCTTTGATCTGTACGGAGTGGGATCCTGCAGCTAGTGAAATCTTTTGTGCGCTGGGACGGATGGTCAAAGAACAGCGTCTTACCGTGTCGGGGTGGATAAAGATCTCCGTGCTCCCGGAGTCGACTAGGCATGGTGTCTCGTGCCCGTTTATCAGCACCGTTGTCGTTGTCGTCTGGAGTGTCCGGGGCCGAGCTTGGTCCAGCGTGATTGAAGCGCGACGTGGTTGTAGTAGTTGAGCGTCTTCTTCGAACCCCGTGGAGCCGTCGACACTGGGGTCCGTTGTTGCCGTCCAAGATGGCGTCGGGGTTGAACAAAATGGCCGCCCCCATGCATCGCACATGGCTGGGGGGTCACAAGATGGCGGCGGGAGTGGACAAAATGGCCACCCCCATGCGTCGTACAGGTCTGGGGTTGTCCAAGATGGCGGCGCCCTTCCTCCCCTCGTGGTGGCCGGGACCCAAAATGGCTGTGCCTGCGGGTCGCACATGGGGCGCTGGGGGGGTTGGGGAGCGTTAGGACCGCGCGGGGCTCCCTCATCTCTGGGGACAGCGGTGGTCGGGACCCAAATTGGTAGCGCCGGCGGGTCATACGTGGGGCGCGGGGGGGGGGATTTGGGGAGCGGTAGAGCCGCGCAGAACTCCCTCTTCTCCGGGGAGAGCGGTGGTCGGGACCCAAAGTGGTAGCGCCGGCGGGTCATACATGGGGCGCGGGGGGGGTTGGGGAGCGTAAGCGGCGTGCAGGGCTCCCTGTTCTCCCGGGACCGCGGTGATCGGGACCCAGAGTGGCTGCGCCTGCGGGTCGTACATGGGGCGCAGGGGGGGCTGGGGAGCGTAAACGGCGTGCAGGGCTCCCTGTTCTCCCGGGACAGCGGCGACCTCGCGGGACCGGCACACAACCGCGAAATGGCCCTTTTTCCCGCAGCTCTTGCAGATCGCTGCGCGGGCCGGGCAGCGCTGCCGGGGGTGTTTCGCCTGGCCGCAGAAATAGCAGCGGGCGCCCCCGGTGCGACTTGGTGTTTGGACCGCGCAAGCCTGTGGGGTGTCCGGGGGGGCGGGGGGTGGGTTTGTCGCGACGGGTACGTACGGAGCCCAATGGGCTGCCGCGCGGTCGGGGCCATAGGCGCGGGTATTTCACGCAGCCACGTCTAGGGAGGCTGCTAGGGCCCGTGCCTCTGAGAGTCCTAGCGACTCTTTTTCTAGAAGCCTTTCGCGGATTTGGGAGGAGTTCATACCTGCCACAAAAGCATCGCGCATTAACATGTCCGTGTGTTCATTTGTGTTCACCGACGGGCAGCTGCAGGCTCGTCCCAAAATCAGCAGCGCAGCGTAGAATTCATCTATCGATTCTCCGGGACTTTGCCGTCTCGTCGCGAGCTGGTAGCGAGCGTAGATCTGGTTTACTGGGCGGACATAGAGACTTTTTAGTGCTGCGAACGCCGTCTGGAAATCCTCTGCGTCTTCGATGAAAGAGAAAATCTCCGTGCTCACCCTCGAGTGCAGGACCTGTAGTTTTTGGTCTTCTGTGACCCGGCCGGTGGCCGTTCTGAGGTCGGCCTCAAAACAAGTCTGCCAGTGCTTGAAAGCTGCTGCCGCGTTCACTGCGTGGGGGCTGATCCTCAGGCATTCCGGGATGATCCTGAGCTCCATAGTCCTTTTTAGTCACGCTTAATAAATTGTAGCGCACAAAGACTCCGAGAGACGAATAGAGTGAAGTCGATGAGACTTTATTAAGCGTGACTGTTCCCCCGCAGTTCAGTAGTAGACTGCCTGCGGGGGAGGACTCCAGGTACTTATACTCCGCCTTCAGGGCGGAGCTAGAGGTCAACGTCCAACCAGGACCCGGGATCTGTCAGCCAATGACATCATGGCTTCACAGTCCCACATGACCCCTAATGCATACTACCACACCCGCACGATAACACCTGAGGGAAAATAAATAAAAACTACTTACCAGTCACAGCCAATCCCTTACCTGCGGGCTGTGGTGTCACAGTTCAACTTTCCACTTCTACCTGACCTCGAGCCTTCCTCTTGATCTTTACTGCGGTTGTTTATTTTTTGGTTAGAGGAGGGGGTAGGGAGGGAAACACTGAAGAAGTGTTTCGGGTTTAAGTGTCACTTTCCACGCACATCTCCCTTAAACTTTTCCACTCTCACCTTGAAATCGTGACCCCTTGTAATTGACACCCCCACTTTTGGAAAAAGCTTGTTGCGATCCAAGAACTGGTCGTCCTGCTCGAGGCGATGCCTTTGCCAAGCAGGAACTGACACAGCTCATCACTCATAAAGGAGAATCCCCGGTCGCTGTGGACGTAAGCGGGGAAACTGAACAGGGTGAAGATGCTGTTGAGGGTTTTCATGACCGTGGCAGACGTCGTATAGGGGCAGGGGATGGCGGAGGGGAATCTGGAGTATTCATCGACCACGTTCAGGAAGTACGTGTTTCGGTCGGTGGAGGGGAGGGGCCCTTTGAAACCCACGCTGAGACCCTCAAAGGGACGGGAGGCCTTCACCAGGCGCGCATGGTCTGGCCGGTAGAAGTGCGGTTTGCAGTCCGCGCAGACCTGGCAGTCTCTGGTGACCGCCCTGACCTCCGCAATGGAGTAGTGCAGGTTGCGGGCCTTAATGAAGTGAAAAACAGGGTGACCCCTGGGTGACAGAGACCATCGTGTAGGGCCCGGAATCGGTCCACTTGTGCGCTGGCACGTGTACCTCGGGATAGGTCATCGGGGGCTCGTTGAGCTTCCCGGGGCGATACAAAATCTCATAATTGTAGGTGGAGAGCTCGATCCTCCACCTTAAGATTTCATCATTTTTGATTTTGCCCCGCTGTGTATTATTGAACATGAAGCAACCGACCATTGGTCAGTGAGGAGAGTGAATCTCCTGCCTCACAGTGACCACTTTACAGGGGCCTGTGTCCACAGTGACCACTCTACATGGGCCTGTGTCCACAGTGACCACTCTACAGGGGCCTGTGCATCACAGTGACCACTCTACAGGGGACTGTGCCTCACAGTGACCACTCTACAGGGCCCTGTGTCCACAGTGACCACTCTACAGGGGCCTGTGTCCACAGTGACCACTCTACAGGGGCCTGAGCCTCACAGTGACCACTTTACAGGGGCCTGTGTCCACAGTGACCACTCTACATGGGCCTGTGTCCACAGTGACCACTCTACAGGGGCCTGTGCATCACAGTGACCACTCTACAGGGGACTGTGCCTCACAGTGACCACTCTACAGGGGCCTGTGCATCACAGTGACCACTCTACAGGGGCCTGTGCATCACAGTGACCACTCTACAGGGGCCTGAGCCTCACAGTGACCACTCTACAGGCGCCTGTGTCCAGAGTGCCCACTCTACAGGGCCCTGTGTCCACCGTGACCACTCTACAGGGGCCTGTGTCCACAGTGACCACTCTACAGGAGGCTGTTCCTCACAGTGACCACTCTACAGGGGCCTGTGCCTCACAGTGACCACTCTACAGGGGCCTGTGTCCACAGTGACCACTCTACAGGAGCCTGTGTCCACAGTGACTGGGGGGGGAGCAGTGGGGGTGGGGTGGCTGGGGGAGGGTGGCCGCTGCAGTGGGGGGAGGTGGAGCAGTGAGGGGTGGGGAGGGAGGGGGAACAGTGAGGAGTGGGGGGGAGGGGGAGCAGTGAGGGGTGGGGGGGGTAGCGTTGAGGAGTGGGGTGGGAGGGGAGAGCATTGAGGGGTGGGGGGAGGGGGAGGGGAGAGCAGTGAGGAGTGGGAGGGGAGGGGAGAGCATTGAGGGGTCAGAGGGAGCAATGAGGGCTGGGGGGGAGGGGAGGACAGTGAGGGGTGGGGGGAGGGGGTGCAGTGCTGGGGCATTTGGCCGGAGCAGTGGGGGGGAGAGCTGGAGCGGGGGGGTGGCCGGAGCAGTGGGGGGGGGGGCCCAGAGCAATGGGGATGGGGGAATGGTGGATGGGGGATGGGGGGCGGCGCAGTGAGGGGGGGTGGCCTGAGCAGTGGGGTGGGTGGGGGGGTCTGGAGCAGTGGGGTGGGGGCGTTGGCCGGAGCAGTGGGGGAGGGTGGCCGGAGCAGTGGGGGGGGGGGGGCGGAGCAGTGGGGTGGGGTGGGGGGGGCCGGTGCAGTGGGGGGGGCGGTGCAGTGGGGATGGGGGGGGCCGGAGCAGTGGGGGGGGGGGCGGAGCAGTGGGGTGGGTGGGGGGGTCTGGAGCAGTGGGGTGGGGGCGTTGGCCGGAGCAGTGGGGGAGGGTGGCCGGAGCAGTGGGGGGGGGGGGGGCGGAGCAGTGGGGTGGGGGGGCCGGAGCAGTGGGGGGGGGCGGTGCAGTGGGGATGGGGGGGGCCAGAGCAGTGGGGGGGGTGGAGCAGTGGGGTGGGTGGGGGGGTCTGGAGCAGTGGAGTGGGATTGGCCGGAGCAGTGGGGAGGGGGGTGGCCGGAACAGTGATGGGGGGGGGTGGGGGTGAGAAGTGGGGGGGGTGGCTGGAGCAGTGGGGATGGGGGGGGCCGGAGCAGTGGGGGGGGGGATTGGCCGGAGCAGTGACGGGGGGGGGGGTATGGAATGGAGCTGTGTTGTGCAGCACGAGCAGGGGGGTGGCCGGAACAGTGACGGGGGGGGGTGGGGGTGAGAAGTGGGGGGGGTGGCCGGAGCAGTGGGGATGGGGGGGGCCGGAGCAGTGGGGGGGGGATTGGCCGGAGCAGTGACGGGGGGGGGGGTATGGAATGGAGCTGTGTTGTGCAGCACGAGCAGGGGGGTGGCCGGAACAGTGACGGGGGGGGGTGGGGGTGAGAAGTGGGGGGGGTGGCCGGAGCAGTGGGGATGGGGGGGGCCGGAGCAGTGGGGGGGGGATTGGCCGGAGCAGTGGGGGGGGGATTGGCCGGAGCAGTGACGGGGGGGGGGTATGGAATGGAGCTGTGTTGTGCAGCACGAGCAGGGGGGTGGCTGGGGGAAACTCTTTGTCTTCCTGATTTCTAGCCTGAGGCCCTTTCTTTGATGCGCCTCTGTTTTTGTTTGGATGTTGGTTTCTGGCTGTGCGCATCCTCGGGTACGGTCAGCGTTACTGACAGCAGGGTGGGGCGATCTTGGTTATGGAATGGAGGTATTTTAGGAATAGTTTCCGGCTGACCCTGAGAAGCAGCTTCACTGCAGGGGTGGGGGAGAGGCAGCTTCATGGCGATGGGCTGGAGTGTCGCGGTGAGGAAGGTGGAAACACTTTCGTGCGATGACAAAGAACAAAGAACAAAGAAAAATTTCAGCACAGGAACAGGCCCTTCGGCCCTCCCAGCCTGCGCCGGTCCAGATCCTCTATCTAAAACTGTCGCCTATTTTCTAAGGATCTACCTCCCTCTGTTCCCCGCCCGTTCATGTATCTGTCTAGATACATCTTAAATGATGCTAGCGTGCCCGCCTCTACCACCTCCGCTGGCAAAGCGTTCCAGGCACCCACCACCCTCTGCGTAAAAAACTTTCCACGCACATCTCCCTGAAACTTTCCCCCTCTCACCTTGAAATCGTGACCCCGAGTAATTGAGTCCCCCACTCTGGCAAAAAGCTTGTTGCTATCCACCCTGTCTATACCTCTCATGATTTTGCAGACCTCAATCAGGTCCCCCCTCAACCTCCATCTTTCTAATGAAAAGAAGCCCAATCTACTCAACCTTTCTTCGTAGCTAGCACCCTCCATACCAGGCAACATCCTGGTGAACCTCCTCTGCACCCTCTCTAAAGCATCCACATCCTTCTGGTAATGTGGCGACCAGAACTGCACGCAGTATTCCAAATGTGGCCTAACCAAAGTCCTATACAACTGTAACATGACCTGCCGACTCTTGTACTCAATACCCTTCCGATGAAGGTAAGCATGCTGTATGCCTTCTTGACCACTCTATCGACCTGCGTTGCCACCTTCAGGGTACAATGGACCTGAACTCCCAGATCGCTCTGTACATCAATTTTCCCCAGGACTCTTCCATTGACCGTATAGGCTGCTCTTGAATTAGATCTTCCAAAATGCATCACCTCGCATTTGCCTGGATTGAACTCCATCTGCCATTTCTCTGCCCAACTCTCCAATCTATCTATATTCTGCTGTATTCTCTGACAGTCCCCTTCACTATCTGCTACTCCACCAATCTTAGTGCAATCTGCAAACTTGCTAATCAGACCACCTATACCTTCATCCAGATCATTTATGTATATCACAAACAACAGTGGTCCCAGCACGGATCCCTGTGGAACACCACTGGTCATAGTTCTCCTTTTGAGAAACTTCCTTCCACTACTACTCTCTGTCTTCTGTTGCCCAGCCAGTTCTTTATCCATCTAGCTAGTACACCCTGGACCCCATGAGACTTCACTTTCTCTATCAGCCGGCCATGGGGGACCTTATCAAATGCAAGCTTGGCTTTATGTCAGCGTGCAGCAGGCAGAGGATGGTGATGGACTTCTACTGGCAGCTAAATTTGAGGAGGGGGCTGCTCCTCAGACCCCTCCCTCCCGTGCTGTGTAGGGTCGAAGGGCCAGGACACAGGTTACAGAGTAAGAAACTAACAAATCCCGGGATAGATCCACAAGAGCAGATGGTGGCAGCGGTGACGACACCCACAAAGGAACAGGAGAAAATGGCAGGGAAGCCATGAGTGACCCCAGCAACAGTGCCGCTCAGCGGGTGAAGGACTTTGAGGACAACCCAGCAGCCACACTGGAGATGACACAATAACAAGAGTAGTTCAGTGTAAGGAACTTGTCAAATCCTTGTCTATTCTATGTTTTTTTTCAGCATTAGGTCAATATCTAGTCAATATCTGGTAAATATTAGGCCAGTATCTAGTCAGTATCTGATCAATGTTTCGTCAGTATTTAGTTAGTATCTGGTCAGTATCGGGTCAGGGTTTGGTCAGTATCTGGTCAGTATTTGGTCAGCATTGGGTCAGTATCTGGTCAGAGTTTGGTCAGTATCGAGTCAGTATCTGGTGAATGTTTCATCAGAATTAGGTCAGTATCTCAAACAAAAGAACAAAGAACAAAGAAAAGTACAGCACAGGAACAGGCCCTTCGGCCCTCCAAGCCTGCGGCGACCATGCTGCCCGACTAAACTAAAATCTTTTACACTTCCGGGGTCCGTATCCCTCTATTCCCATCCGATTCATGTATTTGTCAAGATGCCCCTTAAACGTCACTATCGTCCCTGCTTCCACCACCTCCTCCGGTAGCGAGTTCCAGGCACCCACTACCCTCTTGTAAAAAAACTTGCCTCGTACATCTACTCTAAACCTTGCCCCTCTCACCTTAAACCTATGCCCCCTAGTAATTGACCCATCTACCCTGGGAAAAAGCCTCTAACTATCCACTCTATCTATGGCCCTCATAATCTTACAGACCTCTATCAGGTCGCCCCTCAACCTTCTTCGTTCCAGTGAGAACAAACCGAGTTTATTCAACCGCTCCTCATAGCTAATGCCCTCCATACCAGGCAACATTCTGGTAAATCTCTTCTGCACCCTCTCTAAAGCCTCCACATCCTTCTGGTAGTGTGGTGACCAGAATTGAACACTATACTCCAAGTGTGGCCTAACTAAGGTTCTATACAGCTGCAACATGACTTGCCAATTCTTCTCCTCAATGCCCCGGCCAATGAAGGCAAGCATACCGTATGCCTTCTTGACTACCTTCTCCACCTGTGTTGCCCCTTTCAGTGACCTGTGGACCTGTACACCTAGATCTCTTTGACTTTCAATACTCCTGAGGGTTCTACCATTCACTGTATATTCCCTACCTGTATCAGACCTTCCAAAATGCATTACCTCACATTTGTCCGGATTAAACTCCATCTGCCATCTCTCCGCCCAAGTCTCCAAACGATCTAAATCCTGCTGTATCCTCTGACAGTCCTCATCGCTATCCCCAATTCCACCAACCTTACGGAGCGATTCACGCCGTACCAGCCTCTGTACGTAGTGCCAAAAGGACCGGCATGTTCCTGTGCGGAAGAAGGAAAAATACGGCAAATTTCGGGAACCTTGGATAACGAGAGATATTGTAGCCTCGTCAAAAAGAAAGAGGAGGCATTTGTCAGGGCTAAAAGGCTGGGAACAGACGAAGCCTGCGTGGAATATAAGGAAAGTAGGAAGGAACTTAAGCAAGGAGTCAGGAGGGCTAGAAGGGGTCACAAAAAGTCATTGGCAAATAAGGTTCAGAAAAATCACAAGGCTTTTTACACGTACATAAAAAGCAAGAGGGTAGCCAGGGAAAGGGTTGGCCCACTGCAGGATAGGCAAGGGAATCTATGTGTGGAGCCAGAGGAAATCGGCGAGGTACTAAATGAATACTTTGCATCAGTATTCACCAAAGAGAAGAAATTGGTAGATGTTGAGTCTGGAGAAGGGTGTGTAGATAGCCTGGGTCACATTGAGATCCAAAAAGATGAGGTGTTGGGCATCTTGAAAAATATTAAGGTAGATAAGTCCCCAGGGCCTGATGGGATCTACCCCATATTACTGAAGCAGGCTGGAGAGGAAATTGCTGAGGCCTTGATAGAAATCTTTGGATCCTCACTGTCTTCAGGTGATGTCCTGGAGGACTGGAGAATAGCCAATGTTGTTCCTTTGTTTAAGAAGGGTAGCAAGGATAATCCAGGGAACTGCAGGCTGGTGAGCCTTACATCAGTGGTAGGGAAATTACTGGAGAGAGTTCTTCGAGATAGGATCTACTCCCATTTGGAAGCAAATGGACGTATTAGTGAGAGGCAGCACGGTTTTGTGAAGGGGAGGTCGTGTCTCACTAACTTGATAGAGTTTTTCGAAGAGGTCACAAAGATGATTGATGCAGGTAGAGCAGTTGATGTTGTCTATATGGACTTCAGTAAGGCCTTTGACAAGGTCCCTCATGGTAGACTGGTACAAAAGGTGAAGTCACATGGGATCAGGGGTGAGCTGGCAAGGTGGATACAGAACTGGCTAGGTCATAGAAGGCAGAGAGTAGCAATGGAAGGATGCTTTTCTAATTGGAGGGCTGTGACTAGTGGTGTTCCGCAGGGATCAGTGCTGGGTCCTTTGCTGTTCGTAGTATAAATAAATGGTTTGGAGGAAAATGTAACTGGTCTGATTAGTAAGTTTGCAGACGACACAAAGGTTGGTGGAATTGGGGATAGCGATGAGGACTGTCAGAGGATACAGCAGGATTTAGATCATTTGGAGACTTGGGCGGAGAGATGGCAGATGGAGTTTAATCCAGACAAAGTGGATTAATTGCTTCACAGCTCTAGGGTCCCAGGTTCGATTCCGGCTTGGGTCACTGTCTGTGTGGAGTCTGCACATCCTCCCCGTGTGTGCGTGGGTTTCCTCCGGGTGCTCCGGTTTCCTCCCACAGTCCAAAGATGTGCAGGTTAGGTGGATTGGCCATGATAAATTGCCCTTAGTCTCCAAAATTGCCCTTAGTGTTGGGTGGGGTTACTGGGTTATGGGGATAGGGTGGCGGTGTTGACCTTGGGTAGGGTGCTCTTTCCAAGAGCCGGTGCAGACTCGATGGTCCGAATGGCCTCCTTCTACACTGTAAATTCTATAAATGTGAGGTAATGCATTTTGGAAGGTCTAATGCAGGTAGGGAATATACAGTGAATGGTAGAACCCTCAACAATATTGAAAGTCAGAGAAATCTAGGTGTACAGTCCACAGGTCACTGAAAGGGGCAACACAGGTGGAGAAGGTAGTCAAGAAGGCATACGGCATGCTTGCCTTCATTGGCCGGGTCATTGAGTATAAGAATTGGCAAGTCATGATGCAGCTGTATAGAACCTTAGTTAGGCCACACTTGGAGTGTAGTGTTCAATTCTGGTCGCCACACTACCAGAAGGATGTGGAGGCTTTAGAGAGGGTGCAGAGGAGATTTACCAGGATGTTGCCTGGTATGGAGGGCATTAACTATGAGGAGAGGTTGAATAAACTTGGTTTGTTCTCACTGAATGACGGAATTATCATAGAATTTACAGTGCAGAAGTTGAGGGGCGACCTTGTAGAGGTCTACAAAATTATGAGGGGCACAGACAGAGTGGATAGTCAGAGGCTTTTCCCCAGGGTAGAGGGGTCAATTACTAGTGGGCATAGGTTTAAGGTGCGAGGGGCAAGGTTTAGAGGAGATATACGAGGCAAGTTTTTTACACAGAGGGTAGTGGGTGCCTGGAACTCGCTGCCGGAGGAGGTGGTGGAAGCAGGGACGATAGTGACATTTAAGGGGCATCTTGACAAATACATGAATAGGATGGGAATAGAGGGATACGGTCCCAGGAAGTGTAGAAGATTGTAGTTTAGATGGGCAGCATGGTCGGCACGGGCTTGGAGGGCCGAAGGGCTTGTTCCAATGCTGTTCTTTTGAGTGCTTAGTCAGTATCTGGTCAGTAGCTGGTGAATATCTGATCAGTGTTTGGCCAGTTGTTTGATCAGTGTTTGGTGAGTGTTTGGTCAGTCTCTGGTCAGTGTTTGGTCAGTATCTGGTCAGTGGTCAGTATCTGGTCAGTGTTTGGTCAGTATCTGGTCAGTGTTTGGTCAGTATCTGGTCAGTGTTTGATCAGTGTTTGGTGAGTGTTTGGTCAGTACCTGGTCAGTGTTTGGTCAGTATCTGGTCAGTGTTTGGTCAGTATCTGGTCAGTGTTTGGTCAGTATCTGGTCAGTGTTTGGTCAGTATCTGGTCAGTGTTTGGTCAGTATCTGGTCAGTGTTTGGTCAGTATCTGGTCAGTGTTTGGTCAGTACCTGGTCAGTGTTTGGTCAGTATCTGGTCAGTGTTTGGTCAGTATCTGGTCAGTGTTTGGTCAGTATCTGGTCAGTGTTTGGTCAGTATCTGGTCAGTGTTTGGTCAGTATCTGGTCAGTGTTTGGTCAGTATCTGGTCAGTGTTTGGTCAGTACCTGGTCAGTGTTTGGTCAGTATCTGGTCAGTGTTTGGTCAGTATCTGGTCAGTACTGCATTGTGGTTTTGGCATCTGTGCTTTTTGGCATCTGGCTGTGCCTTAATTAACTTCTGTGTGGTGTTGGGTTCTCTGGTGCACAGATGAGCCAACACAGTTGTATGTGGTACAACTCTATTTTATTTTAACTCTTATAATACAGTTCGTTCTGGATACTCTGCACGTGCTGTCTCCCTGAGTGTGTCGTGTAGCAGGTCTGTCCTGGTCCTCGTCTCCAGCTAATACTGACCACCAGGTGTCGTGTTTGTGCTTTTATATCTTTCTGTGATTGGTTGTGGTGTTGTGTGTTCTGATTTGTCTGTTGGTGTGTCTATCATGATGTGTGTTTTTGAATATCATGACATTCTGCACTTCCTACTTTACAACAGTGATGATGACTATGGTTGACAGAATGGATGGTTTACTCTGTCGGTCTCTCTCTCCCCACAGACGCTGTCCATCCGGCTGTGAATGTGCAGCACTTTCATCTTTCGTTTCAGATTTCCCGCATCCACAGGATTTTGTGCGTGCAAACTTCCAAAGTGTTTCATTGGTTGTGGAAACACTTTGGGACGTCCTGTAGGGTATCAGAGAAATTTTAACTTTCGTCTTTACATTAAACAGTGAGACGTACGAATATGTGCAACATTTGTGTAACTAGGGCCCCTTTCCAGTTTAATATCTGAATCCACGTTGTCGTACATTTGAATTCCTGCAAAATCATTCCGTGTTTATAAACAAAATTCCAAAAGTCCGGAGCTCAGTGTGAACGCAGGGTCAATGGAGATTCATTCAGTGAGCTCTTGGTAACAATTCATCAGCCTTGGTTGTAGCTGGTGTCCGAGGCTCAGGCCGTGAATGTTCCTATTCATTCCACAGCACAGCCTTCCAAACTCTGACTAAACTGGCTGCCTGAACCACTTTGTCTTTTGGCCAGAGCTGAGGTTTGAATGTCTTTTGGTGTTTGGGCCTTGTACAAATCCTGGAACACAGAACGGAACAGCCGCGATTTTCAATGTTGTTGCGAGGAGGATACATTCCTGACAGCTGCTCTCGCTGGAATGTATCATCCCGTCAAACCATCCAAAAACAGCAACTACTCCCAGAGCCACAACTGCAAATGAGTTTCACAAGATGTCCGTGAAATCATTCCTGGGGAAACGATCAAACCAACCAGGAAGAACATGGACACGTGATGCCCAGACATTGGAAACCTGAGATTCTCTCCATCAGAGTTGAACCTTCCTGCAGGATATGTTTAAACTTTTCTTTATTAAGAACGATTCCCAAGAGAGCTGCGGGTGAATGAGGAATCCCCTGTTCCCCCTGTAGAGATGGTGATGAGAGATGGATCCACACCTACTATTTCCATTGGTGGAAGTGTCTAAACTCTAAATGACAGTAACTGGCAGCCAACTGCTAAACATGATATTGTCAAACCCCACCATCCCAGGCTACAGCCCCCTCCCCAGGCTACACACACCCCTTCCCAGGCTACATAACCCCCCCCTCCACATGCTACACCCCCTCCCCACGCTCCCCATGCTACACCCCCTCCCCACGCTCCCCATGCTACACCCCATCCCCAGGCTACACCCCCTCCCCATGCCCCCCATGCTACACCCCATCCCCACGCTACACCCCCTCCCCACGCTCCCCATGCTACACCCCATCCCCAGGCGACACCCCCTCCCAGTGCTACACCCCCCCAGGCTACACCGCCCCCCCCTCCCCCGGCTACACCCACTCCCTAGGCGGAGTTTAATCCGGACAAGTGTGAGGTAATGCATTTTGGAAGGTCTAATGCAGGTAGGGAATATACAGTGAATGGTAGAACCCTCAAGAGTATTGAAAGTCAGAGAAATCTAGGTGTACAGATCCACAGGTCACTGAAAGGGGCAACACAGGTGGAGAAGGTAGTCAAGAAGGCATACGGTATGCTTGCCTTCATTGGCCGGGGCATTGAGTATAAGAATTGGCAAGTCATGTTGCAGCTGTATAGAACCTTAGTTAGGCCACACTTGGAGTATAGTGTTCAATTCTGGTCGCCACACTACCAGAAGGATGTGGAGGATTTAGAGAGGGTGCAGAAGAGATTTACCAGGATGTTGCCTGGTATGGAGGGCATTAGCTATGAGGAGAGGTTGAATAAACTCGGTTTGTTCTCACTGGAATGACGGAAGTATCATAGAATTTACAGTGCAGAAGTTGAGGGGCGACCTGATAGAGGTCTACAAAATTATGAGGGGCATAGACAGAGTGGATAGTCAGAGGTTTTTCCCAGGGTAGAGGGGTCAATTACTAGGGGGCATAGGTTTAAGGTGCGAGGGACAAGGTTTAGAGTAGATGTACGAGGCAAGTTTTTTGCACAGAGGGTAGTGGGAGCCTAGAACTCGCTACCGGAGGAGGTGGTGGAAGCAGGGACGATAGTGACATTTAAGGGGCATCTTGACAAATACATGAATAGGATGGGAATAGAGGGATACAGACCCCGGAAGTGTAGAAGATTTTAGTTTAGATGGGCAGCATGGTCGGCACGGGCTTGGAGGGCCGAAGGGCCTGTTCCTGTGCTGTATTTTTCTTTGTTCTTTGTTCTTTTGAGTGCTTGGTCAGTATCTGGTCAGTAGCTGGTCAATATCTGATCAGTGTTTGGCCAGTTGTTTGATCAGTGTTTGGTGAGTGTTTGGTCAGTGTTTGGTGAGTGTTTGGTCAGTATCTGGTCAGTGTTTGGTCAGTATCTGGTCAGTGTTTGGTCAGTATCTGGTCAGTGTTTGGTCAGTATCTGGTCAGTGTTTGGTCAGTATCTGGTCAGTGTTTGGTCAGTACCTGGTCAGTGTTTGGTCAGTATCTGGTCAGTGTTTGGTCAGTATCTGGTCAGTGTTTGGTCAGTATCTGGTCAGTGTTTGGTCAGTATCTGGTCAGTGTTTGGTCAGTATCTGGTCAGTGTTTGGTCAGTACCTGGTCAGTGTTTGGTCAGTATCTGGTCAGTGTTTGGTCAGTATCTGGTCAGTACTGCATTGTGGTTTTGGCATCTGTGCTTTTTGGCATCTGGCTGTGCCTTAATTAACTTCTGTGTGGTGTTGGGTTCTCTGGTGCACAGATGAGCCAACACAGTTGTATGTGGTACAACTCTATTTTATTTTAACTCTTATAATACAGTTCGTTCTGGATACTCTGCACGTGCTGTCTCCCTGAGTGTGTCGTGTAGCAGGTCTGTCCTGGTCCTCGTCTCCAGCTAATACTGACCACCAGGTGTCGTGTTTGTGCTTTTATATCTTTCTGTGATTGGTTGTGGTGTTGTGTGTTCTGATTTGTCTGTTGGTGTGTCTATCATGATGTGTGTTTTTGAATATCATGACATTCTGCACTTCCTACTTTACAACAGTGATGATGACTATGGTTGACAGAATGGATGGTTTACTCTGTCGGTCTCTCTCTCCCCACAGACGCTGTCCATCCGGCTGTGAATGTGCAGCACTTTCATCTTTCGTTTCAGATTTCCCGCATCCACAGGATTTTGTGCGTGCAAACTTCCAAAGTGTTTCATTGGTTGTGGAAACACTTTGGGACGTCCTGTAGGGTATCAGAGAAATTTTAACTTTCGTCTTTACATTAAACAGTGAGACGTACGAATATGTGCAACATTTGTGAAACTAGGGCCCCTTTCCAGTTTAATATCTGAATCCACGTTGTCGTACATTTGAATTCCTGCAAAATCATTCAGTGTTTATAAACAAAATTCCAAAAGTCCGGAGCTCAGTGTGAACGCAGGGTCAATGGAGATTCATTCAGTGAGCTCTTGGTAACAATTCATCAGCCTTGGTTGTAGCTGGTGTCCGAGGCTCAGGCCGTGAATGTTCCTATTCATTCCACAGCACAGCCTTCCAAACTCTGACTAAACTGGCTGCCTGAACCACTTTGTCTTTTGGCCAGAGCTGAGGTTTGAATGTCTTTTGGTGTTTGGGCCTTGTACAAATCCTGGAACACAGAACGGAACAGCCGCGATTTTCAATGTTGTTGCGAGGAGGATACATTCCTGACAGCTGCTCTCGCTGGAATGTATCATCCCGTCAAACCGTCCAAAAACAGCAACTACTCCCAGAGCCACAACTGCAAATGAGTTTCACAAGATGTCCGTGAAATCATTCCTGGGGAAACGATCAAACCAACCAGGAAGAACATGGACACGTGATGCCCAGACATTGGAAACCTGAGATTCTCTCCATCAGAGTTGAACCTTCCTGCAGGATATGTTTAAACTTTTCTTTATTAAGAACGATTCCCAAGAGAGCTGCGGGTGAATGAGGAATCCCCTGTTCCCCCTGTAGAGATGGTGATGAGAGATGGATCCACACCTACTATTTCCATTGGTGGAAGTGTCTAAACTCTAAATGACAGTAACTGGCAGCCAACTGCTAAACATGATATTGTCAAACCCCACCATCCCAGGCTACAGCCCCCTCCCCAGGCTACACACACCCCTTCCCAGGCTACATAACCCCCCCCTCCACATGCTACACCCCCTCCCCACGCTCCCCATGCTACACCCCCTCCCCACGCTCCCCATGCTACACCCCATCCCCAGGCTACACCCCCTCCCCATGCCCCCCATGCTACACCCCATCCCCACGCTACACCCCCTCCCCACGCTCCCCATGCTACACCCCATCCCCAGGCGACACCCCCTCCCAGTGCTACACCCCCCCAGGCTACACCGCCCCCCCCTCCCCCGGCTACACCCACTCCCTAGGCGGAGTTTAATCCGGACAAGTGTGAGGTAATGCATTTTGGAAGGTCTAATGCAGGTAGGGAATATACAGTGAATGGTAGAACCCTCAAGAGTATTGAAAGTCAGAGAAATCTAGGTGTACAGATCCACAGGTCACTGAAAGGGGCAACACAGGTGGAGAAGGTAGTCAAGAAGGCATACGGTATGCTTGCCTTCATTGGCCGGGGCATTGAGTATAAGAATTGGCAAGTCATGTTGCAGCTGTATAGAACCTTAGTTAGGCCACACTTGGAGTATAGTGTTCAATTCTGGTCGCCACACTACCAGAAGGATGTGGAGGATTTAGAGAGGGTGCAGAAGAGATTTACCAGGATGTTGCCTGGTATGGAGGGCATTAGCTATGAGGAGAGGTTGAATAAACTCGGTTTGTTCTCACTGGAATGACGGAAGTATCATAGAATTTACAGTGCAGAAGTTGAGGGGCGACCTGATAGAGGTCTACAAAATTATGAGGGGCATAGACAGAGTGGATAGTCAGAGGTTTTTCCCAGGGTAGAGGGGTCAATTACTAGGGGGCATAGGTTTAAGGTGCGAGGGGCAAGGTTTAGAGTAGATGTACGAGGCAAGTTTTTTGCACAGAGGGTAGTGGGAGCCTAGAACTCGCTACCGGAGGAGGTGGTGGAAGCAGGGACGATAGTGACATTTAAGGGGCATCTTGACAAATACATGAATAGGATGGGAATAGAGGGATACAGACCCCGGAAGTGTAGAAGATTTTAGTTTAGATGGGCAGCATGGTCGGCACGGGCTTGGAGGGCCGAAGGGCCTGTTCCTGTGCTGTATTTTTCTTTGTTCTTTGTTCTTTTGAGTGCTTGGTCAGTATCTGGTCAGTAGCTGGTCAATATCTGATCAGTGTTTGGCCAGTTGTTTGATCAGTGTTTGGTGAGTGTTTGGTCAGTGTTTGGTGAGTGTTTGGTCAGTATCTGGTCAGTGTTTGGTCAGTATCTGGTCAGTGTTTGGTCAGTATCTGGTCAGTGTTTGGTCAGTATCTGGTCAGTGTTTGGTCAGTATCTGGTCAGTGTTTGGTCAGTACCTGGTCAGTGTTTGGTCAGTATCTGGTCAGTGTTTGGTCAGTATCTGGTCAGTGTTTGGTCAGTATCTGGTCAGTGTTTGGTCAGTATCTGGTCAGTGTTTGGTCAGTATCTGGTCAGTGTTTGGTCAGTATCTGGTCAGTGTTTGGTCAGTACCTGGTCAGTGTTTGGTCAGTATCTGGTCAGTGTTTGGTCAGTATCTGGTCAGTACTGCATTGTGGTTTTGGCATCTGTGCTTTTTGGCATCTGGCTGTGCCTTAATTAACTTCTGTGTGGTGTTGGGTTCTCTGGTGCACAGATGAGCCAACACAGTTGTATGTGGTACAACTCTATTTTATTTTAACTCTTATAATACAGTTCGTTCTGGATACTCTGCACGTGCTGTCTCCCTGAGTGTGTCGTGTAGCAGGTCTGTCCTGGTCCTCGTCTCCAGCTAATACTGACCACCAGGTGTCGTGTTTGTGCTTTTATATCTTTCTGTGATTGGTTGTGGTGTTGTGTGTTCTGATTTGTCTGTTGGTGTGTCTATCATGATGTGTGTTTTTGAATATCATGACATTCTGCACTTCCTACTTTACAACAGTGATGATGACTATGGTTGACAGAATGGATGGTTTACTCTGTCGGTCTCTCTCTCCCCACAGACGCTGTCCATCCGGCTGTGAATGTGCAGCACTTTCATCTTTCGTTTCAGATTTCCCGCATCCACAGGATTTTGTGCGTGCAAACTTCCAAAGTGTTTCATTGGTTGTGGAAACACTTTGGGACGTCCTGTAGGGTATCAGAGAAATTTTAACTTTCGTCTTTACATTAAACAGTGAGACGTACGAATATGTGCAACATTTGTGAAACTAGGGCCCCTTTCCAGTTTAATATCTGAATCCACGTTGTCGTACATTTGAATTCCTGCAAAATCATTCAGTGTTTATAAACAAAATTCCAAAAGTCCGGAGCTCAGTGTGAACGCAGGGTCAATGGAGATTCATTCAGTGAGCTCTTGGTAACAATTCATCAGCCTTGGTTGTAGCTGGTGTCCGAGGCTCAGGCCGTGAATGTTCCTATTCATTCCACAGCACAGCCTTCCAAACTCTGACTAAACTGGCTGCCTGAACCACTTTGTCTTTTGGCCAGAGCTGAGGTTTGAATGTCTTTTGGTGTTTGGGCCTTGTACAAATCCTGGAACACAGAACGGAACAGCCGCGATTTTCAATGTTGTTGCGAGGAGGATACATTCCTGACAGCTGCTCTCGCTGGAATGTATCATCCCGTCAAACCATCCAAAAACAGCAACTACTCCCAGAGCCACAACTGCGAATGAGTTTCACAAGATGTCCGTGAAATCATTCCTGGGGAAACGATCAAACCAACCAGGAAGAACATGGACACGTGATGCCCAGACATTGGAAACCTGAGATTCTCTCCATCAGAGTTGAACCTTCCTGCAGGATATGTTTAAACTTTTCTTTATTAAGAACGATTCCCAAGAGAGCTGCGGGTGAATGAGGAATCCCCTGTTCCCCCTGTAGAGATGGTGATGAGAGATGGATCCACACCTACTATTTCCATTGGTGGAAGTGTCTAAACTCTAAATGGCAGTAACTGGCAGCCAACTGCTAAACATGATATTGTCAAACCCCACCATCCCAGGCTACAGCCCCCTCCCCAGGCTACACACACCCCTTCCCAGGCTACATAACCCCCCCCTCCACATGCTACACCCCCTCCCCACGCTCCCCACGCTACACCCTCTCCCCACGCTCCCCATGCTACACCCCATCCCCAGGCTACACCCCCTCCCCATGCTACACCCCCCCCCGCTACACCCTCTCCCTAGGCTACCCGTCCCATCCCAGACTACACACCCTCCTTCCGAGTCTCCACCCCAAAATCCCAGGCTATGCCCTATATCAGGCTAAACCCCCTCCCCAGGCTACATCTCTCCGCCTATTAAACCTCCTCCCCCCTGCCCTCCTCTCCCCAGTCTACATCCCTTCCACCCAGACTACACTCGCCCCAGTCTACATCTCCTGCCTCTACAGGCTGCAACCTCCCTTTCCCCAGGATACACCCAGCCCCCTCCTCTTGGAATACACACCGTTCCCAGGCTACACCCTCCTCCCTCCACAGACTTCCCCTGGCTACACCCTTCTCCTTCCCTAGGCTACACTCCCGCTCCCAAGGCTACAGTCTCGCCCTCCACAGGCTACACCGTCACCCACCTCCATAGGCTTTAACCCACAGACCCCGGTCAATTCCAGTCCCACAGGCCCCGGTCAACTCCAGTCCCACAGACCCCGGTCAATCCCAGTCCCACAGACCCCGGTCAATTCCAGTCCCACAGACCCAGGTCAATTCCAGTCCCACAGGCCCCAGTCAATCCCAGTCCCACAGGCCCCGGTCAATCCCAGTCCCACAGACCCCGGTCAATCCCAGTCCCACAGACCCCGGTCAATTCCAGGCCCACAGACCCCGGTCAATCCCAGTCCCACAGACCCCGGTCAATTCCAGGCCCACAGGCCCGGTCAATTTAAGCCCCACAGACCCCGGTCAATTCCAGGCCCACAGGCCCCGGTCAATTCCAGGCCCACAGACCCCGGTCAATCCCCGTCCCACAGGCCCCGGTCAATTCAAGCCCCACAGACCCCGGTAAATTCCAGTCCCACAAGCCCCGGTCAATCCCAGTCCCACAGACCCCGGTCAATTCCAGGACCACAGGCCCCGGTCAATCCCCGTCCCACAGACCCCGGTCCATTCCAGGCCCACAGGCCCCGGTCAATCCCAGTCCCACAGACCCCGGTCAATCCCCGTCCCAAAGACCCCTGTCAATTCCAGCCCCACAGGCCCGGTCAATTCCAGCCCCACAGACCCTGGTCAATTCCAGTCCCACAGGCCCGGTCAACTCCAGGCCCACAGACCCCGATCAATCCCAGCCCCACAGACCCCGGTCAATCCCAGTCCCACAGACCCCGGTCAGTCCCCGTCACACAGGCCCTGGTCAATTCCCGTCCCGCAGACCCCGGTCAACTCCAGCCCCACAGACCCCGGTCAATTCCAGCCCCACAGACCCCGGTCAACTCCAGCCCCACAGGCCCCTGTCAATTCCAGCCCCACAGACCCCGGTCAATTCCAGCCCCACAGACCCCGGTCAATTCCAGCCCCACAGACCCCGGTCAATTCCAGCCCCACAGACCCCGGTCAATCCCCGTCCCACAGGCCCCGGTCAACTCCAGCCCCAAAGGCCCCGGTCAATTCCAGCCCCACAGACCCCGGTCAACTCCAGCCCCACAGACCCCGGTCAATCCCGTCCCACAGACCCCGGTCAATTCCAGCCCCACAGGCCCGGTCAGTTCCAGCCCCACAGACCCCGGTCAATCCCCGTCCCACAGACCCCGGTCAATTCCAGCCCCACAGGCCCCGGTCAATTCCAGCCCCACAGGCCCCAGTCAACTCCAGCCCCACAGACCCCGGTCAATTCCAGCCCCACAGAGCCCGGTCAAATCCAGCCCCACAGACCCAGGTCAATCCCCGTCCCACAGATCCCGGTCAATTCCAGCCCCACAGGCCCGGTCAATTCCAGCCCCACAGACCCCGGTCAATCCCCGTCCCACAGACCCCGGTCAATTCCAGCCCCACAGGCCCGGTTAATTCCAGTCCCACAGGCCCCGGTCAATTACAGCCCCACAGACCCCGGTCAATTCCAGCCCCACAGACCCCGGTCAATCCCCGTCCCACAGACCCCAGTCAATTCCAGGCCCACAGACCCCGGTCAATTCCAGCCCCACAAACCCCGGTCAATTCAAGCCCCACAGGCCCCAGTCAATTCCAGCCCCACAGACCCCGGTCAATCCCCGTCCCACAGACCCCGGTCAATTCCAGGCCCACAGACCCCGGTCAAAACCAGCCCCACAGACCCCGGTCAACCCCAGTCCCACAGACCCCGGTCAATTCCAGCCCCACAGAACCCGGTCAAATCCAGCCCCACAGACCCAGGTCAATCCCCGTCCCACAGACCCCGGTCAATTCCAGCCCCACAGGCCCGGTCAATTCCAGCCCCACAGACCCCGGTCAATCCCCCGTCCCACAGACCCCGGTCAATTCCAGCCCCACAGGCCCGGTCAATTCCAGTCCCACAGGCCCCGGTCAATTACAGCCCCACAGACCCCGGTCAATTCCAGCCCCACAGACCCCGGTCAATCCCCGTCCCACAGACCCCGGTCAATTCCAGCCCCACAGGCCCGGTCAATTCCAGTCCCACAGGCCCCGGTCAATTACAGCCCCACAGACCCCGGTCAATTCCAGCCCCACAGACCCCGGTCAATCCCCGTCCCACAGACCCCAGTCAATTCCAGGCCCACAGACCCCGGTCAATTCCAGCCCCACAAACCCCGGTCAATTCAAGCCCCACAGGCCCCAGTCAATTCCAGCCCCACAGACCCCGGTCAATCCCCGTCCCACAGACCCCGGTCAATTCCAGGCCCACAGACCCCGGTCAAAACCAGCCCCACAGACCCCGGTCAACCCCAGTCCCACATACCCCGGTCAATTCCAGCCCCACAGAACCCGGTCAATCCCAGTCCCACAGACCCCGGTCAATCCCAGTCCCACAGACCCCGGTCAATCCCAGCCCCACAGACCCCGGTCAATCTCAGTCCCACAGACCCCGGCCAATTCCAGCCCCACAGACCCCGGTCAATCCCCGTCCCACAGACCCGGTCAATTCCAGTCCCACAGGCCCCGGTCAATTCCAGCCCCACAGATCCCGGTCAATCCCCGTCCCACAGACCCCGGTCAATTCCAGCCCCACAGGCCCGGTCAATTCCAGCCCCACAGACCCCGGTCAATCCCCGTCCCACAGACCCCGGTCAATTCCAGCCCCACAGGCCCCGGTCAATTCCAACCCCACAGGCCCCCGTCAACTCCAGCCCCACAGGCCCCGGTCAATTCCAGCCCCACAGGCCCTGGTCAATCCCCGTCCCACAGACCCGGTCAATTCCAGTCCCACAGACCCCGGTCAATCCCCACCCCACAGACCCCGGTCAATCCCCATCCCACAAGCCCCGGTCAATTCCAGTCCCACAGACCCCGGTCAACCCCAGCCCCACAGACCCCGGTCAATTCCAGCCCCACAGGCCCCGTTCAATCCCAGTCCCACAGACCCCGGTCAATCGCAGCCCCACAGACCCCGGTCAATCTCAGTCCCACAGACCCTGGTCAATTCCAGCCCCACAGACCCCGGTCAATCCCCGTCCCACAGACCGGGTCAATTCCAGTCCCACAGGCCCCGGTCAATTCCAGCCCCACAGACCCCGGTCAATCCCCGTCCCAAAGACCCCTGTCAATTCCAGCCCCACAGGCCCGGTCAATTCCAGACCCACAGACCCTGGTCAATTCCAGTCCCACAGGCCCGGTCAACTCCAGGCCCACAGACCCCGATCAATCCCAGCCCCACAGACCCCGGTCAATCCCAGTCCCACAGACCCCGGTCAGTCCCCGTCCCACAGGCCCCGGTCAATTCCCGTCCCACAGACCCCGGTCAACTCCAGCCCCACAGACCCCGGTCAATTCCAGCCCCACAGAGCCCGGTCAAATCCAGCCCCACAGACCCCGGTCAATCCCCGTCCCACAGACCCCGGTCAATTCCAGCCCCTCAGGCCCGGTCAATTCCAGCCCCACAGACCCCGGTCAATCCCCGTCCCACAGACCCCGGTCAATTCCAGCCCCACAGGCCCGGTCATTTCCAGTCCCACAGGCTCCGGTCAATTACAGCCCCAC
This sequence comes from Scyliorhinus torazame, assembly GCF_047496885.1. Classification (NCBI taxonomy): domain Eukaryota; kingdom Metazoa; phylum Chordata; class Chondrichthyes; order Carcharhiniformes; family Scyliorhinidae; genus Scyliorhinus; species Scyliorhinus torazame. Next base: position 110,277,587 of record NC_092728.1, on the reverse strand, counting down.
AGACCCCGGTCAATTCCAGCCACACAGGCCCGGTCAATTCCAGCCCCACAGACCCCGGTCAATCCCCGTCCCACAGACCCCGGTCAATTCCAGCCCCACAGGCCCGGTCATTTCCAGTCCCACAGGCCCCGGTCAATTACAGCCCCACAGACCCCGGTCAATTCCAGCCCCACAGACCCCGGTCAATCCCCGTCCCACAGACCCCAGTCAATTCCAGGCCCACAGACCCCGGTCAATTCCAGCCCCACAAACCCCGGTCAATTCAAGCCCCACAGGCCCCAGTCAATTCCAGCCCCACAGACCCCGGTCAATCCCCATCCCACAAGCCCCGGTCAATTCCAGTCCCACAGACCCCGGTCAACCCCAGTCCCACAGACCCCGGTCAATTCCAGCCCCACAGACCCCATTCAATCCCAGTCCCACAGACCCCGGTCAATCCCAGCCCCACAGACCCTGGTCAATCTCAGTCCCACAGACCCCGGTCAATTCCAGCCCCACAGACCCCGGTCAGTCCCCGTCCCACAGGCCCCGGTCAATTCCCGTCCCACAGACCCCGGTCAACTCCAGCCCCACAGACCCCGGTCAATTCCAGCCCCACAGACCCCGGTCAACTCCAGCCCCACAGGCCCCTGTCAATTCCAGCCCCACAGACCCCGGTCAATTCCAGCCCCACAGACCCCGGTCAATTCCAGCCCCACAGACCCCGGTCAATTCCAGCCCCAAAGGCCCCGGTCAATTCCAGCCCCACAGACCCCGGTCAATTCCAGCCCCACAGACCCCGGTCAGTCCCTGTCCCACAGGCCCCGGTCAATTCCCGTCCCACAGACCCCGGTCAACTCCAGCCCCACAGACCCCGGTCAATTCCAGCCCCACAGACCCCGGTCAACTCCAGCCCCACAGGCCCCTGTCAATTCCAGCCCCAAAGGCCCCGGTCAATTCCAGCCCCACAGACCCCGGTCAATTCCAGCCCCACAGAGCCCGGTCAAATCCAGCCCCACAGACCCCGGTCAATCCCCGTCCCACAGACCCCGGTCAATTCCAGCCCCACAGGCCCGGTCAATTCCAGCCCCAAAGACCCCGGTCAATCCCCGTCCCACAGACCCCGGTCAATTCCAGCCCCACAGGCCCGGTCATTTCCAGTCCCACAGGCCCCGGTGAATTACAGCCCCACAGACCCCGGTCAATTCCAGCCCCACAGACCCCGGTCAATCCCCGTCCCACAGACCCCAGTCAATTCCAGGCCCACAGACCCCGGTCAATTCCAGCCCCACAAACCCCGGTCAATTCAAGCCCCACAGGCCCCAGTCAATTCCAGCCCCACAGACCCCGGTCAATCCCCGTCCCACAGACCCCGGTCAATTCCAGGCCCACAGACCCCGGTCAAATCCAGCCCCACAGACCCCGGTCAATTCCAGCCCCACAGACCCCGGTCAATCCCCGTCCCACAAGCCCCGGTCAATCCCCGTCCCACAGACCCCAGTCAATCCCCGTCCCATAGACCCCGGTCAATCCCCGTCCCACAAGCCCCGGTCAACCCCAGTCCCATAGACCCCGGTCAATTCCAGCCCCACAGAACCCGGTCAATCCCAGTCCCACAGACCCCGGTCAATCTCAGTCCCACAGACCCCGGTCAATTCCAGCCCCACAGACCCCGGTCAATCCCCGTCCCACAGACCCGGTCAATTCCAGTCCCACAGGCCCCGGTCAATTCCAGCCCCACAGACCCCGGTCAATCCCCGTCCCACAGACCCCGGTCAATTCCAGCCCCACAGGCCTGGTAAATTCCAGCCCCACAGACCCCGGTCAATCCCCGTCCCACAGACCCCGGTCAATTCCAGCCCCACAGGCCCCGGTCAATTCCAGCCCCACAGGCCCCCGTCAACTCCAGCCCCACAGGCCCCGGTCAATTCCAGCCCCACAGGCCCCGGTCAATCCCCGTCCCACAGACCCGGTCAATTCAAGTCCCACAGACCCCGGTCAATCCCCGTCCCACAGACCCCGGTCAATCCCCGTCCCACAAGCCCCGGTCAATTCCAGTCCCACAGACCCCAGTCAACCCCAGTCCCACAGACCCCGGTCAATTCCAGCCCCACAGACCCCGTTCAATCCCAGTCCCACAGACCCCAGTCAATCCCAGCCCCACAGACCCCGGTCAATCTCAGTCCCACAGACCCCGGTCAATTCCAGCCCCACAGACCCCGGTCAATCCCCGTCCCACAGACCGGGTCAATTCCAGTCCCACAGACCCCGGTCAATTCCAGCCCCACAGGCCCGGTCAATTCCAGCCCCACAGACCCCGGTCAATCCCCGTCCCACAGACCCTGGTCAATTCCAGCCCCACAGGCCCCGGTCAATTCCAGCCCCACAGGCCCCCGTCAACTCCAGCTCCACAGACCCCGGTCAATTCCAGCACCACAGAGCCCGGTCAATCCCCGTCCCACAGACCCCGGTCAATCCCCGTCCCACAGACCCCGGTCAATCACAGTCCCACAGACCCCGGTCAATCCCAGCCCCACAGACCCCGGTCAATCTCAGTCCCACAGACCCCGGTCAATCCCCGTCCCACAGACCCGGTCAATTCCAGTCCCACAGACCCCGGTCAATCCCCGTCCCACAGACCCCGGTCAATTCCAGCCCCACAGGCCCGCTCAATTCCAGCCCCACAGACCCCGGTCAATCCCCGTCCCACAGACCGGGTCAATTCCAGTCCCACAGGCCCCGGTCAATTCCAGCCCCACAGACCCGGTCAATCCCCGTCCCATAGACCCCGGTCAATCCCCGTCCCACAGACCCCGGTCAATTCCAGCCCCACAGGCCCGGTCAATTCCAGCCCCACAGACCCCGGTCAATCCCAGTCCCACAGACCCCGGTCAATCTCAGCACCACAGACCCCGGTAAATCTCAGTCCCACAGACCCCGGTCAATTCCAGCCCCACAAACCCCGGTCAATCCCCGTCCCACAGACCCGGTCAATTCCAGTCCCACAGGCCCCGGTCAATTCCAGCCCCACAGACCCCGGTCAATCCCCGTCCCACAGACCCCTGTCAATTCCAGCCCCACAGGCCCGGTCAATTCCAGCCCCACAGACCCCGGTCAATCCCCGTCCCACAGACCCCGGTCAATTCCAGCCCCACAGGCCCCGGTCAATTCCAGCCCCACAGGCCCCCGTCAACTCCAGCCCCACAGGCCCCGGTCAATTCCAGCCCCACAGACCCCGGTCAATCGCCGTCCCACAGACCCCGGTCAATTCCAGGCCCACAGACCCCGGTCAATTCCAGCCCCACAAACCCCGGTCAATTCCAGCCCCACAGACCCCGGTCAATCCCGTCCCACAAGCCCCGGTCAATCCCCGTCCCACAGACCCCGGTCAATCCCCGTCCCACAGACGCCGGTCAATCCCCGTCCCACAAGCCCCGGTTAATCCCAGTCCCACAGACCCCGGTCAACCCCAGTCCCACAGACCCCGGTCAATTCCAGCCCCACAGACCCCGGTCAATTCCAGCCCCACAGGCCCCGGTCAATTCCAGCCCCACAGGCCCCCGTCAACTCCAGCCCCACAGACCCCGGTCAATTCCAGCCCCACAGAGCCCGGTCAATTCCAGCCCCACAGACCCCGGTCAATCCCCGTCCCACAGACCCCGGTCAATTCCAGCCCCACAGGCCCGGTCAATTCCAGCCCCACAGGCCCCGGTCAATCCCCGCCCCACAGACCCGGTCAATTCCAGTCCCACAGGCCCCGGTCAATTCCAGCCCCACAGACCCCGGTCAATTCCAGCCCCACAGACCCCGGTCAATCCCCGTCCCACAGACCCCGGTCAATTCCAGGCCCACAGACCCCGGTCAATTCCAGCCCCACAAACCCCGGTCAATTCCAGCCCCACAGGCCCCGGTCAATTCCATCCCCACAGACCCCGGTCAATCGCCGTCCCACAGACCCCGGTCAATTCCAGGCCCACAGACCCCGGTCAATTCCAGCCCCACAGACCCCGGTCAATTCCAGCCCCACAGACCCCGGTCAATTCCAGCCCCACAGACCCCGGTCAATCCCCGTCCCACAGACCCGGTAAATTCCAGTCCCACAGGCCCCGGTCAATTCCAGCCCCACAGATCCCGGTCAATTCCAGCCCCACAGGCCCGGTCAATTCCAGCCCCACAGACCCCGGTCAATTCCATTCGCACAGGCCCCGGTCAATTCCAGCCCCACAGGCCCCGGTCAATTCCAGCCCCACAGACCCCGGTCAATTCCAGCCCAACAGGTCCCGGTCAATTCCAGCCCCACAGACCCCGGTCAATCCCAGTCCCACAGACCCCGGTCAATTCCAGCCCCATAGGCCCGGTCAATCCCAGTGCCACAGACCCCGGTCAATTCCAGCCCCACAGGCCCCGGTCAATTCCAGCCCCACAGGCCCTGGTCAATCCCAGCCCCACATGCCCCGGTCAACTCCAGCCCCACAAGCCCCGGTCAATTCCAGCCCCACAGACCCCGGTCAATTCCAGCCCCACAGACCCCGGTCAATCCCAGCCCCACAGGCGCCGGTCAATTCCAGCCTCACAGGCCCCAGTCAACTCCAGCCCCACAGGCCCCGGTCAATTCCAGCCCCACAGACCCCAGTCAATCCCCGTCCCACAGACCCCGGTCAATTCCAGGCCCACAGGCCTGGTCAATTCCAGCCCCACAGGCCCGGTCAATTCCAGCCCCACAGACCCCGGTCAATCCCCGTCCCACAGACCCCGGTCAATTCCAGCCCCACAGGCCCCGGTCAATTCCAGCCCCACAGGCCCCCGTCAACTCCAGCCCCACAGACCCCGGTCAATTCCAGCCCCACAGAGCCCGGTCAATTCCAGCCCCACAGACCCCGGTCAATCCCCGTCCCACAGACCCCGGTCAATTACAGCCCCACAGGCCCGGTCAATTCCAGCCCCACAGGCCCCGGTCAATCCCCGTCCCACAGACCCGGTCAATTCCAGTCCCACAGGCCCCGGTCAATTCCAGCCCCACAGACCCCGGTCAATTCCAGCCCCACAGACCCCGGTCAATTCCAGCCCCACAGACCCCGGTCAATCCCCGTCCCACAGACCCCGGTCATTTCCAGGCCCACAGACCCTGGTCATTTCCAGCCCCACAAACCCCGGTCAATTCCAGCCCCACAGGCCCCGGTCATTTCCAGCCCCACAGACCCCGGTCAATGGCCGTCCCACAGACCCCGGTCAATTCCAGGCCCACAGACCCCAGTCAATTCCAGCCCCACAGACCCCGGTCAATTCCAGCCCCACAGACCCCTGTCAATCCCCGTCCCACAAGCCCCGGTCAAGCCCCGTCCCACAGACCCCGGTCAATCCCCGCCCCACAGACCCCGGTCAATCCCCGTCCCACAAGCCCCGGTCAATCCCAGTCCCACAGACCCCGGTCAACCCCAGTCCCACAGACCCCGGTCAATTCCAGCCCCACAGACCCCGGTCAATCCCAGTCCCACAGACCCCGGTCAATCCCAGCCCCACAGACCCCGGTCAATCTCAGTCCCACAGACCCCGGTCAATTCCAGCCCCTAAGACCCCGGTCAATCCCCGTCCCACAGACCCGGTCAATTCCAGTCCCACAGGCCCCGGTCAATTCCAGCCCCAAAGGCCCGGTCAATTCCAGCCCCACAGGCCCCGGTCAATCCCCGTCCCACAAGCCCCGGTCAAGCCCCGTCCCACAGACCCCGGTCAATCCCCGCCCCACAGACCCCGGTCAATCCCCGTCCCACAAGCCCCGGTCAATCCCAGTCCCACAGACCCCGGTCAACCCCAGTCCCACAGACCCCGGTCAATTCCAGCCCCACAGACCCCGGTCAATCCCAGTCCCACAGACCCCGGTCAATCCCAGCCCCACAGACCCCGGTCAATCTCAGTCCCACAGACCCCGGTCAATTCCAGCCCCTAAGACCCCGGTCAATCCCCGTCCCACAGACCCGGTCAATTCCAGTCCCACAGGCCCCGGTCAATTCCAGCCCCAAAGGCCCGGTCAATTCCAGCCCCACAGGCCCCGGTCAATCCCCGTCCCACAGACCCGGTCAATTCCAGTCCCACAGGCCCCGGTCAATTCCAGCCCCACAGACCCCGGTCAATTCCAGCCCCACAGGCCCGGTCAATTCCAGCCACACAGACCCCGGTCAATTCCAGTCGCACAGGCCCCGGTCAATTCCAGCCCCACAGGCCTCGGTCAATTCCAGCCCCACAGACCCCGGTCAATTCCAGCCCAACAGACCCCGGTCAATTCCAGCCCCACAGACCCCGGTCAATCCCAGTCCCACAGACCCCGGTCAATTCCAGCCCAACAGACCCCGGTCAATTCCAGCCCCACAGACCCCGGTCAATCCCAGTCCCACAGACCCCGGTCAATTCCAGCCCCACAGACCCCGGTCAATCCCAGTCCCACAGACCCCGGTCAATTCCAGCCCCACAGGCCCTGGTCAATCCCAGCCCCACAGGCCCCGGTCAACTCCAGCCCCACATGCCCCGGTCAATTCCAGTCCCACAGACCCCGGTCAATTCCAGCCCCACAGACCCCGGTCAATCCCAGCCCCACAGTCCCCGGTCAATTCCAGCCCCACAGGCCCCAGTCAACTCCAGCCCCACAGGCCCCGGTCAATTCCAGCCCCACAGACCCCGGTCAATCCCAGTCCCACAGACCCCGGTCAATCCCAGTCCCACAGACCCCGGTCAATTCCAGGCCCACAGACCCCGGTCAATCCCAGTCCCACAGACCCCGGTCAATTCCAGGCCCACAGACCCCTGTCAATCCCAGTCCCACAGACCCCGGTCAATCCCCGTCCCACAGACCCCGGTCAATCCCAGTCCCACAAGCCCCTGTCAATCCCAGTCCCACAGACCCCGGTCAATTCCAGGCCCACAGGCCCCGGTCAATCCCCGTCTCACAGACCCCGGTCAATTCCAGGCCCAAAGGCCCCAGTCAATTCCAGGCCCACAGACCCCGGTCAACTCCAGTCCCACAGGCCCCGGTCAATTGCAGCCCCACAAGCCCCGGTCAATCCCAGTCCCACAAGCCCCGGTCAATCCCAGTCCCACAGACCCCGGTCAATTCCAGGCCCAATGGCCCTGTCAATTTAAGCCCCACAGACCCCGGTCAATTCCAGTCCCACAGGCCCCGGTCAATTCCAGCCCCACAGACCCCGGTCAATCCCAATCCAACAGACACCGGTCAATTCCAGCCCCACAGGCACGGTCAATTCCAGCCCCACAGACCCCGGTCAATCCCAGTCCCACAGAACCCGGTCAATCCCCGTCCCAAAGACCCCTGTCAATTCCAGCCCCACAGGCCCGGTCAATTCCAGCCCCACAGACACTGGTCAATTCCAGTCCCACAGGCCCGGTCAACTCCAGGCCCACAGACCCCGATCAATCCCAGCCCCACAGACCCCGGTCAATCCCAGTCCTACAGACCCCGGTCAGTCCCCGTCGCACAGGCCCCGGTCAATTCCCGTCCCACAGACCCCGGTCAACTCCAGCCCCACAGACCCCGGTCAATTCCAGCCCCACAGACGGCGGTCAACTCCAGCCCCACAGGCCCCTGTCAATTCCAGCCCCACAGACCCCTGTCAATTCCAGTCCCACAGGCCCCGGTCAATTCCAGCCCCACAGGCCCGGTCAATTCCAGCCCCACAGGCCCCGGTCAATCCCCGTCCCACAGACCCGGTCAATTCCAGTCCCACAGGCCCCGGTCAATTCCAGCCCCACAGACCCCGGTCAATTCCAGCCCCACAGGCCCGGTCAATTCCAGCCACACAGACCCCGGTCAATTCCAGTCGCACAGGCCCCGGTCAATTCCAGCCCCACAGGCCTCGGTCAATTCCAGCCCCACAGACCCCGGTCAATTCCAGCCCAACAGACCCCGGTCAATTCCAGCCCCACAGACCCCGGTCAATCCCAGTCCCACAGACCCCGGTCAATTCCAGCCCCATAGGCCCGGTCAATCCCAGTCCGACAGACCCCGGTCAATTCCAGCCCCACAGGCCCCGGTCAATTCCAGCCCCACAGGCCCTGGTCAATCCCAGCCCCACAGGCCCCGGTCAACTCCAGCCCCACATGCCCCGGTCAACTCCAGTCCCACAGACCCCGGTCAATTCCAGCCCCACAGACCCCGGTCAATCCCAGCCCCACAGGCCCCGGTCAATTCCAGCCCCACAGGCCCCAGTCAACTCCAGCCCCACAGGCCCCGGTCAATTCCAGCCCCACAGACCCCGGTCAATCCCAGTCCCACAGACCCCGGTCAATTCCAGTCGCACAGGCCCCGGTCAATTCCAGCCCCACAGACCCCGGTCAATCCCAATCCAACAGACACCGGTCAATTCCAGCCCCACAGGCACGGTCAATTCCAGCCCCACAGACCCCGGTCAATCCCAGTCCCACAGAACCCGGTCAATCCCCGTCCCAAAGACCCCTGTCAATTCCAGCCCCACAGGCCCGGTCAATTCCAGCCCCACAGACACTGGTCAATTCCAGTCCCACAGGCCCGGTCAACTCCAGGCCCACAGACCCCGATCAATCCCAGCCCCACAGACCCCGGTCAATCCCAGTCCTACAGACCCCGGTCAGTCCCCGTCGCACAGGCCCCGGTCAATTCCCGTCCCACAGACCCCGGTCAACTCCAGCCCCACAGACCCCGGTCAATTCCAGCCCCACAGACGGCGGTCAACTCCAGCCCCACAGGCCCCTGTCAATTCCAGCCCCACAGACCCCTGTCAATTCCAGTCCCACAGGCCCCGGTCAATTCCAGCCCCACAGGCCCGGTCAATTCCAGCCCCACAGGCCCCGGTCAATCCCCGTCCCACAGACCCGGTCAATTCCAGTCCCACAGGCCCCGGTCAATTCCAGCCCCACAGACCCCGGTCAATTCCAGCCCCACAGGCCCGGTCAATTCCAGCCACACAGACCCCGGTCAATTCCAGTCGCACAGGCCCCGGTCAATTCCAGCCCCACAGGCCTCGGTCAATTCCAGCCCCACAGACCCCGGTCAATTCCAGCCCAACAGACCCGGGTCAATTCCAGCCCCACAGACCCCGGTCAATCCCAGTCCCACAGACCCCGGTCAATTCCAGCCCCATAGGCCCGGTCAATCCCAGTCCGACAGACCCCGGTCAATTCCAGCCCCACAGGCCCCGGTCAATTCCAGCCCCACAGGCCCTGGTCAATCCCAGCCCCACAGGCCCCGGTCAACTCCAGCCCCACATGCCCCGGTCAACTCCAGTCCCACAGACCCCGGTCAATTCCAGCCCCACAGACCCCGGTCAATCCCAGCCCCACAGGCCCCGGTCAATTCCAGCCCCACAGGCCCCAGTCAACTCCAGCCCCACAGGCCCCGGTCAATTCCAGCCCCACAGACCCCGGTCAATCCCAGTCCCACAGACCCCGGTCAATTCCAGTCGCACAGGCCCCGGTCAATTCCAGCCCCACAGGCCTCGGTCAATTCCAGCCCCACAGACCCCGGTCAATTCCAGCCCAACAGACCGCGGTCAATTCCAGCCCCACAGACCCCGGTCAATCCCAGTCCCACAGACCCCGGTCAATTCCAGCCCCATAGGCCCGGTCAATCCCAGTCCGACAGACCCCTGTCAATTCCAGCCCCACAGGCCCCGGTCAATTCCAGCCCCACAGGCCCTGGTCAATCCCAGCCCCACAGGCCACGGTCAACTCCAGCCCCACATGCCCCGGTCAATTCCAGTCCCACAGACCCCGGTCAATTCCAGCCCCACAGACCCCGGTCGATCCCAGCCCCACAGGCCCCGGTCAATTCCAGCCCCACAGGCCCCAGTCAACTCCAGCCCCACAGGCCCCGGTCAATTCCAGCCCCACAGACCCCGGTCAATCCCAGTCCCACAGACCCCGGTCAATCCCAGTCCCACAGACCCCGGTCAATTCCAGGCCCACAGACCCCGGTCAATCCCAGTCCCACAGACCCCGGTCAATTCCAGGCCCACAGACCCCGGTCAATCCCAGTCCCACAGACCCCGGTCAATCCCCGTCCCACAGAACCCGGTCAATCCCAGTCCCACAAGCCCCTGTCAATCCCAGTCCCACAGACCCCGGTCAATTCCAGGCCCACAGGCCCCGGTCAATTCCCGTCTCACAGACCCCGGTCAATTCCAGGCCCAAAGGCCCGAGTCAATTCCAGGCCCACAGACCCCGGTCAACTCCAGTCCCACAGGCCCCGGTCAATTGCAGCCCCACAAGCCCCGGTCAATCCCAGTCCCACAAGCCCCGGTCAATCCCAGTCCCACAGACCCCGGTCAATTCCAGGCCCAATGGCCCGGTCAATTTAAGCCCCACAGACCCCGGTCAATTCCAGTCCCACAGGCCCCGGTCAATTCCAGCCCCACAGACCCCGGTCAATCCCAATCCAACAGACACCGGTCAATTCCAGCCCCACAGGCACGGTCAATTCCAGCCCCAGACACCCCGGTCAATCCCAGTCCCACAGAACCCGGTCAATCCCCGTCCCAAAGACCCCTGTCAATTACAGCCCCACAGGCCCGGTCAATTCCAGCCCCACAGACACTGGTCAATTCCAGTCCCACAGGCCCGGTCAACTCCAGGCCCACAGACCCCGGTCAATCCCAGTCCCACAGACCCCGGTCAGTCCCCGTCGCACAGGCCCCGGTCAATTCCCGTCCCACAGACCCCGGTCAACTCCAGCCCCACAGACCCCGGTCAATTCCAGCCCCACAGACGGCGGTCAACTCCAGCCCCACAGGCCCCTGTCAATTCCAGCCCCACAGACCCCGGTCAATTCCAGCCCCACAGACCCCGGTCAATTCCAGGCCCACAGACCCCGGTCAATTCCAGCCCCACAGACCCCGGTCAATTCCAGCACCACAGACCCCGGTCAATCCCCGTCCCACAAGCCCCGGTCAATCCCCGTCCCACAGTCCCCGGTCAATCCCCGTCCCACAGACCCCGGTCAATCCCCGTCCCACAAGCCCCGGTCAATCCCAGTCCCACAGACCGAGGTCAACCCCAGTCCCACAGACCCCGGTCAATTCCAGCCCCACAGACCCCGGTCAATCCCAGTCCCACAGACCCCGGTCAATCCCACAGACCCCGGTCAATCTCTGTCCCACAGACCCCGGTCAATTCCAGCCCCACAGACCCCGGTCAATCCCCGTCCCACAGACCCGGTCAATTCCAGTCCCACAGACCCGGTCAATTCCAGCCCCACAGGCCCGGTCAATTCCAGCCCCACAGGCCCCGGTCAATTCCTGCCCCACAGGCCCCCATCAACTCCAGCCCCACAGACCCCGGTCAATTCCAGCCCCACAGAGCCCGGTCAATTCTAGCTCCACAGACCCCGGTCAATCCCCGTCCCACAGACCCCGGTCAATTCCAGCCCCACAGGCCCGGCCAATTCCAGCCCCACAGACCCCGGTCAATCCCCGTCCCACAGACCCCGGTCAATTCCAGCCCCACAGGCCCCGGTCAATTCCTGCCCCACAGGCCCCCATCAACTCCAGCCCCACAGACCCCGGTCAATTCCAGCCCCACAGAGCCCGGTCAATTCCAGCCCCACAGACCCCGGTCAATCCCCGTCCCACAGACCCCGGTCAATTCCAGCCCCACAGGCCTGGTCAATTCCAGCCCCACAGGCCCCGGTCAATCCCCTTCCCACAGACCCGGTCAATTCCAGTCCCACAGGCCCCTGTTAATTCCAGCCCCACAGACCCCGGTCAATTCCAGCCCCACAGACCCCGGTCAATCCCCGTCGCACAGGCCCCGGTCAATTCCAGGCCCACAGACCCCGGTAAATTCCAGCCCCACAAACCCCGGTCAATTCCAGCCCCACAGGGCCCGGTCAATTCCAGCCCCACAGACCCCGGTCAATTCCAGCCCCACAGACCCCGGTCAATCCCCGTCCCACAGACCCCGGTCAATCCCCGTCCCACAAGCCCCGGTCAATCCCAGTCCCACAGACCCCGGTCAACCCCAGTCCCACAGACCCCGGTCAATCCCCTTCCCACAGACCCCGGTCAATTCCAGGCCCACAAACCCCGGTCAATTCCAGCCCCACAAACCCCGGTCAATTCCAGCCCCACAGGACCCGGTCAATTCCAGCCCCACAGACCCCGGTCAATCCCCATCCCACAGACCCCGGTCAAGTCCAGGCCCACAAACCCCGGTCAATCCCCGTCCCACAGACCCCGGTCAATTCCAGCCCCACAGGCCCCGGTCAATTCTAGCCGCACCGACCCCGGTCAATTCAAGCCCCACAGACCCCGGTGAATCCCCGTCCCACAGACCCCGGTCAATCCCCGTCCCACAGACCCCGGTCAATCCCCGTCCCTCAGACCCCGGTCAATCCCCGTCCCACAAGCCCCGGGCAATCCCAGTTCCACAGACCCCGGTCAATCCCAGTCCCACAGACCCCGGTCAATTCCAGCCCCACAGACCCCGGTCAACTCCAGCCCCACAGGCCCCTGTCAATTCCAGCCCCACAGACCCCGGTCAATTCCAGCCCCACAGACCCCGGTCAATTCCAGCCCCACAGACCCCGGTCAATTCCAGCCCAACAGACCCCGGTCAATCCATGTCCCACAGGCCCCGGTCAATTCCAGCCCCACAGGCCCCGGTCAATTCCAGCCCCACAGACCCCGGTCAATTCCAGCCCAACAGACCCCGGTCAATCCCGTCCCACAGACCCCGGTCAATTCCAGCCCCACAGGCCCCGGTTAATCCCCGTCCCACAGACCCGGTCAATTCCAGTCCCACAGGCCACGGTCAATTCCAGCCCCACAGACCCCGGTCAATTCCAGCCCCACAGACCCCGGTCAATCCCCGTCCCACAGACCCCGGTCATTTCCAGGCCCACAGACCCCGGTCAATTCCAGCCCCACAAACCACGGTCAATTCCAGCCCCACAGACCCCGGTCAATCACCGTCCCACAGACCCCGGTCAATTCCAGTCCCACAGACCCGGTCAATTCCAGTCCCCCAGGCCCCGGTCAATTCCAGCCCCACAGACCCCGGTCAATTCCAGCCCCACACACCCCGGTCAATCCCCGTCCCACAGACCCCGGTCATTTCCAGGCCCACAGACCCCGGTCAATTCCAGCCCCACAAACGCCGGTCAATTCCAGCCCCACAGACCCCGATCAATCACCGTCCCACAGACCCCGGTCAATTCCAGGCCCACAGACCCCGGTCAATTCCAGCCCCACAGACCCCGGTCAATTCCAGCCCCACAGACCCCGGTCAATCCCCGTCCCACAAGCCCCGGTCAATCCCCGTCCCACAGTCCCCGGTCAATCCCCGTCCCACAGACCCCGGTCAATCCCCGTCCCACAAGCCCCGGTCAATCCCAGTCCCACAGACCCCGGTCAACCCCCGTCCCACAGACCCCGGTCAATCCACGTCCCACAAGCCCCGGTCAATCCCAGTCCCACAGACCCCGGTCAACCCCAGTCCCACAGACCCCGGTCAATTCCAGCCCCACAGACCCCGGTCAATCCCAGTCCCACAGACCCCGGTCAATCCCAGCCCCACAGACCCCGGTCAATCTCAGTCCCACAGACCCCGGTCAATTCCAGCCCCACAGACCCCGGTCAATCCCCGTCCCACAGACCCGGTCAATCCCCGTCCCACAGACCCCGGTCAATTCCAGCCCCACACGCCCGGTCAATTCCAGCCCCACAGACCCCGGTCAATCCCCGTCCCACAGACCCCGGTCAATTCCAGCCCCACAGGCCCCGGTCAATTCCAGCCCCACAGGCCCCCATCAACTCCAGCCCCACAGACCCCGGTGAATTCCAGCCCCACAGAGCCCGGTCAATTCCAGCCCCACAGACCCCGGTCAATCCCCGTCCCACAGACCCCGGTCAATTCCAGCCCCACAGGCCTGGTCAATTCCAGCCCCACAGGCCCCGGTCAATCCCCGTCCCACAGAGCCGGTCAATTCCAGTCCCACAGGCCCCTGTCAATTTCAGCCCCACAGACCCCGGTCAATTCCAGCCCCACAGACCCCGGTCAATCCCCGTCGCACAGGCCCCGGTCAATTCCAGGCCCACAGACCCCGGTCAATTCCAGCCCCACAAACCCCGGTCAATTCCAGCCCCACAGGGCCCGGTCAATTCCAGCCCCACAGACCCCGGTCAATTCCAGCCCCACAGACCCCGGTCAATTCCAGCCCCACAGACCCCGGTCAATCCCCGTCCCACTAGCCCCGGTCAATCCCCGTCCCACAGACCCCGGTCAATCCCCGTCCCACAGACCCCGGTCAATCCCCGTCCCACAAGCCCCGGTCAATCCCAGTCCCACAGACCCCGGTCAACCCCAGTCCCACAGACCCCGGTCAATTCCAGCCCCACAGACCCCGGTCAATCCCAGTCCCACAGACCCCGGTCAATCCCATCCCCACAGACCCCGGTCAATCTCAGTCCCACAGACCCCGGTCAATTCCAGCCCCACAGACCCCGGTCAATCCCCGTCCCACAGACCCGGTCAATTCCAGTCCCTCAGGCCCCAGTCAATTCCAGCCCCACAGGCCCGGTCAATTCCAGCCCCACAGGACCCGGTCAATCCCCGTCCCACAGACCCGGTCAATTCCAGCCCCACAGACCCCGGTCAATTCCAGCCCCACAGACCCCGGTCAATCCCCTTCCCACAGACCCCGGTCAATTCCAGGCCCACAAACCCCGGTCAATTCCAGCCCCACAAACCCCGGTCAATTCCAGCCCCACAGGCCCCGGTCAATTCCAGCCCAACAGACCCCGGTCAATCCCCATCCCACAGACCCCGGTCAATTCCAGGCCCACAGACCCCGGTCAATTCCAGGCCCACTGACCCCGGTCAATCCCCGTCCCACAGACCCCGGTCAATTCCAGCCCCACAGGCCCCGGTCAATTCTAGCCCCACCGACCCCGGTCAATTCAGTCCCCACAGACCCCGGTCAATCCCCGTCCCACAGGCCCCGGTCAATCCCCGTCCCACAGACCCCGGTCAATCCCCGCCCCACAGACCCCGGTCAATCCCCGTCCCACAAGCCCCGGGCAATCCCAGTTCCACAGACCCCGGTCAATCCCAGTCCCACAGACCCCGGTCAATTCCAGCCCCACAGACCCCGGTCAATCCCTGTCCCACAGACCCCGGTCAATCCCAGCCCCACAGACACCGGTCAATCTCAGTCCCACAGACCCCGGTCAATTCCAGCCCCACAGACCCCGGTCAATCCACGTCCCACAGATCCGGTCAATTCCAGTCCCACAGGCCCCGGTCAATTCCAGCCCCACAGACGCCGGTCAATTCCAGCCCCACAGACCCCGGTCAATCCCCGTCCCACAGACCCGGTCAATCTCAGCCCCACAGAACCCGGTCAATCCCAGTCCCAGAGACCCCGGTCAATCCAAGTCCCACAGCCCCCGGTCAATCCCAGTCCCACAGGCCCGGTCAACTCCAGCCCCACAGACCCCGGTCAATTCCAGCCCCACAGGCCCGGTCAATTCCAGCCCCACAAACCCCGGTCAATTCCAGTCCCACAGGCCCCGGTCAATTCCGGCCCCACAGACCCCGGTCAATTCCAGCCCCACAGACCCCGATCAATTCCAGCCCCACAGGCCCGGTCAATTCCAGCCCCACAGACCCCGGTCAATTCCAGTCCCACAGGCCCCGGTCAATTCCAGCCCCACAGGCCCCAGTCAATTCCAGCCCAACAGACCCCGGTCAATTCCAGCGCAACAGACCCCGGTCAATTCCAGCCCCACAGACCCCGGTCAATCCCGGTCCCACAGACCCCGGTCAATTCCAGTCCCACAGGCCCCGGTCAATTTCAGCCCCACAGGCCCCGGTCAATTCCAGCCCCACAGACCCCGGTCAATTCCAGCCCAACAGACCCCGGTCAATTCCAGCCCCACAGACCCCGGTCAATCCCAGTCACACAGACCCCGGTCAATTCCAGCCCCATAGGCCCGGTCAATCTCAGTCCCACAGACCCCGGTCAATCCCAGTCCCACAGACCCCGGTCAATCCCACAGACCCCGGTCAATCTCTGTCCCACAGACCCCGGTCAATTCCAGCCCCACAGACCCCGGTCAATCCCCGTCCCACAGACCCGGTCAATTCCAGTCCCACAGACCCGGTCAATTCCACCCCACAGGCCCGGTCAATTCCAGCCCCACAGACCCCGTTCAATTCCAGCCCCACAGGCCCGGCCAATTCCAGCCCCACAGACCCCGGTCAATCCCCGTCCCACAGACCCCGGTCAATTCCAGCCCCACAGGCCCCGGTCAATTCCTGCCCCACAGGCCCCCATCAACTCCAGCCCCACAGACCCCGGTCAATTCCAGCCCCACAGGCCTGGTCAATTCCAGCCCCACAGGCCCCGGTCAATCCCCTTCCCACAGACCCGGTCAATTCCAGTCCCACAGGCCCCTGTTAATTCCAGCCCCACAGACCCCGGTCAATTCCAGCCCCACAGACCCCGGTCAATCCCCGTCGCACAGGCCCCGGTCAATTCCAGGCCCACAGACCCCGGTAAATTCCAGCCCCACAAACCCCGGTCAATTCCAGCCCCACAGGGCCCGGTCAATTCCAGCCCCACAGACCCCGGTCAATTCCAGCCCCACAGACCCCGGTCAATCCCCGTCCCACAGACCCCGGTCAATCCCCGTCCCACAAGCCCCGGTCAATCCCAGTCCCACAGACCCCGGTCAACCCCAGTCCCACAGACCCCGGTCAATCCCCTTCCCACAGACCCCGGTCAATTCCAGGCCCACAAACCCCGGTCAATTCCAGCCCCACAAACCCCGGTCAATTCCAGCCCCACGGTCAATCCCCGTCCCACAGGCCCCGGTCAATTCCAGCCCCACAGGCCCCGGTCAATTCCAGCCCCACAGACCCCGGTCAATTCCAGCCCAACAGACCCCGGTCAATCCCGTCCCACAGACCCCGGTCAATTCCAGCCCCACAGGCCCCGGTTAATCCCCGTCCCACAGACCCGGTCAATTCCAGTCCCACAGGCCACGGTCAATTCCAGCCCCACAGACCCCGGTCAATTCCAGCCCCACAGACCCCGGTCAATCCCCGTCCCACAGACCCCGGTCATTTCCAGGCCCACAGACCCCGGTCAATTCCAGCCCCACAAACCACGGTCAATTCCAGCCCCACAGACCCCGGTCAATCACCGTCCCACAGACCCCGGTCAATTCCAGTCCCACAGACCCGGTCAATTCCAGTCCCCCAGGCCCCGGTCAATTCCAGCCCCACAGACCCCGGTCAATTCCAGCCCCACACACCCCGGTCAATCCCCGTCCCACAGACCCCGGTCATTTCCAGGCCCACAGACCCCGGTCAATTCCAGCCCCACAAACGCCGGTCAATTCCAGCCCCACAGACCCCGATCAATCACCGTCCCACAGACCCCGGTCAATTCCAGGCCCACAGACCCCGGTCAATTCCAGCCCCACAGACCCCGGTCAATTCCAGCCCCACAGACCCCGGTCAATCCCCGTCCCACAAGCCCCGGTCAATCCCCGTCCCACAGTCCCCGGTCAATCCCCGTCCCACAGACCCCGGTCAATCCCCGTCCCACAAGCCCCGGTCAATCCCAGTCCCACAGACCCCGGTCAACCCCCGTCCCACAGACCCCGGTCAATCCACGTCCCACAAGCCCCGGTCAATCCCAGTCCCACAGACCCCGGTCAACCCCAGTCCCACAGACCCCGGTCAATTCCAGCCCCACAGACCCCGGTCAATCCCAGTCCCACAGACCCCGGTCAATCCCAGCCCCACAGACCCCGGTCAATCTCAGTCCCACAGACCCCGGTCAATTCCAGCCCCACAGACCCCGGTCAATCCCCGTCCCACAGACCCGGTCAATCCCCGTCCCACAGACCCCGGTCAATTCCAGCCCCACACGCCCGGTCAATTCCAGCCCCACAGACCCCGGTCAATCCCCGTCCCACAGACCCCGGTCAATTCCAGCCCCACAGGCCCCGGTCAATTCCAGCCCCACAGGCCCCCATCAACTCCAGCCCCACAGACCCCGGTGAATTCCAGCCCCACAGAGCCCGATCAATTCCAGCCCCACAGACCCCGGTCAATCCCCGTCCCACAGACCCCGGTCAATTCCAGCCCCACAGGCCTGGTCAATTCCAGCCCCACAGGCCCCGGTCAATCCCCGTCCCACAGAGCCGGTCAATTCCAGTCCCACAGGCCCCTGTCAATTTCAGCCCCACAGACCCCGGTCAATTCCAGCCCCACAGACCCCGGTCAATCCCCGTCGCACAGGCCCCGGTCAATTCCAGGCCCACAGACCCCGGTCAATTCCAGCCCCACAAACCCCGGTCAATTCCAGCCCCACAGGGCCCGGTCAATTCCAGCCCCACAGACCCCGGTCAATTCCAGCCCCACAGACCCCGGTCAATTCCAGCCCCACAGACCCCGGTCAATCCCCGTCCCACTAGCCCCGGTCAATCCCCGTCCCACAGACCCCGGTCAATCCCCGTCCCACAGACCCCGGTCAATCCCCGTCCCACAAGCCCCGGTCAATCCCAGTCCCACAGACCCCGGTCAACCCCAGTCCCACAGACCCCGGTCAATTCCAGTCCCACAGACCCCGGTCAATCCCAGTCCCACAGACCCCGGTCAATCCCATCCCCACAGACCCCGGTCAATCTCAGTCCCACAGACCCCGGTCAATTCCAGCCCCACAGACCCCGGTCAATCCCCGTCCCACAGACCCGGTCAATTCCAGTCCCTCAGGCCCCAGTCAATTCCAGCCCCACAGGCCCGGTCAATTCCAGCCCCACAGGACCCGGTCAATCCCCGTCCCACAGACCCGGTCAATTCCAGCCCCACAGACCCCGGTCAATTCCAGCCCCACAGACCCCGGTCAATCCCCTTCCCACAGACCCCGGTCAATTCCAGGCCCACAAACCCCGGTCAATTCCAGCCCCACAAACCCCGGTCAATTCCAGCCCCACAGGCCCCGGTCAATTCCAGCCCAACAGACCCCGGTCAATCCCCATCCCACAGACCCCGGTCAATTCCAGGCCCACAGACCCCGGTCAATTCCAGGCCCACTGACCCCGGTCAATCCCCGTCCCACAGACCCCGGTCAATTCCAGCCCCACAGGCCCCGGTCAATTCTAGCCCCACCGACCCCGGTCAATTCAGTCCCCACAGACCCCGGTCAATCCCCGTCCCACAGGCCCCGGTCAATCCCCGTCCCACAGACCCCGGTCAATCCCCGCCCCACAGACCCCGGTCAATCCCCGTCCCACAAGCCCCGGGCAATCCCAGTTCCACAGACCCCGGTCAATCCCAGTCCCACAGACCCCGGTCAATTCCAGCCCCACAGACCCCGGTCAATCCCTGTCCCACAGACCCCGGTCAATCCCAGCCCCACAGACACCGGTCAATCTCAGTCCCACAGACCCCGGTCAATTCCAGCCCCACAGACCCCGGTCAATCCACGTCCCACAGATCCGGTCAATTCCAGTCCCACAGGCCCCGGTCAATTCCAGCCCCACAGACGCCGGTCAATTCCAGCCCCACAGACCCCGGTCAATCCCCGTCCCACAGACCCGGTCAATCTCAGCCCCACAGAACCCGGTCAATCCCAGTCCCAGAGACCCCGGTCAATCCAAGTCCCACAGTCCCCGGTCAATCCCAGTCCCACAGGCCCGGTCAACTCCAGCCCCACAGACCCCGGTCAATTCCAGCCCCACAGGCCCGGTCAATTCCAGCCCCACAAACCCCGGTCAATTCCAGTCCCACAGGCCCCGGTCAATTCCGGCCCCACAGACCCCGGTCAATTCCAGCCCCACAGACCCCGATCAATTCCAGCCCCACAGGCCCGGTCAATTCCAGCCCCACAGACCCCGGTCAATTCCAGTCCCACAGGCCCCGGTCAATTCCAGCCCCACAGGCCCCAGTCAATTCCAGCCCCACAGACCCCGGTCAATTCCAGCGCAACAGACCCCGGTCAATTCCAGCCCCACAGACCCCGGTCAATCCCGGTCCCACAGACCCCGGTCAATTCCAGTCCCACAGGCCCCGGTCAATTTCAGCCCCACAGGCCCCGGTCAATTCCAGCCCCACAGACCCCGGTCAATTCCAGCCCAACAGACCCCGGTCAATTCCAGCCCCACAGACCCCGGTCAATCCCAGTCACACAGACCCCGGTCAATTCCAGCCCCATAGGCCCGGTCAATCTCAGTCCCACAGACCCCGGTCAATCCCAGTCCCACAGACCCCGGTCAATCCCACAGACCCCGGTCAATCTCTGTCCCACAGACCCCGGTCAATTCCAGCCCCACAGACCCCGGTCAATCCCCGTCCCACAGACCCGGTCAATTCCAGTCCCACAGACCCGGTCAATTCCACCCCACAGGCCCGGTCAATTCCAGCCCCACAGACCCCGTTCAATTCCAGCCCCACAGGCCCGGCCAATTCCAGCCCCACAGACCCCGGTCAATCCCCGTCCCACAGACCCCGGTCAATTCCAGCCCCACAGGCCCCGGTCAATTCCTGCCCCACAGGCCCCCATCAACTCCAGCCCCACAGACCCCGGTCAATTCCAGCCCCACAGAGCCCGGTCAATTCCAGCCCCACAGACCCCGGTCAATCCCCGTCCCACAGACCCCGGTCAATTCCAGCCCCACAGGCCTGGTCAATTCCAGCCCCACAGGCCCCGGTCAATCCCCTTCCCACAGACCCGGTCAATTCCAGTCCCACAGGCCCCTGTTAATTCCAGCCCCACAGACCCCGGTCAATTCCAGCCCCACAGACCCCGGTCAATCCCCGTCGCACAGGCCCCGGTCAATTCCAGGCCCACAGACCCCGGTAAATTCCAGCCCCACAAACCCCGGTCAATTCCAGCCCCACAGGGCCCGGTCAATTCCAGCCCCACAGACCCCGGTCAATTCCAGCCCCACAGACCCCGGTCAATCCCCGTCCCACAGACCCCGGTCAATCCCCGTCCCACAAGCCCCGGTCAATCCCAGTCCCACAGACCCCGGTCAACCCCAGTCCCACAGACCCCGGTCAATCCCCTTCCCACAGACCCCGGTCAATTCCAGGCCCACAAACCCCGGTCAATTCCAGCCCCACAAACCCCGGTCAATTCCAGCCCCACAGGACCCGGTCAATTCCAGCCCCACAGACCCCGGTCAATCCCCATCCCACAGACCCCGGTCAAGTCCAGGCCCACAAACCCCGGTCAATCCCCGTCCCACAGACCCCGGTCAATTCCAGCCCCACAGGCCCCGGTCAATTCTAGCCGCACCGACCCCGGTCAATTCAAGCCCCACAGACCCCGGTGAATCCCCGTCCCACAGACCCCGGTCAATCCCCGTCCCACAGACCCCGGTCAATCCCCGTCCCTCAGACCCCGGTCAATCCCCGTCCCACAAGCCCCGGGCAATCCCAGTTCCACAGACCCCGGTCAATCCCAGTCCCACAGACCCCGGTCAATTCCAGCCCCACAGACCCCGGTCAACTCCAGCCCCACAGGCCCCTGTCAATTCCAGCCCCACAGACCCCGGTCAATTCCAGCCCCACAGACCCCGGTCAATTCCAGCCCCACAGACCCCGGTCAATTCCAGCCCAACAGACCCCGGTCAATCCCCGTCCCACAGGCCCCGGTCAATTCCAGCCCCACAGGCCCCGGTCAATTCCAGCCCCACAGACCCCGGTCAATTCCAGCCCAACAGACCCCGGTCAATCCCGTCCCACAGACCCCGGTCAATTCCAGCCCCACAGGCCCCGGTTAATCCCCGTCCCACAGACCCGGTCAATTCCAGTCCCACAGGCCACGGTCAATTCCAGCCCCACAGACCCCGGTCAATTCCAGCCCCACAGACCCCGGTCAATCCCCGTCCCACAGACCCCGGTCATTTCCAGGCCCACAGACCCCGGTCAATTCCAGCCCCACAAACCACGGTCAATTCCAGCCCCACAGACCCCGGTCAATCACCGTCCCACAGACCCCGGTCAATTCCAGTCCCACAGACCCGGTCAATTCCAGTCCCCCAGGCCCCGGTCAATTCCAGCCCCACAGACCCCGGTCAATTCCAGCCCCACACACCCCGGTCAATCCCCGTCCCACAGACCCCGGTCATTTCCAGGCCCACAGACCCCGGTCAATTCCAGCCCCACAAACGCCGGTCAATTCCAGCCCCACAGACCCCGATCAATCACCGTCCCACAGACCCCGGTCAATTCCAGGCCCACAGACCCCGGTCAATTCCAGCCCCACAGACCCCGGTCAATTCCAGCCCCACAGACCCCGGTCAATCACCGTCCCACAAGCCCCGGTCAATCCCCGTCCCACAGTCCCCGGTCAATCCCCGTCCCACAGACCCCGGTCAATCCCCGTCCCACAAGCCCCGGTCAATCCCAGTCCCACAGACCCCGGTCAACCCCCGTCCCACAGACCCCGGTCAATCCACGTCCCACAAGCCCCGGTCAATCCCAGTCCCACAGACCCCGGTCAACCCCAGTCCCACAGACCCCGGTCAATTCCAGCCCCACAGACCCCGGTCAATCCCAGTCCCACAGACCCCGGTCAATCCCAGCCCCACAGACCCCGGTCAATCTCAGTCCCACAGACCCCGGTCAATTCCAGCCCCACAGACCCCGGTCAATCCCCGTCCCACAGA
Organism: Scyliorhinus torazame; assembly: GCF_047496885.1. NCBI lineage: Eukaryota > Metazoa > Chordata > Chondrichthyes > Carcharhiniformes > Scyliorhinidae > Scyliorhinus > Scyliorhinus torazame. Next base: position 110,254,941 of record NC_092728.1, on the reverse strand, counting down.
CCCGGTCAATCCCCGTCCCACAGACCCCGGTCAATTCCAGCCCCACACGCCCGGTCAATTCCAGCCCCACAGACCCCGGTCAATCCCCGTCCCACAGACCCCGGTCAATTCCAGCCCCACAGGCCCCGGTCAATTCCAGCCCCACAGGCCCCCATCAACTCCAGCCCCACAGACCCCGGTGAATTCCAGCCCCACAGAGCCCGGTCAATTCCAGCCCCACAGACCCCGGTCAATCCCCGTCCCACAGACCCCGGTCAATTCCAGCCCCACAGGCCTGGTCAATTCCAGCCCCACAGGCCCCGGTCAATCCCCGTCCCACAGAGCCGGTCAATTCCAGTCCCACAGGCCCCTGTCAATTTCAGCCCCACAGACCCCGGTCAATTCCAGCCCCACAGACCCCGGTCAATCCCCGTCGCACAGGCCCCGGTCAATTCCAGGCCCACAGACCCCGGTCAATTCCAGCCCCACAAACCCCGGTCAATTCCAGCCCCACAGGGCCCGGTCAATTCCAGCCCCACAGACCCCGGTCAATTCCAGCCCCACAGACCCCGGTCAATTCCAGCCCCACAGACCCCGGTCAATCCCCGTCCCACTAGCCCCGGTCAATCCCCGTCCCACAGACCCCGGTCAATCCCCGTCCCACAGACCCCGGTCAATCCCCGTCCCACAAGCCCCGGTCAATCCCAGTCCCACAGACCCCGGTCAACCCCAGTCCCACAGACCCCGGTCAATTCCAGCCCCACAGACCCCGGTCAATCCCAGTCCCACAGACCCCGGTCAATCCCATCCCCACAGACCCCGGTCAATCTCAGTCCCACAGACCCCGGTCAATTCCAGCCCCACAGACCCCGGTCAATCCCCGTCCCACAGACCCGGTCAATTCCAGTCCCTCAGGCCCCAGTCAATTCCAGCCCCACAGGCCCGGTCAATTCCAGCCCCACAGGACCCGGTCAATCCCCGTCCCACAGACCCGGTCAATTCCAGCCCCACAGACCCCGGTCAATTCCAGCCCCACAGACCCCGGTCAATCCCCTTCCCACAGACCCCGGTCAATTCCAGGCCCACAAACCCCGGTCAATTCCAGCCCCACAAACCCCGGTCAATTCCAGCCCCACAGGCCCCGGTCAATTCCAGCCCAACAGACCCCGGTCAATCCCCATCCCACAGACCCCGGTCAATTCCAGGCCCACAGACCCCGGTCAATTCCAGGCCCACTGACCCCGGTCAATCCCCGTCCCACAGACCCCGGTCAATTCTCAGCCCCACAGGCCCCGGTCAATTCTAGCCCCACCGACCCCGGTCAATTCAGTCCCCACAGACCCCGGTCAATCCCCGTCCCACAGGCCCCGGTCAATCCCCGTCCCACAGACCCCGGTCAATCCCCGCCCCACAGACCCCGGTCAATCCCCGTCCCACAAGCCCCGGGCAATCCCAGTTCCACAGACCCCGGTCAATCCCAGTCCCACAGACCCCGGTCAATTCCAGCCCCACAGACCCCGGTCAATCCCCGTCGCACAGGCCCCGGTCAATTCCAGGCCCACAGACCCCGGTCAATTCCAGCCCCACAAACCCCGGTCAATTCCAGCCCCACAGGGCCCGGTCAATTCCAGCCCCACAGACCCCGGTCAATTCCAGCCCCACAGACCCCGGTCAATTCCAGCCCCACAGACCCCGGTCAATCCCCGTCCCACTAGCCCCGGTCAATCCCCGTCCCACAGACCCCGGTCAATCCCCGTCCCACAGACCCCGGTCAATCCCCGTCCCACAAGCCCCGGTCAATCCCAGTCCCACAGACCCCGGTCAACCCCAGTCCCACAGACCCCGGTCAATTCCAGCCCCACAGACCCCGGTCAATCCCAGTCCCACAGACCCCGGTCAATCCCATCCCCACAGACCCCGGTCAATCTCAGTCCCACAGACCCCGGTCAATTCCAGCCCCACAGACCCCGGTCAATCCCCGTCCCACAGACCCGGTCAATTCCAGTCCCTCAGGCCCCAGTCAATTCCAGCCCCACAGGCCCGGTCAATTCCAGCCCCACAGGACCCGGTCAATCCCCGTCCCACAGACCCGGTCAATTCCAGCCCCACAGACCCCGGTCAATTCCAGCCCCACAGACCCCGGTCAATCCCCTTCCCACAGACCCCGGTCAATTCCAGGCCCACAAACCCCGGTCAATTCCAGCCCCACAAACCCCGGTCAATTCCAGCCCCACAGGCCCCGGTCAATTCCAGCCCAACAGACCCCGGTCAATCCCCATCCCACAGACCCCGGTCAATTCCAGGCCCACAGACCCCGGTCAATTCCAGGCCCACTGACCCCGGTCAATCCCCGTCCCACAGACCCCGGTCAATTCTCAGCCCCACAGGCCCCGGTCAATTCTAGCCCCACCGACCCCGGTCAATTCAGTCCCCACAGACCCCGGTCAATCCCCGTCCCACAGGCCCCGGTCAATCCCCGTCCCACAGACCCCGGTCAATCCCCGCCCCACAGACCCCGGTCAATCCCCGTCCCACAAGCCCCGGGCAATCCCAGTTCCACAGACCCCGGTCAATCCCAGTCCCACAGACCCCGGTCAATTCCAGCCCCACAGACCCCGGTCAATCCCTGTCCCACAGACCCCGGTCAATCCCAGCCCCACAGACACCGGTCAATCTCAGTCCCACAGACCCCGGTCAATTCCAGCCCCACAGACCCCGGTCAATCCACGTCCCACAGATCCGGTCAATTCCAGTCCCACAGGCCCCGGTCAATTCCAGCCCCACAGACGCCGGTCAATTCCAGCCCCACAGACCCCGGTCAATCCCCGTCCCACAGACCCGGTCAATCTCAGTCCCACAGAACCCGGTCAATCCCAGTCCCAGAGACCCCGGTCAATCCAAGTCCCACAGTCCCCGGTCAATCCCAGTCCCACAGGCCCGGTCAACTCCAGCCCCACAGACCCCGGTCAATTCCAGCCCCACAGGCCCGGTCAATTCCAGCCCCACAAACCCCGGTCAATTCCAGTCCCACAGGCCCCGGTCAATTCCGGCCCCACAGACCCCGGTCAATTCCAGCCCCACAGACCCCGATCAATTCCAGCCCCACAGGCCCGGTCAATTCCAGCCCCACAGACCCCGGTCAATTCCAGTCCCACAGGCCCCGGTCAATTCCAGCCCCACAGGCCCCAGTCAATTCCAGCCCCACAGACCCCGGTCAATTCCAGCGCAACAGACCCCGGTCAATTCCAGCCCCACAGACCCCGGTCAATCCCGGTCCCACAGACCCCGGTCAATTCCAGTCCCACAGGCCCCGGTCAATTTCAGCCCCACAGGCCCCGGTCAATTCCAGCCCCACAGACCCCGGTCAATTCCAGCCCAACAGACCCCGGTCAATTCCAGCCCCACAGACCCCGGTCAATCCCAGTCACACAGACCCCGGTCAATTCCAGCCCCATAGGCCCGGTCAATCTCAGTCCCACAGACCCCGGTCAATCCCAGTCCCACAGACCCCGGTCAATCCCACAGACCCCGGTCAATCTCTGTCCCACAGACCCCGGTCAATTCCAGCCCCACAGACCCCGGTCAATCCCCGTCCCACAGACCCGGTCAATTCCAGTCCCACAGACCCGGTCAATTCCACCCCACAGGCCCGGTCAATTCCAGCCCCACAGACCCCGTTCAATTCCAGCCCCACAGGCCCGGCCAATTCCAGCCCCACAGACCCCGGTCAATCCCCGTCCCACAGACCCCGGTCAATTCCAGCCCCACAGGCCCCGGTCAATTCCTGCCCCACAGGCCCCCATCAACTCCAGCCCCACAGACCCCGGTCAATTACAGCCCCACAGAGCCCGGTCAATTCCAGCCCCACAGACACCGGTCAATCCCCGTCCCACAGACCCCGGTCAATTCCAGCCCCACAGGCCTGGTCAATTCCAGCCCCACAGGCCCCGGTCAATCCCCTTCCCACAGACCCGGTCAATTCCAGTCCCACAGGCCCCTGTTAATTCCAGCCCCACAGACCCCGGTCAATTCCAGCCCCACAGACCCCGGTCATCCCCGTCGCACAGGCCCCGGTCAATTCCAGGCCCACAGACCCCGGTAAATTCCAGCCCCACAAACCCCGGTCAATTCCAGCCCCACAGGGCCCGGTCAATTCCAGCCCCACAGACCCCGGTCAATTCCAGCCCCACAGACCCCGGTCAATCCCCGTCCCACAGACCCCGGTCAATCCCCGTCCCACAAGCCCCGGTCAATCCCAGTCCCACAGACCCCGGTCAACCCCAGTCCCACAGACCCCGGTCAATCCCCTTCCCACAGACCCCGGTCAATTCCAGGCCCACAAACCCCGGTCAATTCCAGCCCCACAAACCCCGGTCAATTCCAGCCCCACAGGCCCCGGTCAATTCCAGCCCCACAGACCCCGGTCAATCCCCATCTCACAGACCCCGGTCAATTCCAGCCCCACAGGCCCCAGTCAATTCCAGCCCCACAGACCCCGGTCAATTCCAGCGCAACAGACCCCGGTCAATTCCAGCCCCACAGACCCCGGTCAATCCCGGTCCCACAGACCCCGGTCAATTCCAGTCCCACAGGCCCCGGTCAATTCCAGCCCCACAGGCCCCGGTCAATTCCAGCCCCACAGACCCCGGTCAATTCCAGCCCAACAGACCCCGGTCAATTCCAGCCCCACAGACCCCAGTCAATCCCAGTCACACAGACCCCGGTCAATTCCAGCCCCATAGGCCCGGTCAATCTCAGTCCCACAGACCCCGGTCAATCCCAGTCCCACAGACCCCGGTCAATCCCACAGACCCCGGTCAATCTCTGTCCCACAGACCCCGGTCAATTCCAGCCCCACAGACCCCGGTCAATCCCGGTCCCACAGACCCGGTCAATTCCAGTCCCACAGACCCGGTCAATTCCACCCCACAGGCCCGGTCAATTCCAGCCCCACAGACCCCGTTCAATTCCAGCTCCACAGACCCCGGTCAATCCCCGTCCCACAGACCCCGGTCAATTCCAGCCCCACAGGCCAGGCCAATTCCAGCCCCACAGACCCCGGTCAATCCTGGTCCCACAGACCCCGGTCAATTCCAGCCCCACAGGCCCCGGTCAATTCCTGCCCCACATGCCCCCATCAACTCCAGCCCCACAGACCCCGGTCAATTCCAGCCCCACAGAGCCCGGTCAATTCCAGCCCCACAGACCCCGGTCAATCCCCGTCCCACAGACCCCGGTCAATTCAAGCCCCACAGGCCTGGTCAATTCCAGCCCCACAGGCCCCGGTCAATCCCCTTCCCACAGACCCGGTCAATTCCAGTCCCACAGGCCCCTGTTAATTCCAGCCCCACAGACCCCGGTCAATTCCAGCCCCACAGACCCCGGTCAATCCCCGTCGCACAGGCCCCGGTCAATTCCAGGCCCACAGACCCCGGTAAATTCCAGCCCCACAAACCCCGGTCAATTCCAGCCCCACAGGGCCCGGTCAATTCCAGCCCCACAGACCCCGGTCAATTTCAGCCCCACAGACCCTGGTCAATCCCCGTCCCACAGACCCGGTCAATTCCAGTCCCACAGGCCACGGTCAATTCCAGCCCCACAGACCCCGGTCAATTCCAGCCCCACAGACCCCGGTCAATCCCCGTCCCACAGACCCCGGTCATTTCCAGGCCCACAGACCCCGGTCAATTCCAGCCCCACAAACCCCGGTCAATTCCAGCCCCACAGACCCCGGTCAATCACCGTCCCACAGACCCCGGTCAATTCCAGTCCCACAGACCCGGTCAATTCCAGTCCCACAGGCCCCGGTCAATTCCAGCCCCACAGACCCCGGTCAATTCCAGCCCCACACACCCCGGTCAATCCCCGTCCCACAGACCCCGGTCATTTCCAGGCCCACAGACCCCGGTCAATTCCAGCCCCACAAACGCCGGTCAATTCCAGCCCCACAGACCCCGATCAATCACCGTCCCACAGACCCCGGTCAATTCCAGGCCCACAGACCCCGGTCAATTCCAGCCCCACAGACCCCGGTCAATTCCAGCCCCACAGACCCCGGTCAATCCCCGTCCCACAAGCCCCGGTCAATCCCCGTCCCACAGTCCCCGGTCAATCCCCGTCCCACAGACCCCGGTCAATCCCCGTCCCACAAGCCCCGGTCAATCCCAGTCCCACAGACCCCGGTCAACCCCCGTCCCACAGACCCCGGTCAATTCCAGCCCCACAGACCCCGGTCAATCACCGTCCCACAGACCCCGGTCAATTCCAGTCCCACAGACCCGGTCAATTCCAGTCCCACAGGCCCCGGTCAATTCCAGCCCCACAGACCCCGGTCAATTCCAGCCCCACACACCCCGGTCAATCCCCGTCCCACAGACCCCGGTCATTTCCAGGCCCACAGACCCCGGTCAATTCCAGCCCCACAAACGCCGGTCAATTCCAGCCCCACAGACCCCGATCAATCACCGTCCCACAGACCCCGGTCAATTCCAGGCCCACAGACCCCGGTCAATTCCAGCCCCACAGACCCCGGTCAATTCCAGCCCCACAGACCCCGGTCAATCCCCGTCCCACAAGCCCCGGTCAATCCCCGTCCCACAGTCCCCGGTCAATCCCCGTCCCACAGACCCCGGTCAATCCCCGTCCCACAAGCCCCGGTCAATCCCAGTCCCACAGACCCCGGTCAACCCCCGTCCCACAGACCCCGGTCAATCCACGTCCCACAAGCCCCGGTCAATCCCAGTCCCACATACCCCGGTCAACCCCAGTCCCACAGACCCCGGTCAATTCCAGCCCCACAGACCCCGGTCAATCCCAGTCCCACAGACCCCGGTCAATCCCAGCCCCACAGACCCCGGTCAATCTCAGTCCCACAGACCCCGGTCAATTCCAGCCCCACAGACCCCGGTCAATCCCCGTCCCACAGACCCGGTCAATCCCCGTCCCACAGACCCCGGTCAATTCCAGCCCCACACGCCCGGTCAATTCCAGCCCCACAGACCCCGGTCAATCCCCGTCCCACAGACCCCGGTCAATTCCAGCCCCACAGGCCCCGGTCAATTCCAGCCCCACAGGCCCCCATCAACTCCAGCCCCACAGACCCCGGTGAATTCCAGCCCCACAGAGCCCGGTCAATTCCAGCCCCACAGACCCCGGTCAATCCCCGTCCCACAGACCCCGGTCAATTCCAGCCCCACAGGCCTGGTCAATTCCAGCCCCACAGGCCCCGGTCAATCCCCGTCCCACAGAGCCGGTCAATTCCAGTCCCACAGGCCCCTGTCAATTTCAGCCCCACAGACCCCGGTCAATTCCAGCCCCACAGACCCCGGTCAATCCCCGTCGCACAGGCCCCGGTCAATTCCAGGCCCACAGACCCCGGTCAATTCCAGCCCCACAAACCCCGGTCAATTCCAGCCCCACAGGGCCCGGTCAATTCCAGCCCCACAGACCCCGGTCAATTCCAGCCCCACAGACCCCGGTCAATTCCAGCCCCACAGACCCCGGTCAATCCCCGTCCCACTAGCCCCGGTCAATCCCCGTCCCACAGACCCCGGTCAATCCCCGTCCCACAGACCACGGTCAATCCCCGTCCCACAAGCCCCGGTCAATCCCAGTCCCACAGACCCCGGTCAACCCCAGTCCCACAGACCCCGGTCAATTCCAGCCCCACAGACCCCGGTCAATCCCAGTCCCACAGACCCCGGTCAATCCCATCCCCACAGACCCCGGTCAATCTCAGTCCCACAGACCCCGGTCAATTCCAGCCCCACAGACCCCGGTCAATCCCCGTCCCACAGACCCGGTCAATTCCAGTCCCTCAGGCCCCAGTCAATTCCAGCCCCACAGGCCCGGTCAATTCCAGCCCCACAGGACCCGGTCAATCCCCGTCCCACAGACCCGGTCAATTCCAGCCCCACAGACCCCGGTCAATTCCAGCCCCACAGACCCCGGTCAATCCCCTTCCCACAGACCCCGGTCAATTCCAGGCCCACAAACCCCGGTCAATTCCAGCCCCACAAACCCCGGTCAATTCAAGCCCCACAGGCCCCGGTCAATTCCAGCCCAACAGACCCCGGTCAATCCCCATCCCACAGACCCCGGTCAATTCCAGGCCCACTGACCCCGGTCAATCCCCGTCCCACAGACCCCGGTCAATTCCAGCCCCACAGGCCCCGGTCAATTCTAGCCCCACCGACCCCAGTCAATTCAGTCCCCACAGACCCCGGTCAATCCCCGTCCCACAGGCCCCGGTCAATCCCCGTCCCACAGACCCCGGTCAACCCCCGCCCCACAGACCCCGGTCAATCCCCGTCCCACAAGCCCCGGGCAATCCCAGTTCCACAGACCCCGGTCAATCCCAGTCCCACAGACCCCGGTCAATTCCAGCCCCACAGACCCCGGTCAATCCCTGTCCCACAGACCCCGGTCAATCCCAGCCCCACAGACACTGGTCAATCTCAGTCCCACAGACCCCGGTCAATTCCAGCCCCACAGACCCCGGTCAATCCACGTCCCACAGATCCGGTCAATTCCAGTCCCACAGGCCCCGGTCAATTCCAGCCCCACAGACGCCGGTCAATTCCAGCCCCACAGACCCCGGTCAATCCCCGTCCCACAGACCCGGTCAATCCCAGCCCCACATAACCCGGTCAATCCCAGTCCCACAGACCCCGGTCAATCCAAGTCCCACAGTCCCCGGTCAATCCCAGTCCCACAGGCCCGGTCAACTCCAGCCCCACAGACCCCGGTCAATTCCAGCCCCACAGGCCCGGTCAATTCCAGCCCCACAAACCCCGGTCAATTCCAGTCCCACAGGCCCCGGTCAATTCCGGCCCCACAGACCCCGGTCAATTCCAGCCCCACAGACCCCGATCAATTCCAGCCCCACAGGCCCGGTCAATTCCAGCCCCACAGACCCCGGTCAATTCCAGTCCCACAGGCCCCGGTCAATTCCAGCCCCACAGGCCCCAGTCAATTCCAGCCCCACAGACCCCGGTCAATTCCAGCGCAACAGACCCCGGTCAATTCCAGCCCCACAGACCCCGGTCAATCCCGGTCCCACAGACCCCGGTCAATTCCAGTCCCACAGGCCCCGGTCAATTCCAGCCCCACAGGCCCCGGTCAATTCCAGCCCCACAGACCCCGGTCAATTCCAGCCCAACAGACCCCGGTCAATTCCAGCCCCACAGACCCCGGTCAATCCCAGTCACACAGACCCCGGTCAATTCCAGCCCCATAGGCCCGGTCAATCTCAGTCCCACAGACCCCGGTCAATCCCAGTCCCACAGACCCCGGTCAATCCCACAGACCCCGGTCAATCTCTGTCCCACAGACCCCGGTCAATTCCAGCCCCACAGACCCCGGTCAATCCCCGTCCCACAGACCCGATCAATTCCAGTCCCACAGACCCGGTCAATTCCACCCCACAGGCCCGGTCAATTCCAGCCCCACAGACCCCGTTCAATTCCAGCTCCACAGACCCCGGTCAATCCCCGTCCCACAGACCCCGGTCAATTCCAGCCCCACAGGCCCGGCCAATTCCAGCCCCACAGACCCCGGTCAATCCCCGTCCCACAGACCCCGGTCAATTCCAGCCCCACAGGCCCCGGTCAATTCCTGCCCCACAGGCCCCCATCAACTCCAGCCCCACAGACCCCGGTCAATTCCAGCCCCACAGAGCCCGGTCAATTCCAGCCCCACAGACCCCGGTCAATCCCCGTCCCACAGACCCCGGTCAATTCCAGCCCCACAGGCCTGGTCAATTCCAGCCCCACAGGCCCCGGTCAATCCCCTTCCCACAGACCCGGTCAATTCCAGTCCCACAGGCCCCTGTTAATTCCAGCCCCACAGACCCCGGTCAATTCCAGCCCCACAGACCCCGGTCAATCCCCGTCGCACAGGCCCCGGTCAATTCCAGGCCCACAGACCCCGGTAAATTCCAGCCCCACAAACCCCGGTCAATTCCAGCCCCACAGGGCCCGGTCAATTCCAGCCCCACAGACCCCGGTCAATTCCAGCCCCACAGACCCCGATCAATCCCCGTCCCACAGACCCCGGTCAATCCCCGTCCCACAAGCCCCGGTCAATCCCAGTCCCACAGACCCCGGTCAACCCCAGTCCCACAGACCCCGGTCAATCCCCTTCCCACAGACCCCGGTCAATTCCAGGCCCACAAACCCCGGTCAATTCCAGCCCCACAAACCCCGGTCAATTCCAGCCCCACAGGCCCCGGTCAATTCCAGCCCCACAGACCCCGGTCAATCCCCATCCCACAGACCCCGGTCAATTCCAGCCCCACAGGCCCCAGTCAATTCCAGCCCCACAGACCCCGGTCAATTCCAGCGCAACAGACCCCGGTCAATTCCAGCCCCACAGACCCCGGTCAATCCCGGTCCCACAGACACCGGTCAATTCCAGTCCCACAGGCCCCGGTCAATTCCAGCCCCACAGGCCCCGGTCAATTCCAGCCCCACAGACCCCGGTCAATTCCAGCCCAACAGACCCCGGTCAATTCCAGCCCCACAGACCCCGGTCAATCCCAGTCACACAGACCCCGGTCAATTCCAGCCCCATAGGCCCGGTCAATCTCAGTCCCACAGACCCCGGTCAATCCCAGTCCCACAGACCCCGGTCAATCCCACAGACCCCGGTCAATCTCTGTCCCACAGACCCCGGTCAATTCCAGCCCCACAGACCCCGGTCAATCCCCGTCCCACAGACCCGGTCAATTCCAGTCCCACAGACCCGGTCAATTCCACCCCACAGGCCCGGTCAATTCCAGCCCCACAGACCCCGTTCAATTCCAGCTCCACAGACCCCGGTCAATCCCCGTCCCACAGACCCCGGTCAATTCCAGCCCCACAGGCCCGGCCAATTCCAGCCCCACAGACCCCGGTCAATCCCCGTCCCACAGACCCCGGTCAATTCCAGCCCCACAGGCCCCGGTCAATTCCTGCCCCACAGGCCCCCATCAACTCCAGCCCCACAGACCCCGGTCAATTCCAGCCCCACAGAGCCCAGTCAATTCCAGCCCCACAGACCCCGGTCAATCCCCGTCCCACAGACCCCGGTCAATTCCAGCCCCACAGGCCTGGTCAATTCCAGCCCCACAGGCCCCGGTCAATCCCCTTCCCACAGACCCGGTCAATTCCAGTCCCACAGGCCCCTGTTAATTCCAGCCCCACAGACCCCGGTCAATTCCAGCCCCACAGACCCCGGTCAATCCCCGTCGCACAGGCCCCGGTCAATTCCAGGCCCACAGACCCCGGTAAATTCCAGCCCCACAAACCCCGGTCAATTCCAGCCCCACAGGGCCCGGTCAATTCCAGCCCCACAGACCCCGGTCAATTCCAGCCCCACAGACCCCGGTCAATCCCCGTCCCACAGACCCCGGTCAATCCCCGTCCCACAAGCCCCGGTCAATCCCAGTCCCACAGACCCCGGTCAACCCCAGTCCCACAGACCCCGGTCAATCCCCTTCCCACAGACCCCGGTCAATTCCAGGCCCACAAACCCCGGTCAATTCCAGCCCCACAAACCCCGGTCAATTCCAGCCCCACAGGCCCCGGTCAATCCCAGCCCCACAGACCCCGGTCAATCCCCATCCCACAGGCCCCGGTCAAGTCCAGGCCCACAAACCCCGGTCAATTCCAGGCCCACAGACCCCGGTCAATCCCCGTCCCACAGACCCCGGTCAATTCCAGCCCCACAGGCCCCGGTCAATTCTAGCCCCACCGACCCCGGTCAATTCAGGCCCCACAGACCCCGGTCAATCCCCGTCCCACAGACCCCGGTCAATCCCCGTCCCACAGACCCCGGTCAATCCCCGTCCCACAGACCCCGGTCAATCCCCGTCCCACAAGCCCCGGGCAATCCCAGTTCCACAGACCCCGGTCAATCCCAGTCCCACAGACCCCGGTCATTTCCAGCCCCACAGACCCCGGTCAACTCCAGCCCCACAGGCCCCTGTCAATTCCAGCCCCACAGACACCGGTCAATTCCAGCCCGACAGATCCCGGTCAATTCCAGCCCCACAGACCCCGGTCAATTCCAGCCCAACAGACCCCGGTCAATCCCCGTCCCACAGGCCCCGGTCAATTCCAGCCCCACAGGCCCCGGTCAATTCCAGCCCCACAGACCCCGGTCAATTCCAGCCCAACAGACCCCGGTCAATCCCGTCCCACAGACCCCGGTCAATTCCAGCCCCACAGGCCCGGTCAATTCCAGCCCCACAGACCCCTGTCAATCCCCGTTCCACAGACCCCGGTCAATTCCAGCCCCACAGGCCCCGGTCAATTCCAGCCCCACAGGCCCCGGTCAACTCCAGCCCAACAGACCCCGGTCAATTCCAGCCCCACATAGCCCGGTCAAATCCAGCCCCACAGACCCCGGTCAATCCCCGTCCCACAGACCCCGGTCAATTCCAGCCCCACAGGCCCGGTCAATTCCAGCCCCACAGGCCCCGGTCAATCCCCGTCCCACAGACCCGGTCAATTCCAGTCCCAAAGGCCCCGGTCAATTCCAGCCGCACAGACCCCAGTAAATTCCAGCCCCACAGACCCCGGTCAATCCCCGTCCCACAGACCCCGGTCATTTCCAGGCCCACAGACCCCGGTCAATTCCAGCCCCACAAACCCCGGTCAATTCAAGCCCCACAGGCCCCAGTCAATTCCAGCCCCACAGACCCCGGTCAATCACCGTCCCACAGACCCCGGTCAATTCCAGGCCCACAGACCCCGGTCAATTCCAGCCCAACAGACCCCGGTCAATTCCAGCACCACAGACCCCGGTCAATTCCAGCCCCACAGGCCTCGGTCAATCACCGTCCCACAGAACCGGTCAATTCCAGTCCCACAGGCCCCGGTCAATTCCAGCCCCACAGACCCCGGTCAATTCCAGCCCAACAGACCCCGGTCAATTCCAGCACCACAGACACCGGTCAATCCCAGTCCCACAGACGCCGGTCAATTCCAGCCCCATAGACCCGGTCAATCCCAGTCCCACAGACCCCGGTCAATTCCAGCCCCACAGGCCCCGGTCAATTCCAGCCCCACAGGCCCTGGTCAATCCCAGCCCCACAGGCCCCGGTCAACTCCAGCCCCACAAGCCCCGGTCAATTCCAGTCCCACAGACCCCGGTCAATTCCAGCCCCACAGACCCCGGTCAATCCCAGCCCCACAGGCCCCGGTCAATTCCAGCCCCACAGGCCCCGGTCAACTCCAGCCCCACAGGCCCCGGTCAACTCCAGCTCCACAGACCCCGGTCAATCCCAGACCCACAGACCCCGGTCAATCCCAGTCCCACAGACCCCGGTCAATTCCAGGCCCACAGACCCCGGTCAATCCCAGTCCCACAGACCCCGGTCAATTCCAGGCCCAAAGGCCTGGTCAATTCCAGCCCCACAGACCCCTGTCAATTCCAGGCCCATAGGCCCCGGTCACTTCCAGGCCCACAGACCCCGGTCAATCCCCGTCCCACAGGCCCCGGTCAATTCCAGCCCCACAGAACCCGGTCAATCCCAGTCCCACAAGCCCCTGTCAAACCCAGTCCCACAGACCCCGGTCAATTCCAGGCCCACAGGCCCCGGTCAATCCCCGTCTCACAGACCCCGGTCAATTCCAGCCCAACAGACCCCGGTCAATCCCGTCCCACAGACCCCGGTCAATTCCAGCCCCACAGGCCCGGTCAATTCCAGCCCCACAAACCCCTGTCAATCCCCGTCCCACAGACCCCGGTCAATTCCAGCCCCACAGGCCCCGGTCAATTCCAGCCCCACAGGCCCCGGTCAACTCCAGCCCAACAGACCCCGGTCAATTCCAGCCCCACATAGCCCGGTCAAATCCAGCCCCACAGACCCCGGTCAATCCCCGTCCCACAGACCCCGGTCAATTCCAGCCCCACAGGCCCGGTCAATTCCAGCCCCACAGGCCCCGGTCAATCCCCGTCCCACAGACCCGGTCAATTCCAGTCCCAAAGGCCCCGGTCAATTCCAGCCGCACAGACCCCAGTAAATTCCAGCCCCACAGACCCCGGTCAATCCCCGTCCCACAGACACCGGTCATTTCCAGGCCCACAGACCCCGGTCAATTCCAGCCCCACAAACCCCGGTCAATTCAAGCCCCACAGGCCCCAGTCAATTCCAGCCCCACAGACCCCGGTCAATCACCGTCCCACAGACCCCGGTCAATTCCAGGCCCACAGACCCCGGTCAATTCCAGCCCAACAGACCCCGGTCAATTCCAGCACCACAGACCCCGGTCAATTCCAGCCCCACAGGCCTCGGTCAATCACCGTCCCACAGAACCGGTCAATTCCAGTCCCACAGGCCCCGGTCAATTCCAGCCCCACAGACCCCGGTCAATTCCAGCCCAACAGACCCCGGTCAATTCCAGCACCACAGACCCCGGTCAATCCCAGTCCCACAGACGCCGGTCAATTCCAGCCCCATAGACCCGGTCAATCCCAGTCCCACAGACCCCGGTCAATTCCAGCCCCACAGGCCCCGGTCAATTCCAGCCCCACAGGCCCTGGTCAATCCCAGCCCCACAGGCCCCGGTCAACTCCAGCCCCACAAGCCCCGGTCAATTCCAGTCCCACAGACCCCGGTCAATTCCAGCCCCACAGACCCCGGTCAATCCCAGCCCCACAGGCCCCGGTCAATTCCAGCCCCACAGGCCCCGGTCAACTCCAGCCCCACAGGCCCCGGTCAACTCCAGCTCCACAGACCCCGGTCAATCCCAGACCCACAGACCCCGGTCAATCCCAGTCCCACAGACCCCGGTCAATTCCAGGCCCACAGACCCCGGTCAATCCCAGTCCCACAGACCTCGGTCAATTCCAGGCCCAAAGGCCTGGTCAATTCCAGCCCCACAGACCCCTGTCAATTCCAGGCCCATAGGCCCCGGTCACTTCCAGGCCCACAGACCCCGGTCAATCCCCGTCCCACAGGCCCCTGTCAAACCCAGTCCCACAGACCCCGGTCAATTCCAGGCCCACAGGCCCCGGTCAATCCCCGTCTCACAGACCCCGGTCAATTCCAGGCGCACAGGCCCCGGTCAATTCCAGGCCCACAGATCCCGGTCAACTCCAGTCCCACAGGCCCCGCTCAATTGCAGCCCCACAAGCCCCGGTCAATCCCAGTCCCACAAGCCCTGGTCAATCCCAGTCCCACAGACCCCGGTCAATTCCAGGCCCAATGGCCCGGTCAATTCCAGCTCCACAGACCCCGGTCAATTCCAGTCCCACAGGCACCGGTCAATTCCAGCCCCACAGTCCCCGGTCAATCCCAATCAAACAGACCCCGGTCAATTCCAGCCCCACAGACCCTGGTCAATTCCAGTCCCACCGGCCCGGTCAACTCCAGGCCCACAGACCCCGATCAATCCCAGCCCCACAGACCCCGGTCAATCCCAGTCCCACAGACCCCGGTCAGTCCCCGTCCCACAGGCCCCGGTCAATTCCCGTCCCACAGACCCCGGTCAACTCCAGCCCCACAGACCCCGGTCAATTCCAGCCCCACAGACCACGGTCAACTCCAGCCCCACAGGCCCCTGTCAATTCCAGCCCCACAGACCCCGGTCAATTCCAGCCCCACAGACTCCGGTCAATTCCAGCCCCACAGACCCCGGTCAATTCCAGCCCAACAGACCCCGGTCAATCCCCGTCCCACAGGCCCCGGTCAATTCCAGCCCCACAGGCCCCGGTCAATTCCAGCCCCACAGACCCCGGTCAATTCCAGCCCAACAGACCCCGGTCAATCCCGTCCCACAGACCCCGGTCAATTCCAGCCCCACAGGCCCGGTCAATTCCAGCCCCACAGACCCCGGTCAATCCCCGTCCCACAGACCCCGGTCAATTCCAGCCCCACAGGCCCCGGTCAATTCCAGCCCCACAGGCCCCGGTCAACTCCAGCCCCACAGACCCCGGTCAATTCCAGCCCCACAGAGCCCGGTCAATTCCAGCCCCACAGGCCAGGTCAATTCCAGCCCCACAGGCCCCGGTTAATCCCCGTCCCACAGACCCGGTCAATTCCAGTCCCACAGGCCCCGGTCAATTCCAGCCCCACAGACCCCGGTCAATTCCAGCCCCACAGACCCCGGTCAATCCCCGTCCCACAGACCCCGGTCATTTCCAGGCCCACAGACCCCGGTCAATTCCAGCCCCACAAAGCCCGGTCAATTCCAGCCCCACAGACCCCGGTCAATCACCGTCCCACAGACCCCGGTCAATTCCAGTCCCACAGACCCGGTCAATTCCATTCCCACAGGCCCCGGTCAATTCCAGCCCCACAGACCCCGGTCATTTCCAGGCCCACAGACCCCGGTCAATTCCAGCCCCACAAACCCCGGTCAATTCCAGCACCACAGACCCCGGTCAATCCCAGTCCCACAGACGCCGGTCAATTCCAGCCCCATAGACCCGGTCAATCCCAGTCCCACAGACCCCGGTCAATTCCAGCCCCACAGGCCCCGGTCAATTCCAGCCCCACAGGCCCTGGTCAATCCCAGCCCCACAGGCCCCGGTCAACTCCAGCCCCACAAGCCCCGGTCAATTCCAGTCCCACAGACCCCGGTCAATTCCAGCCCCACAGACCCCGGTCAATCCCAGCCCCACAGGCCCCGGTCAATTCCAGCCCCACAGGCCCCGGTCAACTCCAGCCCCACAGGCCCCGGTCAACTCCAGCTCCACAGACCCCGGTCAATCCCAGACCCACAGACCCCGGTCAATCCCAGTCCCACAGACCCCGGTCAATTCCAGGCCCACAGACCCCGGACAATCCCAGTCCCACAGACCCCGGTCAATTCCAGGCCCAAAGGCCTGGTCAATTCCAGCCCCACAGACCCCGGTCAATTCCAGGCCCATAGGCCCCGGTCACTTCCAGGCCCACAGACCCCGGTCAATCCCCGTCCCACAGGCCCCGGTCAATTCCAGCCCCACAGAACCCGGTCAATCCCAGTCCCACAAGCCCCTGTCAAACCCAGTCCCACAGACCCCGGTCAATTCCAGGCCCACAGGCCCCGGTCAATCCCCGTCTCACAGACCCCGGTCAATTCCAGGCGCACAGGCCCCGGTCAATTCCAGGCCCACAGATCCCGGTCAACTCCAGTCCCACAGGACCCGCTCAATTGCAGCCCCACAAGCCCCGGTCAATCCCAGTCCCACAAGCCCTGGTCAATCCCAGTCCCACAGACCCCGGTCAATTCCAGGCCCAATGGCCCGGTCAATTCCAGCCCCACAGACCCCGGTCAATTCCAGTCGCACAGGCCCCGGTCAATTCCAGCCCCACAGTCCCCGGTCAATCCCAATCCAACAGACCCCGGTCAATTCCAGCCCCACAGGCACGGTCAATTCCAGCCCCACAGACCCCGGTCAATCCCAGTCCCACAGAACCCGGTCAATCCCCGTCCCAAAGACCCCTGTCAATTCCAGCCCCACAGGCCCGGTCAATTCCAGCCCCACAGACCCTGGTCAATTCCAGTCCCACAGGCCCGGTCAACTCCAGGCCCACAGACCCCGATCAATCCCAGCCCCACAGACCCCGGTCAATCCCAGTCCCACAGACCCCGGTCAGTCCCCGTCCCACAGGCCCCGTTCAATTCCCGTCCCACAGACCCCGGTCAACTCCAGCCCCACAGACCCCGGTCAATTCCAGCCCCACAGACCACGGTCAACTCCAGCCCCACAGGCCCCTGTCAATTCCAGCCCCACAGACCCCGGTCAATTCCAGCCCCACAGACCCCGGTCAATTCCAGCCCCACAGACCCCGGTCAATTCCAGCCCAACAGACCCCGGTCAATCCCCGTCCCACAGGCCCCGGTCAATTCCAGCCCCACAGGCCCCGGTCAATTCCAGCCCCACAGACCCCGGTCAATTCCAGCCCAACAGACCCCGGTCAATCCCGTCCCACAGACCCCGGTCAATTCCAGCCCCACAGGCCCGGTCAATTCCAGCCCCACAGACCCCGGTCAATCCCCGTCCCACAGACCCCGGTCAATTCAAGCCCCACAGGCCCCGGTCAATTCCAGCCCCACAGGCCCCGGTCAACTCCAGCCCCACAGACCCCGGTCAATTCCAGCCCCACAGACCCCGGTCAATTCCAGCCCCACAGACCCCGGTCAATCCCCGTCCCACAGACCCCGGTCATTTCCAGGCTCACAGACCCCGGTCAATTCCAGCCCCACAAACCCCGGTCAATTCCAGCCCCACAGACCCCGGTCAATCACCGTCCCACAGACCCCGGTCAATTCCAGTCCCACAGACCCGGTCAATTCCATTCCCACAGGCCCCGGTCAATTCCAGCCCCACAGACCCCGGTCAATTCCAGCCCCACAGACCCCGGTCAATCCCCGTCCCACAGACCCCGGTCATTTCCAGGCCCACAGACCCCGGTCAATTCCAGCCCCACAAACCCCGGTCAATTCCAGCCCCACAGACCCCGGTCAATCACCGTCCCACAGACCCCGGTCAATTCCAGGCCCACAGACCCCGGTCAATTCCAGCCCCACAGACCCCGGTCAATTCCAGCCCCACAGACCCCGGTCAATCCCCGTCCCACAAGCCCCGGTCAATCCCCGTCCCTCAGTCCCCGGTCAATCCCCGTCCCACAGACCCCGGTCAATCCCCGTCCCACAAGCCCCGGTCAATCCCAGTCCCACAGACCCCGGTCAACCCCCGTCCCACAGACCCCGGTCAATCCCCGTCCCACAAGCCCCGGTCAATCCCAGTCCCACAGACCCCGGTCAACCCCAGTCCCACAGACCCCGGTCAATTCCAGCCCCACAGACCCCGGTCAATCTCAGTCCCACAGACCCCGGTCAATTCCAGCCCCACAGACCCCGGTCAATCCCCGTCCCACAGACCCGGTCAATTCCAGTCCCACAGGCCCCGTTCAATTCCAGCTCCACAGACCCCGGTCAATCCCCGTCCCACAGACCCCGGTCAATTCCAGCCCCACACGCCCGGTCAATTCCAGCCCCACAGACCCCGGTCAATCCCCGTCCCACAGACCCCGGTCAATTCCAGCCCCACAGGCCCCGGTCAATTCCAGCCCCACAGGCCCCCATCAACTCCAGCCCCACAGACCCCGGTGAATTCCAGCCCCACAGAGCCCGGCCAATTCCAGCCCCACAGACCCCGGTCAATCCCCGTCCCACAGACCCCGGTCAATTCCAGCCCCACAGGCCTGGTCAATTCCAGCCCCACAGGCCCCGGTCAATCCCCGTCCCACAGACCCGGTCAATTCCAGTCCCACAGGCCCCTGTCAATTCCAGCCCCACAGACCCCGGTCAATTCCAGCCCCACAGACCCCGGTCAATCCCCGTCGCACAGGCCCCGGTCAATTCCAGGCCCACAGACCCCGGTCAATTCCAGCCCCACAAACCCCGGTCAATTCCAGCCCCACAGGGCCCGGTCAATTCCAGCCCCACAGACCCCGGTCAATTCCAGCCCCACAGACCCCGGTCAATTCCAGCCCCACAGACCCCGGTCAATCCCCGTCCCACTAGCCCCGGTCAATCCCCGTCCCACAGACCCCGGTCAATCCCCGTCCCACAGACCCCGGTCAATCCCCGTCCCACAAGCCCCGGTCAATCCCAGTCCCACAGACCCCGGTCAACCCCAGTCCCACAGACCCCGGTCAATTCCAGCCCCACAGACCCCGGTCAATCCCAGTCCCACAGACCCCGGTCAATCCCAGCCCCACAGACCCCGGTCAATCTCAGTCCCACAGACCCCGGTCAATTCCAGCCCCACAGACCCCGGTCAATCCCCGTCCCACAGACCCGGTCAATTCCAGTCCCACAGGCCCCAGTCAATTCCAGCCCCACAGGCCCGGTCAATTCCAGCCCCACAGGCCCCGGTCAATCCCCGTCCCACAGACCCGGTCAATTCCAGCCCCACAGACCCCGGTCAATTCCAGCCCCACAGACCCCGGTCAATCCCCTTCCCACAGACCCCGGTCAATTCCAGGCCCACAAACCCCGGTCAATTCCAGCCCCACAAACCCCGGTCAATTCCAGCCCCACAGGCCCCGGTCAATTCCAGCCCAACAGACCCCGGTCAATCCCCATCCCACAGACCCCGGTCAATTCCAGGCCCACAGACCCCGGTCAATTCCAGGCCCACTGACCCCGGTCAATCCCCGTCCCACAGACCCCGGTCAATTCCAGCCCCACAGGCCCCGGTCAATTCTAGCCCCACCGACCCCGGTCAATTCAGGCCCCACAGACCCCGGTCAATCCCCGTCCCACAGGCCCCGGTCAATCCCCGTCCCACAGACCCCGGTCAATCCCCGCCCCACAGACCCCGGTCAATCCCCGTCCCACAAGCCCCGGGCAATCCCAGTTCCACAGACCCCGGTCAATCCCAGTCCCACAGACCCCGGTCAATTCCAGCCCCACAGACCCCGGTCAATCCCTGTCCCACAGACCCCGGTCAATCCCAGCCCCACAGACACCGGTCAATCTCAGTCCCACAGACCCCGGTCAATTCCAGCCCCACAGACCCCGGTCAATCCCCGTCCCACAGACCCGGTCAATTCCAGTCCCACAGGCCCCGGTCAATTCCAGCCCCACAGACGCCGGTCAATTCCAGCCCCACAGACCTCGGTCAATCCCCGTCCCACAGACCCGGTCAATCCCAGCCCCACAGAACCCGGTCAATCCCAGTCCCACAGACCCCGGTCAATCCCAGTCCCACAGTCCCCGGTCAATCCCAGTCCCACAGGCCCGGTCAACTCCAGCCCCACAGACCCCGGTCAATTCCAGCCCCACAGGCCCGGTCAATTCCAGCCCCACAAACCCCGGTCAATTCCAGTCCCACAGGCCCCGGTCAATTCCGGCCCCACAGACCCCGGTCAATTCCAACCCCACAGACCCCGGTCAATTCCAGCCCCACAGGCCCGGTCAATTCCAGCCCCACAGACCCCGGTCAATTCCAGTCCCACAGGCCCCGGTCAATTCCAGCCCCACAGGCCCCGGTCAATTCCAGCCCCACAGACCCCGGTCAATTCCAGCGCAACAGACCCCGGTCAATTCCAGCCCCACAGACCCCGGTCAATCCCGGTCCCACAGACCCCGGTCAATTCCAGTCCCACAGGCCCCGGTCAATTCCAGCCCCACAGGCCCCGGTCAATTCCAGCCCCACAGACCCCGGTCAATTCCAGCCCAACAGACCCCGGTCAATTCCAGCCCCACAGACCCCGGTCAATCCCAGTCACACAGACCCCGGTCAATTCCAGCCCCATAGGCCCGGTCAATCCCAGTCCCACAGACCCCGGTCAATTCCAGCCCCACAGGCCCCGATCAATTCCAGCCCCACAGGCCCCGGTCAATCCCAGCCCCACAGGCCCAGGTCAACTCCAGCCCCACAAGCCCCGGTCAATTCCAGTCCCACAGACCTCGGTCAATTCCATCCCCACAGACCCCGGTCAATCCCAGCCGCACAGACCCCGGTCAATTCCAGCCCCACAGGCCCCAGTCAACTCCAGCCCCACAGGCCCCGGTCAATTCCAGCCCCACAGACCCCGGTCAATCCCAGTCCCACAGACCCCGGTCAATTTCAGCCCCACAGACCCCGGTCAATCCCAGCCCCACAGGCCCCGGTGAATTCCAGTCCCACAGGCCCCGGTCAATCCCAGTCCCACAGACCCTGCTCAATTCCAGTCCCACAGGCCCCGGTCAATTCCAGTCCCACAGGCCCCGGTCAATTCCAGTCCCACAGACCCCGGTCAATCCCAGCCCCACAGACCCCGGTCAATCCCAGTCCCACAGACCCCGGTCAATCTCAGTTCCACAGACCCCGGTCAATCCCCGTCCCACAGACCCCGGTCAATTCCAGTCCCACAGACCCCGGTCAATTCCAGCCCCACAGGCCCCGGTCAATCCCCGTCCCACATACCCGGTCAATTCCAGTCCCACAGGCCCCGGTCAATTCCAGCCCCACAGACCCCGGTCAATTCCAGCCCCACAGACCCCGGTCAATCCCCTTCCCACAGACCCCGGTCAATTCCAGGCCCACAAACCCCGGTCAATTCCAGCCCCACAAACCCCGGTCAATTCCAGCCCCACAGGCCCCGGTCAATTCCTGCCCCACAGGCCCTGGTCAATTCCAGCCCCACAGACCCCGGTCAATTCCAGCCCAACAGACCCCGGTCAATTCCAGCCCCACAGACCCCGGTCAATCCCGGTCCCACAGACCCCGGTCAATTCCAGTCCCACAGGCCCCGGTCAATTCCAGCCCCACAGGCCCCGGTCAATTCCAGCCCCACAGACCCCGGTCAATTCCAGCCCAACAGACCCCGGTCAATTCCAGCCCCACAGACCCCGGTCAATCCCAGTCCCACAGACCCCGGTCAATTCCAGCCCCATAGGCCCGGTCAATCCCAGTCCCACAGACCCCGGTCAATTCCAGCCCCACAGGCCCCGGTCAATTCCAGCCCCACAGGCCCCGGTCAATCCCAGCCCCACAGGCCCCGGTCAACTCCAGCCCCACAAGCCCCGGTCAATTCCAGTCCCACAGACCCCGGTCAATTCCATCCCCACAGACCCCGGTCAATCCCAGCCCCACAGGCCCCGGTCAATTCCAGCCCCACAGACCCCGGTCAATCCCAGTCCCACAGACCCCGGTCAATTCCAGCCCCATAGGCCCGGTCAATCCCAGTCCCACAGACCCCGGTCAATTCCAGCCCCACAGGCCCCTGTCAATTCCAGCCCCACAGGCCCCGGTCAATCCCAGCCCCACAGGCCCCGGTCAACTCCAGCCCCACAAGCCCCGGTCAATTCCAGTCCCACAGACCCCGGTCAATTCCATCCCCACAGACCCCGGTCAATCCCAGCCCCACAGGCCCCGGTCAATTCCAGCCCCACAGGCCCCGGTCAACTCCAGCCCCACAGGCCCCGGTCAATTCCAGCCCCACAGACCCCGGTCAATCCCAGTCCCACAGACCCCGGTCAATTCCAGCCCTACAGACCCCGGTCAATCCCAGCCCCACAGGCCCCGGTGAATTCCAGTCCCACAGGCCCCGGTCAATCCCAGTCCCACAGACCCTGGTCAATTCCAGTCCCACAGGCCCCGGTCAATTCCAGTCTCACAAGCCCCGGTCAATTCCAGTCCCACAGACCCCGGTCAATCCCAGCCCCACAGACCCCGGTCAATCCCAGTCCCACAGACCCCGGTCAATCTCAGTTCCACAGACCCCGGTCAATCCCCGTCCCACAGACCCCGGTCAATTCCAGTCCCACAGACCCCGGTCAATTCCAGTCCCACAGGCCCCGGTCAATCCCAGTCCCACAGACCCCGGTCAATTCCAGCCCCACAGACCCCGGTCAATCCCCGTCCCACAGACCCCGGTCAATTCCAGTCCCACAGACCCCGGTCAATCCCAGCCCCACAGACCCATGCCAATCTCAGTCCCACAGACCCCGGTCACAACGCAAAGTCTTTGGCCCAATAATCACAGTCACCAGGTTTGTAAATTCAAACACAATTATTTTTAGTTTGTAACAAGAACCACATTGAAATCTGCAGCAAATACAACTGGGTACCTATTGTCTAATTCCTAAACCCCACTTTAAGTTGCCCCCACCCTCTAATCACACACACGACAGACAGACACGGAGGGATGGAAAATGGTAAAGATCACCAGTGGCAGTAAGTAAGGGTCTTTATCCCAGGTGATGGTTTTAGGCGTGTTTTCAGAGCCAGCTGGCAGGTTAAGGTTTTGGGTTTGCAGGCTGTAATGATCTCTGTAGATTCACTCAGTCAGGGGGCTCGATTCTCCGTCCCGCTGCACCACATTTCTGTTTCAGCATGTCAGCGGGATGCTCCAATTGTGGGGCAGCCTCACGCCATCAGGAAACCCCCGGGCTGCCGGCAAAATGGAGCATCCCGCCGGCGGGGAACCCAGGCCCAGGATCGCTGTAGTTTAGAAATGCAGGACTCGCAGCTTTTCCGGACAAGCCCATTCTTTCTGTTCAAGCTGGCTTTCAGCTTGAGGTAGTTTCAGGGGAGAGAGTTGGTCGGTTCTGGACTTTGCCTATACTGGTTCTCTTGTGCACATATTCACCCAGACCTCTGCCAGTTCAGAAACACAGCCTTCCTGGAGACAGGCGGAAGGGACAGGGAAGCAGCTCCTTTCCCGGGACTGCCAAGGTCAAAACTGAAACCTGGAAATTCTGAAAAACATCCCAGTGGAATAGGATCCAATCACCGCCTGTTACCGGGCAGAGCACAGTCTTTTGGACCAATCCATTGGACACCAGCCAATCAATCAAACCGAGTGCCCGCCCATCTCTCTGTCACCGATACCGGCCAGTCAGCAGCTTCTGTTAAAACCAGCACAGCCTTCCGGATTCTTCCTGCTTGAGTTAAAGGTACAGGCTTCTTGCCTTCAAGTGACAGGTCCAATAATCATCCATGGATCAAAAATGTACGGCAAAAATGAGAGAACGGGGACTAAGGGATTATACAGGAAGAATCCTTACAATTACTTCAAGGTTGAAAAAACCTGCACTGGGAGTGTGGGGGTGGGTGGGTGGGGAGGGCAAAGGGTGCAGGAGAAGTGAGTGATTCATAGGAGGCCCTCCAGACAGACATTTCTGTGGCAGTTAATGCCAAGAGTGCAGCCCAAGAATCAGAATCCCATGCAAGATGAAGGTCAATAATCTCACATAGGCAGCCAAGGTTTGCGACGGCATCTTCAAATGCCACATTGACCATATGCACCACGAGGATATGGGCAGCACGGTAGCACGGTGGTTAGCACAGTTGCTTCGCAGCGCCAGGGTCCCGAGTTCGATTCCGGCTTGGGTCACTGTCTGTGCGGAGTCTGCATGTTCTCCCCGTGTCTGCGTGGGTTTCCTCCGGGTGCTCCGGTTTCCTCCCACATTCCAAAGATGTGCAGGTTAGGTGGATTGGCCATGCTAAATTGCCCTTAGTGTCCAAAATTGCCCTTAGTGTTGGTGGGGTTACTGGGTTATGGGGATAGGGTGGAGATGTGGCCTTGGGTAGGGTGCTCTTTCAAAGAGCCGGTGCAGACTCGATGGGCCGAATGGCCTCCTTCTGCACTGTAAATTCTCTGATTCTATGAGTTGCACGAATCTCCCTTCCACCTGGACAGGCCGTGATGCCAGGGCATGAAGGGGAGACTGAGGAAGATGGAGCACAATCTGTATCTCACTTGCACCCACCAGTTGGGATCATGGAGCTGCTGACACTATAGTGCATAGGGACTTGTGAGGGAGTCACCAGGCATCATGCAGGGCAGGGGCAAAGGGCAGGGAGCCCCTCTGGATGGGGGGGATGGTCACACTCGAGTTCTGCTGCAAAGAACTGAGGTTAGGAGGTTGGTGGCTTACAGTCGAGGAGCCTGGCACCAACTTGGCACATTGCTTGGCGCAGCACTCAGAACCAATCCTTCCAAGCCTGGACGTGCGGCCAACCTCGAGAGAACATAACCGTGAAGCAGTGTCTGGTGACTCAGTAGAAGCCAGTGTGCAGGTGCTGCCGTGAACACTCAGTCTGGGCAATGCAAACTCAGCTTCCTGTCAAGCAGCTCAGACTGCTACCGTCTGCCTGCTGAGCGAGTCACCAAACTCCAACACTCCAGCTGATCACACGGGAGTGACAGTGGCTGCAAGGGGCACGTTCCCGCTGCCCCCGCTCCCTCTCCCCTCTCCCCTCTCCCTCCCCTCTCCCTCTCCCTCACCCCTCTCCCTCTCCCCTCTCCCCTCTCACTCCCCCTCTCCCCCACTCCCCCTCACCCCCCTCACCCACACCCCCCCCACACCCCCCCCTCCCACACCCCACACCACCCACCCCCCACCCCCCACCCAACCCCTCCCCTCTCCCCCTCACCCTCTCCCACCCCCCCTCACCCCTCACCCCTCACCCTCTCCCCCACTCCCCCACCCCCACTCCCACTCCCCCCCTCCCACTCTCCACCCCCTCTCCCCTCCCCTCTCCCCCTCTCCCCCTCACCCCTCCCACTCACCCCCCCTCACCCCACCCCACCCACCCCCCACACCACACCCCCCACACCCCACCCACACCACCCCCACCCCCCACCACACACCCTCACCACCCCACACACCCCCCACCCCCCTCACCCCACCCCCACACCCACTCCCCCTCCCCTCCCCTCTCCCCCTCACCCCCCTCTCCCCCCCACTCCCCCACCACCCCCCACTCCCCACTCCCCCACCCACACCCCTCTCCCCCCTCTCCCTCTCCCACCCCCTCCACCCCACACCCCCCCTCCCACCCCCACACCCACTCCCACTCCCCTCTCCCCCCACCCTCTCCCACTCCCACCCACACCCCCACCCACTCCCCTCTCCCTCCCCTCTCCCTCCACTCCACCCCCACTCCCTCTCCCCCTCACCCCCCCCCTCTCCCACTCCCACACCCCCCTCTCCCACACCCCACACCCCTCTCCCCTCACCCACACCCTCCACCCACCCCCCTCTCACCTCCCCCTCCCCCACACCCTCTCCCCTCTCCCCACTCCCCTCCCTCCCTCTCTCCCCCTCACCCTCTCCCCTCTCCCCACCCCTCTCCCTCCCCCTCCCCTCTCCCCTCTCCCCTCACCCTCTCCCCCTCCCTCTCCCCCCTCTCCCTCTCCCCTCTCCCCCCTCTCCCCTCTCCCCTCTCCCCTCTCCTCTCCCTCTCTCCCCCACTCCCACTCCCTCACCCCTCACCCCCTCTCCCTCTCCCCTCTCCCCACCCTCACCACTCCCCCTCTCCCTCACCCCACCCCACACCCCTCACCCCCTCTCCCCACTCCCCTCTCCCTCTCCCTCCCCCCACTCCCACCCTCTCCCCTCTCCCTCTCCCCTCCCCCTCTCCTCCCCCTCTCCCCACCTCCCTCTCCCTCTCCCCCTCTCCCTCTCCCCTCTCCCCCTCTCCTCTCCCCTCTCCCTCTCCCTCTCCCCACCCTCTCCCACCCTCTCCCACTCCCTCACCCCTCTCCCCTCTCACCACTCCTCCCACCTCACCCCCTCTCCCACTCCCTCTCACCTCACCCTCTCCCCTCTCCCTCACCACCCCTCTCCCTCTCCCCTCACCCTCTCCCCTCTCCTCCCTCTCCTCACCCCACTCCCTCACCCTCCTCCCACACCCCTCTCCCACACCCCCTCACCCCCCTCCCTCTCCTCTCACCCCCCCTCACCCCTCACCCCTCTCCCCCTCCCTCCCCTCTCTCCCCCTCTCCCCTCTCCCTCTCCCTCCCTCTCCCTCTCCCTCTCCCTCTCCCACTCTCCCCCCCTCACCACTCTCCCCCACTCCCCCTCTCCCCTCCCCTCCCTCCCCCACCCCCTCTCCCTCTCCCTCTCCCACCTCCTCCCTCTCCCCTCTCCCCTCTCCCCCCTCCTCTCCCTCTCCCTCTCCTCTCTCCCTCCCCTCTCCTCCCTCTCCCTCTCCCTCTCCCTCTCCTCTCCCCTCTCCCTCTCCCCTCTCCCTCTCCCCTCTCCCTCCCTCTCCCTCTCTCCCTCTCCCTCTCCCCTCTCCCCTCTCCCCTCTCCCTCTCCCTCCCCTCACCCCCCTCTCCCTCTCCTCTCCCCCTCACCCCTCCCTCTCCCCCCTCCCCCTCTCCCTCCCTCTCCCTCACCCTCTCCCTCCCTCCCTCTCCCCTCTCCCCTCCTCACCCTCTCTCCCTCTCCCTCTCCTCTCCCTCTCCCTCTCCTCCTCTCCCCTCTCCCTCTCCCTCTCACTCCCTCTCCCCTCCCCTCTCTCCCCCCCCTCTCCCTCTCCCTCCCCCTCTCCCCTCTCCCCTCTCCCCCTCTCCCTCTCCCCCTCTCCTCCCCCTCCCCCCACTCCCTCTCCCTCTCCCCCTCTCCCTCTCCCTCTCCCTCCTCTCCCACACCCTCTCCCTCTCTCTCTCTCCCCCCTCTCCCTCTCACTCTCCCCCTCTCCCTCTCCCTCTCTCCCCCTCTCCCTCTCTCTCCCTCTCCCTCTCTCCCTCTCTCCCCTCTCCCTCTCCCCCTCTCCCTCTCTCCCCCTCTCCCCCTCTCCCTCTCTCCCCTCACCTCCCTCTCCCTCTCTCCCTCTCCCTCCTCCCTCTCACCCCCTCTCCCTCTCCCCTCTCCCCTCTCCCCTCTCCCCTCTCCCTCTCCCCTCTCCCTCTCCCTCTCTCTCTCTCCCCTCTCTCCCTCTCCCTCTCTCCTCTCCCC